>NC_083622.1:17013769-17318352 GCF_963584025.1 Labrus mixtus | reverse complement strand
ACCTGGACTTGGAAGACATCCGTGAGTGAAAAACTGTCCAGTGCGGGGATCAAAAATGTTTTGATTAAAATGTGGACGTCTGAGGGTTAATGATGAAGCCTGTGTTTGTGTCAGCTGCAGCTTTAGTTGCGACGTCGCCTTCAGGTCAGGGTAATGTTGAAGATGAGATGTACCTCCACTCCAGCAGCACTCCCACTTCCACCACCTCTTCTTCACCCATCCCTCCATCCCCGGCCACCTGCACTGCAGTAAGTTCTTCTCTTTGTTTCATTGCTCTTGGGTCCTGATGTTAAAGGGATGCTGAGTAGAAAAAGCACATTCGAAAACAATATTTTTAGTTTCATGAAACCAGATGTTGTGTAATCCACTGACTAGTTTTCGGATTCAACATTTGAAAAAGTGGATTGTCATATCAAGGTATCTCCTCCTATAGGAGAACTCAGAGGACGATAAGAAAAGGGGACGGTCGACAGACAGTGAAATTAGTCAGGTGAGAGGCTCTCGTGTGTGCTGTGCCAGTAGATGAACAGTTTAGTGCAGCACTCTTCACCCGTGGTCCTGGAAGGTCTCGTGGCTGAAGGGGTTTCGGCCTCTCAGGCGCTGAACAGGATGGAGCTCTGTCTCTGTTGGACCATGGTTGGAGACTTCTGATTTAGTTTGTACATTCTCCTGCATACATGGGCTTTTACAGTTCAGTCAAATTTGGTACATGTATACTTTTGACAGCTGTAGCTGCCCTCTAGATGGCTTTGTCTAAAATTATTTTTTCTGGTGCTTTTTCCTTTTCAGTCGCCGGTGAAGAATGGTACACCATCCCTCTTATCTTCATTCTCTTCCTCCTCCACCACCTCTGGGTCCTCATCGTCGTCCTCCCTTGTGTCCATGGCGAGTGTAGTCGGAGGCATTTCTGCAGTTCCCACAAGCAGCAGTCTCATAGGGAGCTTCAGCAGTGCAGTGCAGCAACATCAGCATCCACCTGCGCAACAGCAGCAACAGTCTCAGCCACCAAACCTACCGCAGCAGCAACAGCAACAGCAGCAGCCATCTCAGACAAAACCCTCAGTCCCCTCAAACAACACCCCCAGCCCGCCCAGCAACCCCCTCCTCCCTGCCTCAACTGCCCCCTCTCTCCCCACTCCAAGCACCCCCATTGCATCAGCTCCCAACTCTCAGCCTCAGCCCCCATCCGGGCCCACACCTGCATCCAGTTTAGGACTCGGGCTTGGGCTGGGATTGAGCAAAATCGGCATTACGGGGACCAGCAGCACCAGCCAAATGTCTGGTTTAGGCTTAGGCGGCCACCCCTCTCCTCTAAACACAATAGCAGGGCTCATTTCGGGCTCCACACCCGCCCCTTACGCTCAGGCAGCAGCACCAGGAGGCTTGGGTCTAAACAGCACCACCCAGTCCAGCATTTCAGTGGAGAGCAGCACTTCCATCCCCACCTCTGGCTCCAGTGGAGTCACCACCAACGGGGCAGGGACGGGGCTCGGCCTGCTGGGCTCCAGCCCGGCCCACAGCTCTTTGAGCGCGAGTATCCTTGGGCTGGTTCCTGGGCAAAATATAGCACCCGGAGTATCTCAGGGGCCGCCGAGTTCTGTCAGCACTACCCCGGGAGTGGTCGGCATGATGGGAGGAAACGGAGGTAGTGTGGGTGTGGTTGGAGTAGGGGTGAATGCTGCTCCTGCTAGACCACCCAGTGGACTGAAGCAGAATGGAAGCACAAGTATGCTATCCTGTTATGCCTTACCATTTGTGACTCTATATCTGAAGATTTTCTGATGCTCATTTTGCCTACCCCTTTCCCTAACTTGTTTACAGGTTACAGTGCTGTAGTGGCAGAGAGCTCCACAGAATCAGTTCTAAGCACACCAAGCCAGTCACAAAGCAGCCAACCATCATCTCTCAGTTCGTCAACCAGTCAGCCGTAAGTTATCCTGTGTTTGTTTGACCTGAATACAGAAACTTTTACATTCCTGCTCTTTCAGGGATTAGTTCTAACTTCTTTTGTCTCCTTCTCTGCTCGGTGCAGGATGGACAACGGCCCCAGTTTAATCAGCACCATCACCCTGCCTCCCAGCTCTCCGTCCCCCTCGTTCTCAGACAGCACACCTGGAGGAGGGAGTCTTCTTAATGGGCCTCACTCCTACACACAGGCCTCGGAAGGCCTAAAGGTGAGATATCAGAGCAACGGGGATGAGGAATGAGGTACACAACCATGCAGTGGACTCATGTTCTGATTCCAACCAGCATCCTTAATAGCCATCATCTGTTAATGATTCAAATGGGTGCAAACTGTTAAACATTGATGTGCTCACCTGTAAACAGCAATATCAAAAAGTATTCCAGACTTTCCACAAACCTCTGGGCAAAAAGTTTTACATTCCTGCGTCTGCGTGCCACGTTTACGCCAAACATAGCAACACACTAAAGCGCTGTTCAGACTGTCGTTTCGAGCCGCTTTATTTACATCCCTGTGACGTTTCCCCTTCAATCTAAATGACGCAGGGGCATAATGGATGGACTAGGAGATCTCTCCCCCCCCCCCCCCCCTCATTATCGTCTTCTGAGGTAGTAACAGAGGCGTTACAGGGGCGAGAGGGGATAAGTTGAGCCAGCAGTGGAGCGCAACGCTGTGTGTTTGTGCATGTCTGTGTTTCAGTGTTGCAGAATATTCACACACAGTCAAAGTGAATTCAGGGACTGGGGCAAGAATATTATGCGGAAACGGAAAAGGGCTTTATGCAATCACGTTTCAGTATGAATCATTTTATTTCATACTAGGACTTTAAAAGCATTCATCCAGAGCTCATTCTCTTCACTGCAAACACCAGAAAGAAGGCAGTTTACATGTGTTGGCACTGACGGAATACATTCTATTCTATTATTTTGATGAGTTGCAGATAATTGAGACACTTCTACAAAAACAGCTGTGTTGTCAATCAGTTTTCAGAACGAGTTTGTGCTCTCATTTAGTTCCAATTGCTCCCTCATGCTGCCCTTCCACTTTTATATGATCCAAACTCTGGAGGTTTTCCTGTCTTACCAAATTAATTCCATCATCATCCCTGTTCTCATCTTGTCTCTGTTGCCTTCTTCACCTCAGGCCCCTGAGCCTCTCAGCTCTCTGAAGGCGATGGCTGAGAGGGCAGCGCTGGGATCAGGCCTAGACGGAGAGATTCCCAACCTGCACCTAACAGACAGAGGTCGGAACGGTCAGAATTCTTTCTTTTCTTACTTTCTTTTAGAGTGATGTTTTAAAATATAACCAGCTCACAGTGTAGTTTAATTATGTTTTCACTCAAACACGGTCAAAGGAGGCATAACATCATTCGTAATAAATAATGTTATTTTAATGTTTTACTCAAAAGCAACTTGTAACAGCTGCAGTAGTGGTAGACATAGTTACAAGCTGCTTGTAGCTGTTTGGGTTACATAAAGTATTGTTTACTCACAAATTCAGTTGTTGGTTCTCTCAGTTTCATACCCCCCCCCTTTGTTTGAATAGTTGTTCTTAAAATAAAAACAGGTGTGTTTACTGGACTTGTGTCACTTACCCTTCACTCTGTCTCCATCCTGTAGATATTTTCTCTGGCTCTTCTGCAGCGCCCGGCACACCCGCCGTCCCTCAGCCGTCCGTTTCGGAAGTCAGCATCCCACCCTCGCTTGGGGTCTGTCCACTTGGCCCCACCCCTCTCCCAAAAGACCAACTGTACCAGCAGGCCATGCAGGAGTCTGCATGGACACATATGCCACACCCCTCTGACTCTGAGAGGATCAGGTGAGAGCCAAACCTTTTCCACAGACAGACTCACACACTTCTTAGTTTTTGGTCTCTTTGTTGGATTGGTTGACTATAACAAAAATAAAGAATGTTCTAGTTGGTTTGGAAACTTACTTTTTTCATTAAACCACTTACCTGAAGTTTTTGTTTTTTCTGTCCCAAAGGCAATACCTGATGAGGAATCCATGTCCCACCTTGCCGTTCCATCATCAGATACCACCGCACCATTCGGACTCCATAGAGTTCTACCAGAGACTGTCCACAGAGACACTCTTCTTCATCTTCTACTACCTGGAGGTAAAACTTGTATCTGCCCACTCCATGTTTACTTCCTGTCAAACTGTTCTGTTCCTCTCCCAATAATGCGTTCCAGTCTTTAAGCTTAATGGTGAATGTCTGCTGCGTCTCTCAGGGCACCAAGGCTCAGTATCTGTCTGCCAAGGCTCTGAAGAAACAGTCGTGGAGGTTTCACACCAAGTACATGATGTGGTTCCAGAGGCACGAGGAGCCCAAGACTATCACTGACGAGTTTGAACAGGTGCAGACTGAACACATATTTTCTTTAAACTAGTGTTATATGGACTGGTGGTTTTGCTTTTGTGCTTTGAGCCTTTCATTGATTGTTGTATCCACTCATCCGTCCCTCCAGGGCACTTACATTTACTTTGACTATGAGAAATGGGGCCAGCGGAAGAAGGAGGGGTTCACCTTTGAGTACAGGTACCTGGAAGACCGAGACCTGCAGTGACGCACAGAGGGGACGCAGAAGGACGGAGAGAGACAAAATGTGCTGCTGTTGACATTCCGAGACTGAACTTCAAACTGTGGATAGAGATTGTGATGTGTAGTAGAAACCCTCTCCTAAAATGGAGACTGGTGTCTGTATAGGCTGCATCTCAATGTGACGCCCTCGCTCCTCGTGCAGCGCTCTGCTTTTGACAAAAATTTCCCTGTGGGACTGATGAAAGGTATGGCGCTGCACGAGCTGAGGGGGGGGCTCTCACTAGAGATCTGCGTTTGTGCCTGTCTGTGTGCACACTCAGTATGTGGCATTAGGAAAGCCTACCCCATGCATGTTTCTCATGTTTTTGTTTTCTTTTCTCCGTTTCAACAAGATTCTCTGTACCACCTACCCTACAAGAGCCTGGAAGCCTTTGACTTGACACAAAACAAACCTTGGATTTGATTGTTAAGTAAACTGCCCTTCTTGTATTTACTGTAATTTGGTGGTTTAGAAAGGGGAGGTACAGCGGACATATAGTCATGGTGTGTAGGACTGGCTTCTTTTAAGACCCTACGATGCCTGTTGAACATGGTCACTATTAGAGATAGTGAGCGTTTATCAATAGTTTTATTGATATTGTCTTGGTCGATTTAAAACGCTGATTGAGAGTGACCACAGGGCCTCTCCCTGTGACAGGGAAAGAGTCCTTATTGGACATGGATTAAATTGCTATGCAATTGAACTGGTCTCTGACTCCCTCTCTTTACAAATAAAATGTTTTTAAGTTAACATGTCAAAGAAAATGCATTATTATGGCACATTCATGTTTGTGACAAATTAATAAACTTGTCAAATAAATCTTAAAAATAGGGTTTGAGACATTAATTTACTCAATGTTTGATTCTTTCACCGTAGAAGACTTTCCACCCCCCCCTCGATGCAAACAGCCACGCTAAGCATAGTGAATGTACCTGTACCCAAATCACCTCTTAATTACTCTGAAAATACACTGATAGCATTAGTCGCAAATCTGAGTTTGGTTTGAGTCAACTTCCCACTTTAAGTTGCAGTTTTATTCTATTCTGTTGTTACTTCATCCTCAAAGCCACTGTGTTCAATTTACCACCTGATATTTAAGTGGAACCCTATACAGTGAATGTGCACTGATCAACTGTTTACATGTAGAGTGAAAACACAGAAATCCTCAAATTCTGGTGGTAGATTAAACTTGTGGGTTTTTAAGTAAGACATGTCTCATCTCTGCCGTGGTTGTTGATGTGCTACCCTGAAGAACATTAAGATATAATCTGGTTGTTAATCCAGTGTAGGACAGATCCCACATTTTCTTGGAAGTTTGAATGGGGAGAGTGTTAAACTGAATCAGATTTTTCCATTTAAGCAACCATGAAAACTTCAGATCTGTGCTGCAGCTAAACTTTATGTTGTGTGTGGTTAGTTTTCAGGCTTTTTTGGAGGGGAGGGAAAAAAAGGGGCTGAGGAGGTAAGGGGAAAAAGAAAGAAAAGTTATGAGAGATTTGCCTTTTATAGATTCTATTTTTGGGGCTCTAAAGGTTTTCAGAAAGGGATGGTCAGTTAAGAAATTGCTAAAATGTGAATTTCAAGACGTATTTACAATTTTTTCTCATCACAGTTCTGCATGGGAGATGTCATAAACGGGGTTATAACAGGATTGTAAAATTTCAATAAATACTTTTAAGAAATTACAAGTCAGTGTGTACAGTCCTGTTATTCCTATAAAGGGATATGGATTAACTTAATATTCTTCCTGGTTAGTTGACTTTTAAAAACAATAAGTGCTCGGACCATTAAAGTTAACAATATTCAAGACAACTCAAAGTCTTATTTAAAGAGACGCGGGATGCTGCTTAATTTTTAACGCTTTTTATTAAAATGGAAAATCAAAAAAAGGAAAATAAAATGCAGGACAATGACAATTCCAGATACATTGAAAAATATACAATCCCTCTACAATGTTGAGTGCAACTGTAAATATGCAGAATGTCTCTTTGTTCACATCTTAGTTTCTTTCTTGACTTTGAGGAACTCTGCCATGTTGGAGAAATATTTCTGGTTGGCTTCAGCCACCTTTTTCTCTGCAGCCTGAGGGTTCACAATCTCCAGACCCTGCAGAGGAGAGCAAACAATGTTTGACCAACATAAAGCTTCACATTGCACAGGAGAGGATAAAAAGACAATTATCTTTTTTTACTTGTAGAGGAGTGAATGCTACGCTCGAGCTGGTTCCTGAGGAGCGGTCTCTGACAGTGGACTTTCCGCCGTATGTCATGCTCTGCTTCTGCAAAGTCCTCTGTTGTCAGAGAAAGAATTTGAGACTTAATAATTGAAAATAGAAATCAATGTTGGAGTGATTTTAAGTGGAATGAGTTGAAGGAGTATACCTGGAGGGATTTTGAGATTCTGGCCTTGGTGGCCTCGTTGACCTGAGCCTGCCTCACGCGCCCGCTTCCGCTCTTCCCGAGCTGACCGAGACTGAAGCCCAGATCCTCCTGATAGGCATCATCTTCAATCTGCAACACAAAATCACAAATTTTGCAAAAACACACATCTTGAAATCAGGAATTTCCAAAGTAGGGAATGTTCAATCACAGGCTTTAAAATTACACATCCTTGTACTGGTCACTGACTTCTGTTTCCACTTCAAGAAGTTTGTTTTCCAGATGCTCAACCAAAAGTAAACCATCTCACTCAAGTGGCTAAGCTGTAAACATTAGAACATTTAGTGCTTTAACACCTGGCTGAAATTTAAGAGCCCCCTGTGGGCCATAGCTTTGGATGCACTTTAGGTTTTTGCGGTAGTATTGATGAAATCAGAAGGCAGACATGCTCCTGTTAGCCATCATCCTCTCAGGAGATAGAAGATCGTAACAGAGTGAGCAACACATGTAAAATGTTCATTATATTTAGATGTTCTGGGAGGAAAGAATACATAACGTGAGCATCAGCATTGGTTCCTGTATGTTTGATCTACGTGTCGCTTGAATGGCTTTTAACAATGTGTAAAGCACATTCCTTTAGTATGAGCAAACAGTTAACTGAATTTAGAGCTGCAGGAAGCATACATAAACAAGAGATGAGAAAAGGAGGCATTGTGGAATATATCTGACCTCTGCGAAGGTCATCCTGTTGGCATGTTTCCTGATCTCAGTCAGCCCGAGACGCTCCTTCATCTTTCGATACCTTCAGGAGCAAAAGAAAAGAGCAGCAGAGAGGTTACTCTGAATATAGATTTAGACATGATGGTGGTATTCTTGGCAACACGTTATGTAAGCTTCTTGTTGTACATCAAAGTGCTGCTCAGTCTTCTTCTTTGGTTTGCCTTAAGGCCACTTGGAATTTTTTTTTTTTTTTAGAATCTATACGTTGCCCTCTACCTTTCTATTTAATAATAATGATTATAATAACAATAATGATGATATGCTCGTTTAGAGTAGCCGACAGGTTCCATACCTCCTTCCTCCTCTCTTCTTCCTTTGTCCGTCCAGCGGCGCCGGCAGCGGCTTAACCTGCTTCACTGGTGGAGGCTCCTGCCATTTATCAAACTTCCTCTCTATTTCTTCCTTTAGATCGTATCCAACCTGGAGAAGGATTACAACATCAGTGGAGTCGGAAATGAATCCAGTGTTTATTCAATATTGCTTTAAGATAATTCAATGTTAAATTATTTGATGTTTTTACTTCACTGACATCAGAATTGTGATATTAGCCAAAGGAAATGGTGGATACTGTATTTTTAAATTGATGTTCAACTTTGTGCTTTTTTTCTTTTTAATGAAAAGTGAATGAGCTCATGAAAATATCACACTATGTATTTTTTTTTTTTTTTTACAAAATGTATTTAGAACAGCTGCTCATTCATGTGCTCTCTTTGGATCTTCACCTTTCCCACTGAGCTCTCGTGGAAACTGTCGACTCGAGCCGCCAGCGTGCACTTTGCAGCAACCAGACGAGCTGCCTTCCTCCTCAGGTCCTGAAGACAAACATCAGAGATATCATTTTACCACAAGGTCCTCAAGCTGAGTATAATCCCCAGACAGGATCTATGTGTGAGTGAATGTATTTACTGACGGGTGGTAGTGACTGCACAACATCACAGTGGTAGATGAAGCCGGTGTGGGGCAACAGCGAGGTGCTGCTGAAGCCGGAGAGAGTTCTTCGCTGAGCTCCCAGCAGCATCAGGTTACAGGCGGGCATCTTGGAAAGGTTAGTGAGACCACCACCAATACCTGCAGCCGGAGAGAGATAAAGAGTAAAAGCAAACATTAGTTGAGAAAGTTAGCAGAGGTCATATCCCAATATTCTTAAAGAATTTAAAACGTGAAAGATCCTTCAGAATCTCTCACCCATGATCTTGGCAGCCGTTGACGCTCCGACAATGATGGACAGATTTGGGGCAATGAAGGACATTCTGGACTCGACATATTCATAAATCCTGTGTTTGGACTGATTCAGCTCCAGAGCCATGTCACAAGCCTCCTCCAGCTGCTTCAATTCATCCTCACTTAGCTGTGACCTAAAACCATTACAAAAAAACACAAATTAATTGATCTGCATTTTAATGACTACAGTCCCGCTCAACAGCAGCCGGCGGGGATGAGAGATATAAATCAATAAAACCACAGACGCCTGTCTACTCACCCCTGTGTGGTCGAGGCTGTGACACTGACAACCATAATTGTTGCGTTCGTGAGAATTTGCTGCAGAGTTTCATTCGTCTTGCACTTCTCCAGATTGTTTCCCAATTCCTAAACAGATATAAAAATCCTATTTAGTCCATCTAAAAATACAACAAAATCAAAACCACTCCAAAGAAAGCAACTCTCCACCCTCTGTCTCTGCATTAAAAGCTAAATAAACATTTACACTCAACCCACCTTGACTGTGCGAATGTAATCTAGAGAATCTGGCACCAGAGACTCGAGCTCTGGGAACCTTTTGGAGTACTTGTCCCGCGTGAACTTGTGAATTATATCTGAAACCCAGAAAGAAAACCATATGTTACACAGAACAGGAGAAAATTTAAGTTTTTTTCTTCTTACCAAGCAGGAGCACAAAACTTACTGAGCTCATTGTCGATCTCTACTGTGAGGTTATTGGCTGCCACGATCAGTCTGTATTCTGGATCAGACTCTACTGGCCCTGAGACTGAAATGAAACAAAAACACATATCACACATCAGCTGCGTTGAGGGTCTGGTTAACACTCATCTTACATACGATTAAAAATGTCACACTTACCCTCGGAGTTCATGCGCTGCTTTCCAACATACACGGAAACTTTGTCCATTATTTCTGAAAACTGAAGACAAAATGTTAAAATGATGTAGAAATAACCAGAACAGACAGATCACTAGATATACTGCATCAGCTGGTCTAATGACCCTGCATGATACAACTCACCTGTTTACTATTGCGGAGTTTGGCAATGGACCCGACACTCTCAGCCTTACTGTAGTCCAACTCCATCTCCTCTGGGATATCTTCCAGTCCTCCTTCGGTCATTCCCTGCGTCGCTTCTCCATCACTCTCCCCCTCCTCTTCCTCAGGATATAACCCGTCCTCGCCCTCATCTCCGGCCTCCTCCAGGTCCGCCAGTAGCTCGTCCGCCAGGGACATCTTCAATCAACAACAAGGGTTAAGGACAATCCTTTTCACTGGCTAGATAAACTCATATGACATGGATTGTTATCAAGAAGGGATTTTGAGCTTTGCTGATTGTAGGGTACTGATCTTAGAAATTAACAAGATGTTAATCTTTCTGACATATAATCCTCGACAAGACTGCATGGAATATAAATATTGTTAACATAACAGAATATTAATACCCAAAACTCTGTAAATCCTGATCTGATTTTATCTGACACATTTATTTCCCTCTGTTATATCTAAGTGAAATAAAACTGAACGAAATCTTTCTCCATGGCAATAATCAAGAAGCTCAAGCTGGTTTGTTTTGGTACATGTTGTAGTCTTTGGTACATGTTGTAGTCATTGTCACATGTTGTAGTTTGGTTTGGTACATGTTGTAGTCTTTGGTACATGTTGTAGTTTGGTTTGGTACATGTTGTAGTTTGGTTTGGTACAAGTTGTAGTCTTTGTCACATGTTGTAGTCTTTGTCACATGTTGTAGTTTGGTTTGGTACAAGTTGTAGTTTGGTTTGGTACAAGTTGTAGTCTTTGGTACATGTTGTAGTCTTTGGTACATGTTGTAGTCTTTGGTACATGTTGTAGTCTGGTTTTGGTACATGTTGTAGTCTTTGGTACATGTAGTCTTTGGTACATGTTGTAGTCTTTGGTACATGTTGTAGTCTTTGGTACATGTTGTAGTCTTTGGTACATGTTGTAGTCTTTGGTACATGTTGTAGTCTTTGGTACATGTTGTAGTCTGGTTTTGGTACATGTTGTAGTCTTTGGTACATGTTGTAGTCTGGTTTTGGTACATGTTGTAGTCTTTGGTACATGTTGTAGTCTGGTTTTGGTACATGTTGTAGTTTGGTTTGGTACATGTTGTAGTCTTTGGTACATGTTGTAGTCTTTGGTACATGTTGTAGTCTTTGGTACATGTTGTAGTCTTTGGTACATGTTGTAGTCTTTGGTACATGTTGTAGTCTTTGGTACATGTTGTAGTCTGGTTTTGGTACATGTTGTAGTTTGGTACAAGTTGTAGTCTTTGGTACATGTTGTAGTCTTTGTCACATGTTGTAGTCTTTGGTACATGTTGTAGTTTGGTTTGGTACATGTAGTCTTTGGTACATGTTGTAGTCTTTGGTACATGTTGTAGTTTGGTTTGGTACATGTAGTCTTTGGTACATGTTGTAGTCTTTGGTACATGTTGTAGTCTTTGGTACATGTTGTAGTTTGGTTTGGTACATGTAGTCTTTGGTACATGTTGTAGTCTTTGGTACATGTTGTAGTTTGGTTTGGTACATGTAGTCTTTGGTACATGTTGTAGTCTTTGTCACATGTTGTAGTCTTTGGTACATGTTGTAGTCTTTGGTACATGTTGTAGTATTTGGTACATGTTGTAGTATTTGGTACATGTTGTAGTCTTTGGTACATGTTGTAGTATTTGGTACATGTTGTAGTCTTTGTCACATGTTGTAGTCTTTGGTACATGTTGTAGTCTTTGGTACATGTTGTAGTCTTTGGTACATGTTGTAGTCTTTGGTACATGTTGTAGTCTTTGTCACACCGGTTTCTTGTTCAACTACTAATCAGAAACCACATGACCCGTGATCTGGTTTAGACTCTTCAGAGACTTCATTAAATGCATTACGGGATAAACCATGAGGCACATTAAAAGCTGAACAACAGGATATTTTATAAAGTGACGTTTAGACGAGTCAAACAAAGAGGTTGTATCGTTAATTTGACGCATTTGCTTCTTACTGGCTAGCTAGCATTCAGTTAGCATACGTGTGTTTTCGCAACCGGGCCTGTAAATAAACGATTTAGCAGTAAAACAAACAAAACAAAAAACGACTCACCTTTAAATTAGAACTGCGATCGTCTAGATAAATACAATCGACTAAATGTTAAAGAGGCTTTAACTTCTGTAACGAGGTAAACGATCCGTGCTGCGTTGTTTAGTCGCCTGCACTCTACTGCTGTAGTGTTTGTCGCAGACTTTCTACGTGTTACACCTTCCCATTGCCCTCTGGGTAATGGAGTCAACACAACTAACAAATAGGTGTTTGGTGCTGGAGCTGTGGTTTTGGAAAGCTTCATGATTTAAAACCAAAACAATAATTTTGAAGAGGTTCATATTTTTAAGTTTTTATTTCCCCTCGTTTATACATTGTTCCCTTGAAAACCATGTTTAAACAATACAGGTTTTAAACCAACATTTAAACAGACTAAACAAATTGACTAGTTGGACCTGAACTGCATAATGGACTGTTATTAGTAGAAAATGGAGTAAATTAACAGATACACAAACAGATGGACTTATTTACTGATGAAAGGCATTGATTTTTCATGCTAAGCTACATTAACTGTCATTAAACAAGGGAAAAAAATGACAAGACAGCTAAATTCTTAGACATTGCAAAAAATGACACATTACAGGACGTAGTTTCATACAGATGGGCATATATTAACAAGTAAAATTATACAAAATACCTTCTCTTTTTTTTAGCAATTAATACGCTTGGGAAAATATTTGATTTATCTGTTATGAAGATCTTAGAGAAGGTATAACCTAGACGCTTTCTGTCCCAAACAAGGACAAATTATAGCTAAGTTTATAGACCGTATGTTACCCAGAGAAAAGCAAATAAATAAAATAAAATTATAAATAAGTCAATAGATCATCAAATAAAAAATACTGCATGGAAACTGGCTTTACATAAATAAATAAAACATTATGAAATTATAAATTAATAGGAATAACTTAAGAGAATTCTTTAGAATTATAAACATATCGAAGCATAGCTTGTTTCATAGTTCGTGCAGTCTAAGAATACATCTAAAAGTAAACAGCTCTAAAATGATATTGTATACATCTGTGTTATGATATTTGTACAAATGCAAATGAGTATTCTCAAATACAAGAGTCAAGTGATTTCTGTTCCAAACTGTTGCCTACAACAACAACTGACTGATTGCAATGAAAAACTTCTTTTATAAAGAGAGGACTGGAATCCAAGAGTTTACATAGACTGACGAATGACTAACCAAAGTGCATTCTCCGCTCATCTGGGGAACAAAACAACAAAATGAAGCAGAAAAAGAGAAGGTAAGCTGGTACACAGCAAGACTCCCACTGCATAGCTGTCAAATCTGTTTCAGATTTTACAAAGCTCCAGGCTCCTCTTCTCCTGACATATGCTGCCTTTTCCAAAAGACTTTTGTAGCCGAAGGCTTTGAATAAACTCTGTAAATAGTGGCAGGCAGGAGCACAACAACCCCTGTCATACAAAGTCCTGACGCTGGTAAAATCTGGAATGTGTCCAGCTTTTATATCGGGAGTCTCATTCTTCAGTTGCCTCTTCAATAAAAAAATAGCCTCTGGGTGAATGGCTGGTTGTTTGGGTTAATTTACTGGCCAGTCCAAGAGGGTTTGACTCTGAAGATTCCCACGAAAAGTTATGACATCACACCAAGTGGGGGTCGTTGGCAGGGCTGACCGTGAACCGCGATGATGTCACTGGATTAGCCCCCACAGGCGACCTTGGTTTGATTGATAACTCCTCTTTTCTCTTTGAATCTTTGCTCTTGGAGTTTGGTCCTGATGGGAAGAAAAACAAAATTAAGCATACAGCTTTGTATGTGAAAGCCTAGTTAATTTCCAATGATTTAGAGTTACAGTTCATAGTATCCCTTTAGTTCACTTAGACATAAAGTGTCTCCTTGTTTCCCCTTCTGTGTTGATTGTCTGGCCAGACAGGTAGAAATGTGCTTTGTCACTTCTTATGCTAGGATATCGTTTTTGTTGTTGTTGAGTTTTAACGTATTCATTCGAAACAAACATCTTGCACAGAATATAGTGATGTCTTAGTAAAATGTGGTAAAATTAGTAAAGCAATGTCAATCAGAACTAAATCCTCAGAGTAAGCTCAAGAACAGGTGATGTTTCAAATCCACTTTGTGGTTCTCCAGAAACATGAATGTCTCTCTGCAACAGGAGGAATGGGGAGTCGTTGAAATGTCTGCCTGTCGTCTAATCATCTCTTCATGACTGATACATGGGGCTTCAACAATGCTAACATATTCAGTGTGATTTTAGTAACAAGCCAAATACAAGGCTGCAGACACAATACATAACTGTTATCTATTAATATAATGGCACTGATGCAATAAGAGAGGTTTTAGTTATAAATAACTCAAAGGGAACACAGCGTCTTCTTTCAGCACTTAGAAGTTTCAACTCTGAAGGCAATGAAAGATCACCAAAGCATCTAATTTTGGAGTTTCTGCATGTCTGTGTTTGTGTACAGCCCGAAGGAAATTCTGAGCCCAAAGTTTCATTATTCTGTGAAATGAGGTGATCAGAGTTGGAGATGGAGAGAGGAAGTCAAGAGAGCAAATGAAAATGTGTTGGGGAAACACAGCTTAGGCCTTTATTTTTGAGCTAAGGATTTAATGTCCCAGCTCGGTTCCAGATGTCAGAATGTCGAGGGGGATAATTATAGAAGATTAATTCTGGCTGCATATTCGGAGAGGAGATGGTCGAAATGAGAGTATTTCATTTAGGTGGGTGGGGATGAGCTAAGGACTGTCAGATTGTATTACGTCATACTCCTGCTTAAGGTGAACACTGATTTTCAGCACATTTACAGAGAGAAACAGACTTAATGCAGGTTATCCTTGTAATCAGTGAGATTTGGAGTCCACAGCATGCAGACGAGACGTTCTCACAGCAGTGCTTTAAGCTGACAGCAGCATGCTAACATCCTGATACTGATACAACTCACTTTCTACTTTGAAAGTCCCCATTAATTCAAAATAAATGTCTCAATTTCTTATCACATGTCTTTAGCTGACTGTCACCTCCAACAATGGCAAAATAAGTTGTTTTATAGGCCTTCTTACAGTTGATGACTCATCCTCTAATCCTCTGATTTTTGTTTCCATCCTCCGTGAAACACTTGACCCACAAAGTGTTTAGCAGTTATGGCCCACTATGTTTGTTGTAAGATTGTTTTCACATTTGTTTCTGATCTTACCACGCAAATCCAGCTTGTTGCTTTTGACCGTCACTGGGGCTGGACTAGTGGGCGCTGAAGTGCTCAACTCATTGGTTGGAGTTTCCTGTTGTAATGAGACATAAAAGTTACCTTTGTTTCTGTACAATATGTTCTCATATCAGTTTTTTTTAAGTATGGTGGTTAATACCTGATCAAAAAGATATATCGTGACATCATCAAAAAAGGACACATTTCTTCCTCTGTCCTTCTCTCTGTCCATCGGCTCCTTGGGGGACTTCAGCAGACTCCTCAGTCCGACACGTTTGTCCACGTCTGTTTCCGTGACAACAATCACCCTGCGGGAGCTTTCGTCCTCCTGCTCATCCTCCTCCTCCTCGTCAGGGTCGCTTCCCGAGGACAGACCTCTCCGTCTTCCAATTCGATTTCCAATTGCTCCGTCCACATATCCCCGTTTACCGGTTTGGGTGAGGGGAAGAGTCAGAGCAAGAGGAGGAAGAGCGAGAGACAGGCGAGCTAGTTTTGCTGTGTAAAGTGAGAGGAGGAAAGAGATTTTGTTTTTAAACAAAAGAATCTGGTGAGATTCCTAGCAAACTATCCCTTCTTGTACAAACAGGATAGGAGAAGTGAATATGTTTATGTTCGATACATTTCGAACAAATGTTTTTTTATAACAAGACGGGAAGAGAAATTCAATAAAATACAGTCACATTTCAGTGACATGAAAGAATACATCTTGCCCAAAACTCAAGTATATTCAATACAGCCCTTTATTTATCCAGGCCTTTTACCTCTGAAGAACACACATTGATTTGAAAACTAACAATGACACAATTGAATTAAATAAAAATGCATTTGAAAAAAAGAGCACTCTTAAAAGGCTGGAAACTGTTGAGATTAATTAAACATGTGATTTTTCCAGACATAGGCCTATCATCATATAAAATAAAAGGCTGCATATTTCAGTTTGTATTCAATAATCACAGTAATGAATGTTTACAATATGTGCAAGATGAAGGTACCTTTCATGGCCTGGTTTGCAGTAGGCTGAGGGGTTGTGACCTCAGGTTGTTCAATCACAGTGAAAGGTTCATCTTTAGTTTCATCGGTCTCTGTCTGAATGCTTGGTGAACTTTCCAGCACCTCGAGGCTGTACAAACAACAACAACATAAACACACACAAAAAAACAAAAATCAATTCATTTATATTATTTTATAACACATTTAATAAAAATAACGTCAAGCTGAAAGATCTTGTTTCACAAATATCAGAAGGTTATCAGAAGTTATCTGGGTATTTCTGTCATCTATGCGTATTATTATTTCGATATTGATCAATATCGAATCGATTCGTTACCCAAAAAGAATCTTGACTTGAAATCGAATTGAATTGTGAGTTTGTGGACAATACCCAGCTATACAGCAGTTTGTTATTCAAAAAAAGATTTCAAAGTTTAGACTTTTTCATACCCTGCTTCCTCTTTTTGTTCTTCCTCAGTGACCAGAGTATTGCTGTTCTCTGTGATCTGCTCTCCCCAGGGCCGAAGCGTCACTGTGTCTTTAACAGTTGCCCCCCAAAGCACATTTGTTTTCACATTTTCACTGAGGGAAAACTGCAGCCTCTCCTCACACACCTGAAAATACAACAACAAAATAACAAAGGGGTAAATGAACTCAGAGAGACAATGTAAGCGCAATCTAACTACAAACCACGACATAACCTGCTCACCTGCATCATAAGGCCATTCTTTGTTGTCAACTTAGAGAGAGATCCCTGGTCTTTTACATCCAATGCTTGTCCTGGGGATCTCTGCCCAACATTCCTCTCGTCTTGAGGGGACAGCTTGTCCTGAGAGTCCAGGGTGACATCCGACACAAACTCCACCAGGTCGTCTGATTGTTCAGAAATCCTGCCCTCTCTCAATTTCACATCGTTCCCTTCAGGAGCCAAGGGGCCACATTTCCCCTCAGACGTATCACTATCACCAACAGTGCACGCTTTCTGATCAGGTGTTTTCTTTAAAGATTCCAGAAACTCCAGGTTCCCCAGAAAAAGGTCACCCAGAGAGTCTTCCTCATCCCCAGATATACAGCAAAGTTTTTCCAGTTTTTCAAAATCCTCCAGGGGCTCCTCATCTATATCTTTCCACTCAGAAATGAGTAATTCTGGCAGAGTGTTGAGGGGAACTTGAGCTGAAGATGAGTTGGTGGTTTCCTGGGTTAGATTATTTTGTCCATCCTGCCTCTCTGTGTTTGGTGCAAGGTTGCTATCATCGACCAGTGTTACATGCACAGAGGGAAGGTTGAGATTGGCTGAGATCCCTACACTCTGAGTAGTAGCCGGTGGATCTGAGACATCAGTGGTGTGAGTTGGAGAAATAAATGGCTCGGTCTCGGTACTAAAGTCTTCTAGATTAATGGGACTAATAAACTCCTCTGACTCTACAACAGATGGGGGTGGACTAGGAAAAGAGTCATCTAAACTCTCCAATTTATCATCCTGCACGTCGAGGTCTATGCTTGGTGGAGGACTAGGAAAATCCACAGAGCTAAAATTGTCTACCTGTGGATCTGACTGATCTACCTCCTGCATATCAAGGTCACTGGGGCAAGAGATTGGATTGGAGGGAACAGGCATTTCTCTGTAATCCTCCTCTACATTCCTAATGCTTACTTCATCTTCTATGCTCTCCTCGGCAAGCCATGGTCTCATTTCAGCCTCTGAATCTAAGCCTGACTCAACATTTTCCTCGTCTGACAAGTTCACATCAGGAGCTTCACTAATGCATATGGATATATTTGTTTTATTCTGACTGAGGTGGTTCTCAAAATGTGATCTTGCGTCTTCGTCAGCATCCTCAGCTAATGCCTGCCCCTCTTTTTGCATGTTGCAGAGGGGATTCTGAGGCCATCTGTTAAAATTGTGATTCTTCTCTGTCTCTGTGGAGTCCAGCAGACCTTCCCCTTCACTGACTGACTCTATGCATGACACAGTGGATCTCTCTTTGTACTCCTTCTCTGGGATTTCTTTATTCTCTACTTCAATATCTCCTCTCAGTTCTTTGTCGAGGATGCCAGTTTCTCCAAAGCTCTCAATATTTTCCTCCTGCTGTATGTCAACTGCTTGGACAATGAGCTGGTCCTCGTCTTCTTCAGACTCCCACTTTTCCTTCATAGCAACGTTACAAGCAAGTCCTTGGGTTTCATCGTTCCAGGTTTCTTCACAGCCCTCCAAGATGGCAGGGTGAGGTTCACTTCCTGCAAGTTCGTCATTTTCTTCAGTCTCCCAAAACTCCTGACCCACAACAAGCCTCTCCCCAACCTCCCAGGCCTTGTTACTGAACCCAGAGAAAAACTCTGATCGAAGTTCAGCGTCCTGGCTCCTCCTCTCTGGAGTGGCCCACTGGTCATTTTCATCAGGCCACAAACGCAAGTCCCTTGACTCAGTGAAACGCTGGCAGTCAAACTCTCCTTTCACAACACTAGATTCTGTACGTTCCTCATCCTCCCCCAGGACACTCCATAACTCTTTAGTCTTTACCTCTAGGCCCACACAAGGGTCTTCATCCGTATTGTTAGAAGGCTCCCTCAGATGTACTGCTCCTTTGAGGGGTGACTTTTCCTTCAAAGCATTACAAAGCTCTGCCGCAGCTAGCTGTTTATCGGTCTCTGTCGTGGCCTGTTTTTCTTCGCTGCCGTCAGAGCAATGCAGGTTTCTCAGGCCCAGCTCATTATGGTCTAGACGGGGACTCGTTTTATGTCCTTCCAGCTCTTCAACAACCTCCACATCCCAAGAAGAACCTATCATCTCTTTTTCATAGATGGACCTCCCATCATCACATGGCTCCACTTTCAACTGAGTGGTGTCACCTTTCTTAATGCCATGCAGTTTAGATAGTCTTGAGTCTTTGTCGTCAACTTGGGATGTTATCACAAATTCCACAGAGTCATTTCCAAATTTTTGGGAGTCCACTGCAGAGAGATTGATATCAGTCTTTGTAACGCCCGTGTAATCATTGTTTATCTGCCCTAACATGCATTCCTTTGACTGGCTGCCAGATAGAGACTCAATCAATATATTTGTCTCAGCCATGCTCTTAGAATGAAGGTTTACATCATTTTCTTTACAGTCCTGATATTTGCAATCTGCTATTTGAGAGATAATACCGTCTCTGAGGTGGTTGTCAATCGGATACCCACCACAGTTTCGGAGCCCTTTTTCATCATCTAAATCTGAAAACAACTGATCAATGAAGTCAACGCAGTTCTCGACCTGCAAATCATCACCAAACATTGTTGAATTTATGCTCTCATTTTGAAAAATGCCAGAATCGTCTCTCTGTGTTGACTCCAGCCCTTTGTTAAGAATATCTTTTTCTTTACTGAAATGAGAGATGGCATTTTCGGGAGCATCTTGATTCAGAGTACTCCTTTCGTCACACATCTCAATAGTCGTCTTTTCTACAGTTTCTCTTCTCTTATCCAACGTCTGTATGCTGTTTCTTAAGGGGCTCTTGTGACCCATCTCCCCTTCCTCCTCTGTTTTTTCCTCTATCCCTGTTAGTGTTCCCCGATCCCCTCCTCGACCACTGCTTGGTCTGGAGGCGACCAGTCCATCACTGCTCCTCCTGTTCATCCCATCGCTCTCCCAGTCACTATCTGAGAAATAGGCAGAGTCCCGATGTGGTGTTTCATTTCCCAGAGCTCGCCAACTGCTATTCCCAGCTCCTCCTCCTCCTCCGGTACCCGCCCATGAGTCACTGGGTGTGAGGCAGTCGGCTGAGCTGGAGGTCATAGGTGACAGTACTGAGTCAGTTGGCGTGGTAAGTGAGACATCAGTGGATGGGTCCCAGTCTGGAGTGGTTGGAGTGGCGGCAGGAGTAGATGACATTTGAGCAATGTGACGTTGTTCTTCCTGACTTGCATCATTGTGTTGAAACAAATTGTCTCTTTTGGCGTTCTGCAAGTCATTAGCTGCTGTGATGTGATTAGAGTCAACTACAGAAATGTTATCATTATGGTGCTTTTCTTTGTCATTGTCATTCGACATGGTATTGGTCATTCCACATGTTTCTCTGTCAGGGCTGCTGGGCTGTAGTTCTTCCTTCATTATGTCACCATTCCCTATAACGGCAGCCTTTTGAGTATCTCTTTTATTTGTGTTAGATTCTTTAACATCCTCTGTTGACTCAGAAATTGACCGCTCTAAAAGATCTGTATGCTCTCCCCTGGAAGGTAAAGCAGGGCCATCTGCACACTCCTCCTCGTCTTTTTGACAACCTAGTGTTTGGTTGTGCAGGAGACCATTTTTGGGCATGATTTCTGAAAACACAAACTCGTCAGATTGGCAGAGGTCACCATTGCTGTCATTTTTGAGAGGTTGTTTGTTAGATCCTATGTGAAGGATTGGGATCCCAGGTCTCTTGGAAACTTTAATCTCACTCTTTTTAGCTCGCTTTGTCACTTGGGCGTAGATTGCCTCAGTTTGAGTATCATCTTTTCCTTTGCTGGATGCTCGTATGGCGCTCTCTGACTGAAATCTGATGGTCTGAGCAGAGTTTGGGTCAATGCATATGGACTCATATTCAGGAGACAGTGGAGTAGGGGAGTAAGAAGGGTCTGCTTCTTTTTTGTCTGCAGCTGCCTTTTGTCTAGATATGATTTCAGTAAGGAAGGTCTCTGCTGATTGGATCTCCTTTAGGAACTCCTCCCTGGTCATTTCTGTTCTCTGAGGCTCCTTCTCAGGCTGCTGCAGTTCTGACTCCTGCTTGCCGATTGTTATCTCAGAGAGGAGAGAGCGGGATCTCCTTATACCCTTTGAGTAGGCTTCTTCAGCCTCAGTGTATGAGGGAAGGCCTGGGGCACAGACATAGGGCCGCAATCTGGATCCTGCTGGATAGAGGTATTTTACTGGATCAGGCTCTGATCCTCCTTCTGTACCTGGATCCATTCTTCCTGTGTCTATCTCTGTGAGGAAAAGATCTCCCTGGAATGTTTCTTTTGTGACTGAATTGTCCTCCTCAGCTCCTGTCCTGCTGCTGGGTTTCTCTGATCCCCATGAATGAGTTGCTGAACCCAACTCTGTGATCAGTGACTGGGAGCGGCGCATGCCTCTGTTTGGAAGCAAAAAGTTCCCCCATCTCTCTCCATCTCCTTTCTCTACCTTCTCTCCCTCAAATGAAGTCTCTTTCTTGGACTCATTAGACTCTGTCACGCTTGATATCTCTGTCAGAAACAGATGCATAGGGGATTTCTTAGCAGCAGCCACAAGTTCTGCTTGAAGTTCAGCATCTTCCCTCCAAATGCTTGGCAGGATGGTGTCAAGGCGTGACTGAGTCCTTTTCATCCCCCTGGAGAAAAACTCTGAACAGGTTGGGTCTGCATCTTCAGATAGGCTGGAATGAGTAACAGTAGTCCCACCGCTTTGTCTCTCAGGGGACATGAAGGGAGAGTCATCCTCATCTGAGTAGGTGGGACTCGATGAGGACTGTCTCTCGATCAGGGGGTTTGTTGGCTGGGGACGGGGTAAATTGCGATAAATAGGGCGCAGCGGGTTTTCTCGACGAATAGGGGAGTCAAAGTCTTTTACACGAGAATGAGAAGTCTCCTTGGAGTTGTGCAATGATACTGAGTGCCTGGTAACCCCCTCTCTGTCCGACAAGTCACAGGATAGCGGGTCTCTATGAGATCTCTGCATCTGTGGCTTATTGTATCTGGAATAAGTCTCTGCTGTGTTATAGCTGTTATAGATGTTGCAGCTCCTTTGTGGTTTCGTGTGGGGAGGAAGAGGTGGGGGACACATTTGGGGGGGTTGGGGGTAAATTGGGTGGCTCGATGGGGGAAGGGATGGGGAAAGGGATGGGGATGGGGGAAGAGTCTGTCGGGCCCTGTGAAGCCCAAGGTGTTCAAATGTGGAAGGTGGGCAGCTGCTCATATGATGGGGGTCTGTTTCAATTTTTCCACCAATGGTGTAATGAGGCAGTCCTCTGTATCCAAGCGGAGGGACAGGGAGGGGGCGTGAGTGAAGGTGGTTAGACATTGACATTGAGCGAGGCTTGGGAGGGAGTACAGGGGCTTGAGAACTTTCAGATGACTTTTTATCTGCATTGCTGCTCTTTCTCTTCTCCTCTTCATCATCATCTCCCAAATCCACCACTGAGAAGTCAGTCACTCTACTTGAAGTGTCTCTAAACTCAGCAACACCAGTGTTTGGCATCTGCAGTTGAACCTCGCTTGATCTGACAGTCTGGAGGCCCTTTCCGTATTTGTCAGAAGAACAATAAGGGACTCGCTCTTTTCCCAACATTCCACTACGAATCTCCACCAGCTCCACATCTCCATGGCACATCGAGTCAGAGCGAAACGACGACTGGGTCTTTCCTTTGAGAGTTGGCGATTTGTCCTGGGGAGTGTGCTCCTCTAGTCTAATGTAATACTCGCTGGCAAGAGAAGGGCTGCGGGCACTTATCACTGGAACCACAGTGGGAGTGTCCAAAGACTGTCTGTGGTTGTTGTTCACAGTCGGGATCGGCTGAGGGGGAGGAAGAGGTTTGTAGCCCCTTCTGGCATGAGCTTTCTCCCAGAAATACTCAAAATTCAAACCTTTGCTGGTTTCAGTGACAGTAAGAATATCGTCCAGTTCTGAAGAAGACGGGGTGATACAGTTCCCCACAGGGTCCAGCAGAGGGTATGAGTTGTCTCTGTCCTCCCTGCCATAGTCTCTCTCCCTGTGCCTTTCATTTGCTGCAGTCTGGAAAGCAGGTGGACGGAGTAGGTCCCAGCGTCTTTCAAATGACTCCTCGCTCTCCCCTCTCCTTCCTCTGCCATCCTCATACTCCTCATCCTCTTCATCTTCTTCCCCGACACTCCCCCTCACCATTCCTCGCTCAGCGGCCAGGAGGGAGGAGAGGAGGAGGAATATTTCTGCTACAGGGGGCCGTTGAGATGGAGGTAACCAGCAGGACTGCATGATCTCATACCTGAAAAAGTTACATGAGGAGGTGAGTTTGGAGAGACACAACTAGAGTATTATTTCTTTCTATTCAAATAACCATCATTTCTGCACAATACACTTAGTGTAGTACTGACCAGTAGTCAGCATGGGAGAGTTTGAGTCTTGGCTGGGCGAGGGTGATCTGTCGCTCCCTAATTACGAAGGTCAGCACCTCTTCGTCGCTTAGGTGTCTGTGGGGCTGAGACCCAAACTCAAACAGCTCCCATATAACCACTCCTAAGGACCTAGAAGAAGAAAAAAAAGATGAAGAGATGGTGCAGGACATATCATCAAAGACCTTTTAGGTTTTTGTTATGCAATACTATTATATCCAACACCTTCCAAGTGCAGAAAACTCCAAGAGGCAAAATAAGAGGCTTTGTTTAGAAAATAACTTGTTTTGAGAAGAAACGGGATAATAACCATGCTTCTCGATTTTACTTTGCAAGCAGACATCTTTCTTTACTTTTGTTTTTTGATTGCAGAATATTTTCTTTTTGTCTTAATAAATAACTAAATGTTTAGAAGGCAATATGTACATGAAATATTTAAAAGTTTGGTCTATCCTTTGTATTCTATTTGACGAAGTAATATTCCCACGAACAAGCCAAAACCAGCCTTAGATGCATTTTTTCTGCAGAACTGTATGAGACAATTGTTAGAGCATTAAAACATACCACACGTTGCTGGTTTTTGTTTGGTCTGTAACAATAAGAGATCCCCTGTACTCCTCAAGCAGCTCCGGAGCAATCCAGCGTAGTGGAATCCAAAGCTTGTCAGGAGTAAGGTAATAGTCCTCCTTCAAAAAGACAAACAGCAAGAATACATGAGATGCTGTGGACATTTTTCTTATCCGACTATTTGCATTATTTAAATAAAGAATATTATGGTTTGGTTCCTAAAATCAAAAACAAAGAATTTAAAATAACTACTCAGGTAGTTATGAATTATACATTTATCAAGCAATGATCCACATACCTTATAATGGTTGTGAGAAAGGCCATAGTCCCCTATCCTTACAGTGAGGTCAGATGTCAGCAGGCAGTTTCTTAAAGCCAGATCACTGCACAAAGCAGAACACAACCTCAGAAAATCAGCCACAATGGACAGAGATATTCTTTAAAGACTTAGATCCTGATTTTCTACAGAGATGAAGGCGCGACTGACCTGTGGATGTAGTTGCTTTCATGAAGATGCAGCAGGCCAGAGGTGATCTCAAAAGCCATTCTTTGAAGAGTCAGGAGGTCTCGAGTCAGCAGGTCAGGAGTCATCCCGTCTGACTTGCGTTGGGCTCTCAGATACCTCTTCAGGTCACCCTTTTTATACCATTAAGACACAATGCAAGCAGTTACTTGTATGCAGACTTTAATATATGTTGAGTTCAAGCCAGGTCAGCTGTGAGTGTTTGCCAAGTGTCTGTGCTTTTCTCCTAAAACAGAAATAAAACTCTCAGGGAACAACCTATAGGCCAAGAGGATATTGGCGACTTCTGCAATAAATATGCCTCTTTTTAGGTGTTTTCTATCACAGAGCCTTAAAAGCACCCAGCGATTTGGTAATGAGCTGGCAGCCTTGTATTAGTCATTTGTGCTTCAGGAAGGGCAAGGAAAAATGAGGGCCCTATAAAAGGATGAGAATTATCTGAGAGGAAAGGACAATGGGAGACTTTATCAAACAGGATAATAGCAGTCTAGCAGAGGTCCCCTAGTGATGTTTGGCTTCTCTCACTGTGTTGGTATAATTGATCTGCTTGTGTCTTGTTTGGCCAAAGAGTAACTCATAAGGCTTCCTTAATCAGTCAGTGATTAAGCTAGCTGAGGGAGGGAAAACAAACTGATTGTAGGGATACAAGACTAATTTCAGCGACTCTGTAACATTTAAAAATGTATCTATACTCATGTAACTACATTTTACTTTGGTCCAGTATTTCAGTGGCTGACAGGAACTTACCAGCTGACAGAACTCCATTACCAGGAGGAAGGGGATGCTCTCACTACATTGCCCCAAACACTGAAGGATGTTGGGATGTTTAAGACTCCTGAACAGAAGAGGAGAAGCCAGGGAGCAAAAAAGATAATTAGAAAAATATAATTATTGAATTAAACTTAATTTATT
The DNA here is from genome assembly GCF_963584025.1 of Labrus mixtus. Taxonomy (NCBI): domain Eukaryota; kingdom Metazoa; phylum Chordata; class Actinopteri; order Labriformes; family Labridae; genus Labrus; species Labrus mixtus. The sequence continues at coordinate 17,293,052 of NC_083622.1, read as the reverse complement.
ACAGTATCATATTACAGATAGATAGATGAGTGGGTAGATAGATAGATTGATTGATAGGAAGGTAGATGGGTGGATGGAGGGATAGATTAGACAGACAGGCAGACTGACAGAAAGATAGATAGAGAGGTGGTAATAAGCTGGCAGCTTCAGTACCACACATTTTAAGATAGAGACTGTGATAGAAAAGAAGAGGATGCCCTTGTATGAAGCACTTCAGCAAAGCCAAATTAAGTGTGAATGGAAGTTGGAAAATTGAAATGAAGCGTATCAGTGTTTTTTTGCCTAATGTTGCATGTGTGTGGTGTGTTTTCATCCAACACAAAATGAGTGAGAAGATGGCGTGGCAAGTGGAGGGTTTCTTCCTCAGCAGAAGCAGACAAAGACGGCAGTAAACAGCACAACCATATTTAAGACGTTTTGGGTGCATATTTATATGTGTGAGAATGTATGTATGAGAGAGACAGAAGGTTTTGCTCAGAGAAAAAAGGAAAGGAAAGAGAACAGACAGCCCTGTCCTTGAATGCTTCCTCTTGAGTGTGTTACAGACAAAGAAGGACAGCCAAAACACAACTAAGATTCTGAGACAAGCTCACTTAATATGTTGATTCAGTTGTCATTGTCAAGAACAAGTCATCGCTCCTGACCTCTTTTTTTTTTTTTTTTTTTGCCAAATCAATCAGCATTTGGCAAATGGCAAATGGCAAATGCTAATTTGTACTCCTTGATAAAAGCCTTTCTTGGTCTGATATATCAGTATCACATGGTGGCTACTATTGCCTGATGTCAGCTTAGGTTGAACATAGAGTAAACTACACTCTTCCTTGACTAAAACTGTACTTGTTTTGTTAAGACATGCTGCTTATGATGGCTAACGCTAGCTATTGTTAGCTAACATTGAACATAAAATGAATTGCCTTTTTTTCTTGTTCAAAGCCTCATCAAGTTTGTTGTGACCATTAGCTTACAGTGCCTTGCCTGAGCTGTTGAAAGCTAACATAGGATGAACTTATTAAAATCATTCCAGTGATTAGAATCACGCGCTAAATTTACTATAATCCAACAAGCTTCTCTTGTGGTCACAGTTGTCCCTTCATCATGTTGTCCCTATATTCTAGTAATCTTTTGTTCAATTCCATTATGATAGATTGGTATGGCAATATTTTTTATATTTACATTTTTAATAGAACAATGGAAGAGAGGTTAGAATCTGTACTGAAACATTAGAGATATCAATATTTAAAGTCAAGAAAAATGCTATGCAAATGCAAATTGATATCATTAGGCTACAAGCTGTGGATAAGGGGATTTCAATGCATTGCCCTAGGACAACAAACTGGTACACTGAACACTTGACTTTGAAAAACATAGCAGTCTCCATATTGTGTCATGTTAAAATGATATTGAGATGGGGGACAAAGGAGCTGGGAACATTATAACGCTCCCAGTGTAACTATAGTCATGCATTAAGTACCAAAAATGGTTGCCACAGTCTCAGCATCTCACCTGTATGGCTCAGACTCAGCCAAGAACTTTCTCTGCTCCAGGGGGCTGGCACTGACACGAAGCTCCTTCACCACAGCCTGAGAGGAGCTGCAGTCACACAGCACTTCAGCCAGGATCACCTACGAGAGATAAATTAACAATGATGTGGTAGAGTTCCCAGTAGAGGCAGTAAAAGGACTATTTTGAGTCACTATTTTGATCTTGTTGGTAGCCAGTATCAAATGTAACAGAGCAGAGCATACTGTAAGAAAGAAGAAGCTATGATGTGTTTTAAATGACAACACAATGATACATGAGTTTGAGAGGTGATCTTCTTACCTTTCCGAACCAGCCATTCCCTATCTCCTGAAGGTAGTTTAAAGCGTGTCTTTTGAAGCACTGAGACTTGGAGTCTGTAACAAAGGAGAGAAGTAACATCAGGGTTGCTTTATTGTTTGTAACAGAGAGATATATAATCCTTTTTAACATCCCATTTGTTAAAATTGCATTTTGATCCCAGAACTAGTTGACGTTCTTAAACACACAGTTTGTTATTTCTGCTGCTAGATGTCTCACATTTAAAAAAATAACAGAAGACAAAGTGTAATGATCTTGTTAAGTAGAGTGAGTGCATCATTACACTGAATAAAGGGGATCTTCTCTTTGCGTGAACATCGTTGTAAAGAGTGTGGATAGTGTACACCACTCAATAAATCTATTTACCTTGCCATGAGGAACATTCATTCTGTGCTCTTTTTGGAGACCCCAGTGGACAAAGTGGTGCGTCTTGTCTCATAGCTCCTGTTTTGTTATGACTGGCTAAGATGCTATTCACCCAGTACTGTGCTACAAACCCAGTGTGCTTTGGTAAGTCAGATTGAAACAGCATCATACCAGTTAATCACTCAACAAGGAAGGTTTGTTACATAACATGCCATTAATGTAAAGTTGAAATTAAGCATGGACAACCTATCAACAGATGAAAACGCAAACAGACTAAATGTGCGCCTGCATAATTTTGCAAGTTAAAGTCATATTTACATATACACTGAGAGAAGTAAAGACATTTTTGAAGGAAAGGGGTCTTTATCGAGGGACTCAATTCCCGTCCTGAGGCTAAAAGCCATTTTGATATCTGTAAGTTGTGCTGATAAAATCCCTTTCTGGGATCATATTTCTAACTTTTAGCTTGTAAGAAGCACTGATGCAAAATTTCTTCAGATCAGAGTTTCCACTCCATTGGAGTTTGGCAGCTGGTTGTACACCCAGTTTGAGACCTTTAATGGATCCGCATCAGTGACTTGAGCAACAGACCGTGAGGGAGGTCAGGGCAGGACAGAACTTGGGTTAAGGGGGTTTGAGGTGTTTGGAGCAGAGTGAGAGCTGTTTGGAAGTTGTTACCTGCTCCGTCCTGCAGGGCGGGGCAGTTGGACCTGTCTCTGACTGGCAGGGTGTAGACCTCAGGGAGGGAGGGACATGATGACAGGCTGTCCTCCTGTATGGGACTTGAGCCGCCGGAGCACTCTTCCCCGTCTGCATTGTCAAACTCCTGTTTCAGCCATAGAAGAACACAAAAATCACAAAACTGGCATAATCAGAAATATAAAACAACCTGTACTTTTCCCACTTAATGATAGGGTTGGATTTAGTGGTAAGTACCAAGACAGACAACAACAAAGCAGCCATTCTGAACTAATGACCCCTGCCTGTGAGCTACACAGCAACTCAGGTCTAAATGTGCAGGCTTAGCTGAGATTAGTCTGACAGATGATTATTGACCATTTCTACTTCATTAAACTGGAATTACTGACTCCTTTCCCCACTTCCATACAGTTTATCAAGTCAAGCCCAAGTTAAAAAGCATACCAACATGCAAAAAAAAAAGGTGTGACAAGAAAAAAGAAAGCAGCGATAGGTGAATAAATCTCTTACATGTTGAAGACTTACATTGAACCCCACTCCTCCTCTCTTACAGCACAGGCAGGTCAGGAGCAATAGAACAAAAGAGACGAGGCCCGAGCAAGAGATGAGGATGACGATGTAAGGTGGAGGAGAGAGGGATGCAGTCCTGGTCTGGGAGACTGCGAGGAAGACAGGTAGAAAATACAAAGGAGGAAAGGCTTTAAACAGGGAAATGCATGGTATTTGTGCTTCTATAAGGGGGACACACTGTTAGGTTTGAGTGAGAAAGAGAAGAGACCACTGAATTGGAAACGTGTAAAATCTTGTTACATAGCTGGTTTGTTTAGAGGGAAACCATTGGAGCGTTTTCTTAGCGGCAGGCTTGGAACACAGTGAAGAACCCCAATGGACAGCTTGCACCAGGGGGGTTTGGGGGGTTAAGCAGGAAAAAAAACGAACTCGAAGATTAAATAAATACTTATTGGAATCAGTAAAAACAAGAGAGACTGGAATAATTGTTGAAAATAGGATAATATACCATTCCAGTAAGGAGAAAAAGCATAAGGAGAGAGGGGAAATATCAGAAATGACATTCCACGGAGGAAACAGTTAAGAAGCAGGGAGGGGTGGCTGGAGTTTCATTTAGGTAAAAGAGGAGCGCTAACTGGGAAGGGTTGGAAAGAATTACTCAAATCAGGAAGGTTGACTACTCAGGTGAGAGAGGGAGGGATCGGGACATTTGATAATTGTACCTCAAAGTAGTTGATTGAGTGAAGTGAACCATCTGTAGAAAAGAAAAGGGGCAGGGCAGGGTGGTTAAATACCCGTCAGGTTTTTAACTATTTAAATACTGTAGCAAAAATAGGTCAAACATTACATCACTTATAACAAAGATAACAAGAGAGAGCAACAGTGACACCTTGAAAGAACCAGTAGATGGGTTAAAAGGGGAAAGGACATATATAATATATAAACATTAATATTTAAACCATGCCTGAGAATACATGACTAAGCCTGTTGTTTCAAAGTGTAAACAAAGCTACATTTAAGCCTGAGCCTAATACTAGCAAGAGCAGAGCTGGAATTACACCATGTGCTATCCCATGTTTTTATTTATTGCTGTTTTTAACATAATAAAATGCACAGATCACAATCTTGAATTAGCTTATGCGGAAAAAAATGAGAATGCATTGAAAAAGTAGCCGAATATAACCCATGGTGCTACATGAACATTGAAACTGTCCCTTAAAATGTAACTTCACTTATGGTTTCTAAGTCATGTCTTAAAATATCCCAAATTCATTTTGCATTTCTACTTAGATCCCAAAATACATTCATTCATGAGGTCATGATAATAGTATCACAGCAAACATACATTTTAAAGATTATTTAAAAATGAACCAATTTAATAAATATTAAGAGAATAAGCACTCCAGTAAAACCACAAGACATGAAAGGCTGCTAAATATGCATCCCCTGTTTGCATTGGCACCTTAACCAAATCGTTTATGTTGTATTTTATTTGTTTTCGTGCTGACAAAAAGTTGCAACACAGACAGAGCAGAATGCTGTGCAAGTTTTAGGAAGGATGCATTCAAGAATATAAAAATAAACAAAAACGGGTATACTGGGTTGCAATAGATTTGCAATCAGCTTTCTAACACGAAATTTCGCCAATGAAACAGACAATAGCAACCTCATTTACATTCTAATTGCTGATCCTTGTAGGTTACCTGCAACACAGAGGCTGCGTGAAAACTGAATGACCCCTCTGGTTGTGTTCTTACCTTAGACATGCACCTCAGACATACAACTATAATGCTGATGCACAATTCCTATGCAGTGCTATTCTTTCATCTTTCCCGAGACAGATGTCCAGACAGACACTGCATATAAATAGGAAGCTAACACAGGGCCTTTTCCACCAGCTCCGGTGCCAGCAGCTCTTATCAAAACAATACACCACAATACAATGACTGCACACATTACACAAACACAACACTCTGCCAGATCTTTTTTGGGTAGAAGAAGACGTGTTCAGATGGAGCAAAATAAAGATGCCACCAGTGGTTAATAGGCTAAATCATCTCCAGTGCCCAGCAGAGGCTATTTATAGAATAAATGGTCGACGATTTTAGCCTGCTATTCATACAGCATGCTGTTTTTAAATGCCATCGATGTCAGGCCCGAGATCGAAACGCCTCCTAATATTTTCATCACTGCATGCAAATATGGTACCCTACCCATCTCCAAATCAGCCTCGCTCCTGTTTTCATTAAGTCAGCCACGTAGACTACGGCAGTAACCTATTAATTCGCATTGTGTCTCAACCATACAGGCTAATAATACAGTATCACCCCCCAATGTAAAGAGGCCCTTTTTCATAACTGACTACATCCCCCCCTCTTTTCTCCTTTCTAACGCATCACTGACAGGGTTTCAACATCCCCCCCCCCCCCCCCTCCTCCACCGACTCCGCTCACCTTCCCTCTGCGGGGCTCCGAGCGCTCTCTCCGGGCTCAGGTAAGACATGATCCCCGCCAGCGCTACCATCACCCAGCAGTGTGGCCGCATCGTCGCCGCGTCCGGAGCAACAACAACAACAGCATCGGTGTCCTTCTCTCTCCGTTCCCCCCCGCCACGGTCTGTGCCGTCTTCGGGCTTGCGCTGTCTCTGTCACCCCCCTCCTCTCCGCTTTTTCTCCTAATAATAAAGAGCGTCTCCTCGCCTTCCTTGTTGTGCACCCCTCCTCCTCCCTCTCGCTTCTCCCCCTCCTCTAATCTGCAATTAAACACGGTGTGAGAGATGCTCTATTGTGCATCCTCTGCCTCCGTCCGTGTGGAGCTCCTGAAAACAACCATCGGCTATTTCTCCCATAAATATAAGTCTTTCTCTCCGATCGCTCTCCCTGTGTTGAGGGTCGTCTGTGTTTTTCTCCTCCGCCTGCCTACGTCAGACACACGGCGCGCATTGTCATGGTCTAAGCTCGATCATCATTATGCACTATAGGGAGAGAAAAAAAAAGAAAGAAATCTGTGGTAATATTCCCACAGGGAGCTGATGGTGTGCATGTGGTGCTCCAAAGTGGGATGATATTGATCCCAAATTGGATGTTTAATCCCTTAAACTATCACTTCATTATTCATTTGATGGACCCTTTTAAATAATATTAAACATTGAGGATTACTCTAAATAAGTAGGGATAGGCAATTTAATATATTAAAGGTGATATGACCACTCATAACTGCACTTCATTAAAATGATCTCTTTATTTTCCAGCAAATAATTACAATCCAGTTTTGTGCACAATTTATATTGGCCATTTATTTTAAACAGACTACTCAGTTTTTTCCATGTACTGACTTTACTTTATGACCATTTTAGAGACCTTGTTTCTGCTCACTGATATCATGTCTGATAGTATGAGCCAAAGAAACAACAGATAACAGTTTACCAGAAGTTCAAATACCAAATTGGCATTATGAAAGTCTGAAAGCTGTATTTCAGTAGTTTTTTCCCTTTGTGTACATTTCTTAAAGTAACTTACAGCAAATAAAATACACAGTAAATGTCTTTCTTTTGTGTTGCTCATTGACATTGCTGTAAGAGTTGGGGGTTTTTAACATCAGATATCATGTCTGATAGTAGTACAATTGCACTGTGTTAATAGAAGAACAATGGCAGCGTTCCAGTAAACCAGCATGCAAAATACCAGGACTCTTAAACTGAAGAGAATAAAGATAATGTTAGTTTAGAAAAAAAACGTGATTTCCTAATGTGACATGCTGAAATGACTCTTGCAAAAAAAAATCTTTACATTGTTTTTAGTAGACAAAAATAAAAAATGGTATTTCTCTTGCCAGGACCAGTTTTAAGAAACATGAAATGACTTTCACTTACAGGTTGAACCTTAAACAATGTGTTTTATTGTAAAGCATATGTACTGAGTGATCCCACCTAGGGCTCAAATTAATGAATTACTCTGTTTTTAATTTTTCTCATCACTATAAATAGTGGCATACATTTGGCCTGCTTGAAACAAAGACTGGTTTAGCCTGAAATTTGTCAAATTCTCTTTGTTTTTTTTAAATCAATATATTAAATGACAAATACTATCATTTGGTGCAGCTACATTCCTGTCTGAACTTCTTGTCACCTTATAATCCAATTTAATTTTTTGCTTTAATATAGAAGATTTTAACAGCTGTTACTGAATGTTGTTTTTTTGCTGACAGCCTGGACTTCAAGCCCCCTGTGAGGCCACCACCTGCTCCGCAGACATGATCATGAGCAAATGCTGCACAGACCAAGGAACCCAAAACTAAATCTGACTCTCCTGCATGAATGATCCACTCTGGATGAAAAATAAATAAATAAAAATGAACCAAGGCACAAGTATGTTCTTTGAAAAAACTCAAAATAACTGTCCACTGATCATCCATCACAGATCACACTTGTTCCATGACCAATGAAGATTGTTCATGACTTTAATATTTCATCTCTCCAGCTATCTCGATCCCTTCTTTGACGCTTTCGGGCTAGTTCTGGGAAGTATGCACTGTTGTACGGTCTCTCCCTCTCAGTCGTTTCCCTCGTCGACTCCTTCCCCTTGCCATTCCTCTGGTCCAGCAGGGCTCGAGCTCTCCTCCTTTCTTCTGCCTCCCTCTCCAAACGCTCAGCACGAAGCCTTTCTATGGAACTGAAAAAGACGGGAGATACATAATAAGTAACATTAATTCATTTCTTAATATTATCACACTCAATTCCGTCATAATTTCTGGCCTATTTTTGAGAGAAGCATGTATCTCAATAACATCCTAAAACCAGAATTTCCCCTTGGGGATTAATAAAGTATGTAAACTGTAAAAAATACATTAAAAAGAAAATAATGAATAGGGAACAGAGGACTAAAAATATCTGACACTGAGAGTGGTCAAAAATCCTTAAAATAATTATACAATTTAAGTGTTGGACTTCTTCAATATCTTGCTTTTGATAAGAGTATAAGATTGATACAAATCTTACATATAATATCATGCTACAGCCAGAAGCTTGTTAGCTTAGCATTAAGGATGGAAATATGAGGAAACAGCTGGCAAATTCTGACTGTGTAATCAGATTTGGAGGTTCGATATAAAGCTTGTCTAATGACAAATGCAAGTCAAATTGTATTCTTCTCAACTGATGATTAGGAAATGTTGAATTTTAGAAGTCCATCCTTGTCCAAAGTAACAAACTCTGTCTACGAACACTTCTGAGGTAACCAACAAGCATATTATGTCTCATCACATTATTTCGGCAACAAGTATTTCTTGAGAAGTTTTTGCACGTCAACAGGCAGCATTCTGCTGTACAATAGTAGTTTCTGAGAGAATAAGCAGAAAAAAAGACAAACCCTGTGCTCCACGTCTTAATATTCTTAGTTACTACAGCTAACAAGTAATGAAAACAATGGGGACTTGACCTTACCTCTCTCCACTGCTCCTCTTTTCCCTTCTGTCTCTTTTTTCAGATTTCTTGCCCTTGTGATGTTTTCTGTCCTTTATAGCCAGTGCTTTCTTCATATCTTTTAATGGATCTAAACTGTCTTTCAGTCTGCGGTCTTTCTTCTCTTTCTCCTCTTCACTAATTCCTTTCCTTTTTCCTTTTTCTTTGCTTTCTTCTTTTTCTTTCTCCTCTTCTTTTTCTTTACTGGTTTTCATGTACCACGGTGTGACCTCCGTCCCTGGTTGGGGCCCCAGAGACACCAGCAAGCCTATGGCTCGTTCCTGTTTCTCCTGGAAAAATAAGAAAAAGAAATACCAACAGTGGTTAAAAACATGTTTTGTAGATTTCTCCATCTGAACAACATTGCCATGGCTTGCCACCATGGTTTTTAAATGCATACAATTGTTATGCCATGGTTAATGCTTCACTGCAAACTGTGCAAAATCAGAAATAGCCTCACATTAAAAAGTTCTGGGGGTGTGGGGGGTCATATATGAGCACAATCACCTTTTCATCTTTCTTTTCTTTGAGATATTCCTCATTCCCCTTCTTTTCTGAGGACTCCTCCAGGGGAAAAAGATTGAGATGCTCCAAAACTTCACTTCCTGTAGTCCGTGCTTCATCAACATCATACTTGGTCTCTCCATCGGACTGGAGAGCAGCCCTGGATTTCCTTCTCAAATACTCTGTACGTGCCTGTAAAGAGAAGACATTGTTTTAAGCCAATTATACAAAGAACAAAACTATACAAATACAAATATAGAAACATCCCATACTTTATTCACGACACCAACGTTTTCTATTAACACGTTTTCTATGTGCTTTAAAGATTGCACTTGCATTCAGCACAATTATTTTTTAAATTATTCTATATGTACTGCCAAATCCAAGTCCAAATTGAAATTGAAATGCATGGCTGACATTAAAAAGAAAAAACCTGAATAATTAACAAGCTCCATGGCATGATTTGGAGACGTTTGGAAACCAAAATGTGACACTAAATATGTATCGTGTTTGATAATACTGACACGTGTGTGTGTGAGGTGGACTGCACAATGTCACGCACGCTCACAGTAAACAACTCGACACTCGTGACAATAATCTTCACCTCTTGCTCAGCACGTTCCACGCGACGCTTTGCCTCGCGCTCCTCTTCAGCTGCTTGGGCTTCGTCTTTCCGCACTCGCGCGACGTTGTCCTTGTTGCGAACGTGCCAGCTCTTCTTCGGAAGAATGTTCATGGTTACCTTGACGACAGTGGACACTACCCGGCTTAGTGAAAAGGGGAACTCGCGTTTTTCGACGTAGGTGAAGACAGCAAACACCGTGTTGCTAGAAGACTGGGGCGCTAAAATTGGCCAAACTCACTCGCTTGGCACTGTCTTACCTTGTCTGTTCCCCTTGTAGCAAGTAAGCTAACGCTAGTCAGGCTTGAAGTCACAATTCTATGATATATCTGCATGCAGAGACATTTTACCTGTTCTCTTCAAACAAACTCATCATTCCGAATAATCAACATTCAAAATGAGACGAAGATATCGTCACTAACTAAGAAAAGTTGCTCTTGCTGGTTGCAGCAGAGTAGCCTACAGGAACCAGTTGACACAAACAGGAAGTAAACATTACTCAGTTTTGGCATTAACACAATTGTGACACCAGAGGGGGCTATAATTCCTAATTTTATTCTTCAAATGAAAAAAAAATCATTCAACACTATTTCTTGGACAGGCAAAGTGGTAAAACGTATTTATTTACAACAATAACACCTTAAATGTATTATGGCATGGCCTTCTGTAATTACCTTAAACCATTAAATTAGGTAGAAAATGTTAAAATGTACCTAGGCTAAAATATTTTTATTAACATTTTTCATAGAACACTTCTCTGCTTTGTTAAGAACTACATCATACTTTTACATTATTTTGAACGTCAAAAATCAAACACAGTCCCTGTTATCTGCTCAGTACTCATGTAGTGTGATCTGGTATCTGTAGTTTTCTACTCAGCTCCTCAATCTGCTTGACCAAGAACTGCTTGTCACGACCCTCCTGTAAGCCAAAGATCAACCATTGCATTTATAAAACTGAATGCATTGCAGTATTAAGAAAAAACATAGACTATCATAAATAATATTAGTTCACAATACAGGTTAATTCCCGAACTTACCAGTTTAAGCTGTGCTCTTAGCAGGGCGACAGTTTTCCCATAGACAGAGGCTAATGCTACGAAATAACACATCACCACACTGAAAGGGATGAAAGATTAAAAAGCACAACTAAGTCATAGTGAAGACCATATCATATCCAGGTAAAATATATGTTGTATTCAATTTAGTTTTTTTCAATTCAGTTTAAAGTGCAGCACTGTAATTACCACAGTTCACCTACCAAAATAACACGAACAGAGGGATGGAGAATGATTGGGAACCAATGAAGAAGAGAAACTCCTTTGTAGTTTCAGAGAGACCGTCGAAAGAGGCTGGAACAATTGCCCACATGCTGGGGAAGAAACGGAAAGGACCACAACCATAAGAAGGATGGATCCTAGGTAGAAAAAAATTGAAAAAAATGTTGAAACAGATTTTCATCCAATGTTTCCAGCAGTGCAATGACTAATACTTTATCAAAACCCAATCTTGCAAGTTAGTCCAGAAGTAAAAACATCAGAATGCACCATTTCAACCACTTTTTAAGGGCCAGCGCTAAACTAAAGTATCGTCTGATAGTTACTGGGAGGAGAAGGAGACAGCAATCAGCACTCACTCAGCAAGACTATACACCATGACAACTGTGGCAAGGCCCCCACCAAACAGGAGCACCACCAGGAAAAAGAAGGTGGAGGTGGTGGAGCGAAAAGTCTTAAGCGCTGGTCGACAATTATAGAAAAGCGTCATCTGTGGAGGAAAATTGCAACGGAGACATAGAAACAGGGTAAGGAAAAAAATACAAAACAGACGGGTGATGAACAATGATCTCCAGTGTGCAGAATGTGTGCTGAGTAAAATAAACATCTTCACCCTCTTGCAGTAGAAGAAGATGACAAACTTGATGGTGTTGATAAGTGGCAGCAGAGGACAATACAGAGCTCCAGTCCAAACCACAGTCTGACTATAAACTAGCTCAAGCACGTTGGAGGAAACTACAAACTCCTGTCGGCCCACCCGTTGGGTCAGCTTATTGGACCAGTTGTCCACCACCATCCTGTCACACACACGAAAAAAACATCATTACACAACTGATAGTGCTTAAAAATGACCGCAATTACCATCATATTTAGACAAATAGATCACACAGTGATTTATACCTGCGTGGAAACTCCACCAGGATGAGCACAGCAATGTTGATGAGAAGGTCAAACAGTGTCAGCTTGTACATCTCCTGCCCCACTCGTGTTTCCCAGCACTACATGAGGAGACAAACATGACAAACAAGGATGAAACATTGATATGCATTTTTTTTAGGTGTGTGTTCATTTGTATTTCACCTAATTTCCTAAATTATGTCATTCAAAAATTTCCGGGTTTAAGAAATAAGAGTCATCTACTCCCATTAATAAACCAAGTGTAAACGAATACATACCAAGGAAGTTGTATGAGACAAATAAACATATTCAAAGTGTATTATTGTATGTATCACTCATAATCTCAATCTCAATCACTCTCCATTTCATATTTTAAAGTTAGTGACACTTTTGCTAATAGCTTTGGGACTCCTTCCATCCTGTTTATTAAGAAAAAGCATCTTTTAAAATCATTTACATGCACATGAGTGGTGTGGGGCTGTACGGTGGTGCAGTGGTTAACGCCACTGAGTATGACTGGTTGTCTATCTCTTTATGTCAGCCCTGTGATTGACCAGCGACCAGTCCAGGGTGTGCCTCGTCTCTGGCCCAATGACACCTATGATGGATGAGTTGTATAAATACCTGGTAGAGATCATGGTTGTAATGGCACAGTGTACAACTTTCACTTTGACTTTTTTTCCCCTCGCAGGTGATCTGACGCCATAGGGTGAAGAGGAGGACACCCAGACTCACCAGCCGAAGAAACACCGCCCTAAATATGGAAGAGAAATAAGGGAGTCATTATCATGTCATTAATGCTACTAATGTAATACAAAACGTGTCCCTTTGTCACAGGTTTTCATTTTCTTCTCTCCAATTCATTTTCAAAACATCTTAGAATAAACTTGTGACACTTAGGAGAGACACTTCATCTCTTTCTGGCAATTTGTTCATTTATTGAAGTGAACTTTTATACGGGGGGATTTTTTTTAACTTAAGTAAAAGTTTTTAATTCTTCTTCCAACACTGTGTTCATGTAACATACATTTCTGTAGGATGCCCCCCCCCCCCCCCCCCATCTTTGAATCATGTACAAACACAAATCAGCTCATGGCCAATTGACTTACAGACCAGTGCAAACCTTAATAGTGCCATTATGACGGTGTTGCTGGGGGAGTATCGCTCTATTAATGCAATCTGGTCACACAGTAGCGGCACCACGAAGTTTCCAGCGGTGATGACAATGGAAGGTAAATACTCATAAACCAAACCCAGGATCCCGTCCTGTCCACTCGTAGCCTGTTTCTAAAGATAGGGCAAAAAATGTCACCAAAAACTTTAGGGCCCAACAGCATCAGTTTCATCATCATTACTTTTCTTTTACATGAAGTACCTGGCTGAAGTCAGTGACCCAAAAGATGAGGTAGAAGGCTGCTCCGATGAGACCTAATGAAAAAAAGCCCATCATAACACGAAGAGAGTATAAAACTATCCTCTTGGATAAAGTCAGAGACGCTATCTTCTTCTTCATGATCTCCTCCCCCAGATCCACCTGACAGTAAGAGAGGAGAAGAAGAAGGAGGTGAAGGTTATCTGAAATCTTCACTTCTATAGTGTTATTATCATTTAAACATGACCGCACATCTTTTCACCATCATGTAAAGTAGGACACATCCCTTCTGACCTGTAGCTGGTAGTTGATGTTTTTCTGCTTCAGTTTGGTAGCTCGGTCTCCCAGGCAACCATAGTCCCAGCTGGTGAATACTATCATGCTGTAGTTGCCTACAGCGCTGCCTCCTGTTGCCACAGCAACTCGAGCTGCAGTCCCCATGCTTTATGTGAGCAGCGAGTCAGGAAATAAGAGATACAGAAGTGGGTCAAGGTTGCTGAACTCTGGACTCAGGCCTTTAAATGTCATTCTCTTTATTTTGTCTGTTACTGAAGCTCAGATTGTTTTACTCACCGTGCTGTGATACAAACGAGACAAAAGAAGAAGTAGAAGATGGCAGTGAAAAGATAAGCCAGTGGGATGTTGTAGGAGAAGCTGCTGTTCACCATTGTGTTGTTGTAGTAGCCGTAAAACAGGTAAGAATACTCCAAAAAACCCTGGAAAAAGAGAACGGGACTGTCACTAAGCAAGTCAAAAAGTCCCTTACATGAAAGGAATGTGGCTCAAATCTATTTTTATTAGCACGGCATATGGTAGATGTGGAGTTAGATTGACTTATCAGCTTTTATTCTAAAATTGTAGTTTATGCTTCCATGTATTTCCATTTTTGACCTTTACCTATGTTGTGTTTTGTTTGTGTATAAAAAATATATATATATAAAAAGAAACTTCATAAGGTGTAAAGAATCATAATGTCCAAAATAGAAACATAATACAATTGTAATGTTTTGTAATCGTTTTGCCATTCTATCTGTGCAGGTCATTTTAATGCTGCAGTTTCTCACCGTTCCCGAAAGTACATCAAGGAAGTAATTATAGAACACCACCAAGCCTTGAGGATTAGGTTCATACTGCATACATTCCTCTGGACCTGGAACACACCACAAGAGTTAAGCTTTATGATCTCTGTATGTATTCTCAGAAATTATAGTATGTATGCAGGTTTTCCCTCCACCCCGGAGAATGTTTAGACCAATGTAAGAGAACAGATAGATGAGAGTGAAAGCTGCAGTGATTACATTCAGGCCTGTGGTTCACTGGATGGCAGAGTCACTGGGTCTTAATCCCCACACTGTCATTTCAATAAAGCTTCCTTTCAAAGTCTTACAAAAAAAACAAAGGGTTTTATCCTATTAAATTCTCCATATGAAAAAATAGCAGACCTAGAAAATTTCTAAGAGCAAAAATGATACTTGTTATTTAATGTTGGAGAATAGGGAGTAAGTGGCTTAAGTTCTTTGTTTTGTCCTAAAAAATATTCCATGATATATCTTCTATTTTTGACTCTTGTGTACAGCTGAAACTTAATTTCTATTATTCATATTTACATATAATTTGGGGAATATATATTGAACTTCACAGATCATATCGTTGCTGTATTTCTGCTGGGAATTCAAACGCTACATTTACCCCTATATACTGTACACCTGTTGACTGGAAAGTGATGCATCAGTCTGAGAGATGCTTCATATTTATATTAGAAAAAAATGTGTTCGAACTTCAGGACATCAGGAATACGGGGATACAAGACCCATGAAAACCTGACAAACCACCGCCGTGTATTAACCTCAAGTGAAAGTTTAAAAAAAAATGAAACTGTATCCTGAACATGTCGTTACCAGTCGTGTTAACAAGACTGTCCCCAACAGATCTGAAGACGATGCTGGGGATGATGACAAAACCTGCGATCAGTAAAAAGGAAACAAAATTGAGCAACACCAAGAATCGCAGCAGAAGGAAATAGGACTGGACGCCCCCGCCGAAGTTCCCTGTGGAGGAAATGGCCATAATTACAAAATAGTTGTTCTAATGGAATCAAACAAAATGTATAATTTTTTTTTTATTTGACTGGGTTACAAATGTACAGCACAGGATGCAACATCTGTAGGTTTAAGCTAAAAAAAAAATCTCCTCTAACAAAGCCCCTTTATGTTCTGGCATGAGGAGTTAAAGGTTTACCTCCAATCTTTTGTAGCGACTTGTTCCACAGGGCAAAAATGTAGATGAATTCTCTGGCATTGTTTTTAAGTTTACGCAGAGTCTTTGCATTCTTCTGTCTCCAGGAATCCCTCTTGGAAACCACAGGGATCTGCATTTGTTTCACCTGCCTGTTATGGAAAAGCAGCACTTTAATAACTATTTATGATTATAAGAAACCATCTATTCCATAGCTCAGCTGTTTACATATAATTGCATAAAAAAGTCACATATAATATGGTGGGTCCTAATCATAGGTAAACAAGAAGTTCTGAGTTTGTGCGTCCCTTGTACAGAGGCTGTAGTCCTCAAAGCAAGCGGCCCAGGTTCAAATCCAAACCATGGCTCCTTTACCGCATGTCATTCCCCACTCTCTCTCCCCCCAATTTCCAACTCTGTCTCTCCAATAAAGACACAAAAAGCCCCCCCCAAAAAAAGATACAGTGTCTTGTTTTTACATTCATTCTAGAGAATTGGTAAACGGACAGTTAGATATAGAAACATAAAATATATACATACTGTACATGTGCAGTAAAAACAAAGACCTGCAGAAATGCTCATGTCTGCCAAGTCGTGAGTATTCTCTTCATATTTTATGGAAATATTTAAGAGCTAAATACGTGTATGATTGTATTAGTTCCCCCCACACAAAAAAATGTTTATCTTTTTACTTTATTCGGATGTTGATGATATTCACTGTGAGTTTATGAGCAGGGTTTGACATTAGACAAAGTAGTTCACATTCATCCGAGGGAGGGGAGGCTCTCTGAGCTAATTTTACGTCTGATATCATTTAAGAGTCAGACTTTAAGACATCACAGCTTGACTTATTAAAAAATGTTGGTTGTAGTTGCTCCAAATGATGGAGGACTATTTGTTTACATGATGTGATTCATGGATGAAAAGGACAGAATAAAACATGAAACAACATTGAGAGGCAGGTTTCATACCGTACGGCTCTCTTCAGTGCCATCGGTAGAGGGCTGCTCTTAAGGTCCTGGGACAGACCACTAGTGCCCTCCTCATCCTCCTCAGCTGGGGTTGAGCTCCAATTGAACTGGGGGTAATTCTGATTGGACACTTGAGATGGAACCTGTCTTAACCGTAGTGACTGCTGGTCGCCTGTGAGCGGATGAGAGAAAGACAGAAGAACAGTCCAGAAAAGTATCAAGCAATGTGTGTCAAGAGAACTGACTTAATCTAACAGTGCTGTTAAATACGCACTTCACTTTAAAAATGACAAAAGGAATGTGTTTAAGTAAATGTGAGAACAGACACACCTTCATTGTCGTCGTAAACCCTCCTTGGGTCTTGTATCGGTGGGTGACTGTCCATTTCTTTAATGCGCTTCCAAAAAAGCAGCTTCTAAGACTTTTCTCTTTGAACACATCAACAACTTCACCTCAGAATTAAACGAACCAGGAGCCAGCTCTTCATGAGGAAACACTTAACATCCAGGAAACCGTTGTCTTCTCTCATGGACTTTACCCCCTTTCTAAATTACCTCACAGGTACTTCCTTGTTTGCTTTAACCCATTATTTACAAGGAGATGGTTGCCATGGTTCTACAAAGTGCACGGTTTAATACAAAGCGAGGAAAAGTAGCATCAATACACGCACTAACCTTCAGTAACTTGTGTTATTAAAGGGGGTTATAAAGGTCTCTTGAGCACAATGGACAATTCAGGAACAGTTTTGGTGAGTTTTAATGACAGGCAAAGATGGCAACAAAAGAAAAAATGTAGCTTTGACATTGTGAATGAACCCTCAATGACTATTACATTCATCATGAAAGCGTTCTATACATGTTCTTGAGTGTTTAATATGAAGATTAAACTCTGTGTGGCAGTAACTCTGCAGGTGTGTTTGCATTCACTGATGCAGGAGAGTCAATGATTTCCCCGTCTGACACCCAGAAAGCTTCTTAACTCATTTAATCTTTGCTGCATACTCAAGGTAAGTATAAAGGTCAAAATATACAAATAACTCAATGACAATCATACCAGGAAGTATTTCATAAATGAGGACACGTGTGGGTTATATTTGCCAGGAAAGGTTGATATGTGTCTGAGTGTTACAGAGCAGGGAGGAGTGTGTTACAGACAGTGAGGCTGGAAAACAACATGAGAAGTAAACAGGGACCAGAGTCATCACAACTTTTGCTGTAAAATAATAAAAACAGAGAGAAACAGGGCTCTTTTGTGGCACTGAGAGGGTAAACAAATAATCTGTTTGCAAGTTAAATGAGATCGATAACAATATAACATAAGGAAATAAGACTTTCAGCTCAGGCAGTCACGCTCGCTTAAAGCAGTGATGCTGCCTCACAGGAGGACACAGTTGTGAAAGAAGGCCTGACAGTGTGTCCAATAATACATTGGTTTACTGTGAGCACGATTCAACATTATCAAAATGAACTTTGAGTAGAAGAATAACATGACGTTAAGTCATAAAGTTAACAACTATAGAAATGTCTTCTGCCTGAATACATCTTTCAGAGCAGTCTCACGTTTTTCTTTTAGACATCTAAGAGGTCACATGACAATGTGACAGTTTACTGTGATCATCACTCCCACTGGGGATTGTCTTTGGATCTTTTGGTTTTCTGTCAGCAAGATGACAGAAATACTACTGGATGGATTTACGTGACATTTGGTTCAAATTTGTGTAGATGGTTTCCTTGCCCAGCTCTAACTGTGCTGTTATTCATGGACAACATTGGCAGCTTGTAGTTATGATGCAACACAGACGACTCTTTGTTATCCAATGTTTGGTCCCAACCCTGAATGGTCCGTGATGGCAGTACAGAGAACATTTTTGGCAGTGAATGGACTTTCGCTCTTCCACACAGCGGACTCTTCACTAAAGAGAACTCTATGCTACGCTGTTCTATAGAGCTGACAGTGCTTATGTTTCTGGTATGATCTGATGTGCTTACAGATACAGAATAAGAGTATGTGGGGGGGGGGGGGGAATAGCTGGATTCACTGGATCACAAGAGTAAGTCCTCGCAAAGAAATATTCAGGAAAAGTCAGAATGTTGTAAGAGTGGAATTGATTTAGGAAGCTAAAAACAAAATATCTGAAAAATGTTAACAGAAAAACAAAATGTCATCTGGACATCTGGATATTGAAATTGGTGGAGCACCATGATGCTTGTATATTGCATTAAGTGAACTAATACGTGTTTGTTAAGATGATTTAACAAAAGCATTACTCTGTTTTGACCACTCATTGTTGTTAAAAAAAAAAAAACTATTTGATGATTTGAGATACTAGATGGCAGCAGAATTATTTTCACCAAAGCTTTGAAAATACTCTCACACAGGTTTTGACATCTGAACCGTAATAATAATGGCACATTCAACATAATCTATTATTTCTGCCCTCCACACTTCATACATTGTAACATTAAACTGAGTGTTTGTTATGTAAGAAAACTAATCCAATCAAATCTCAGTAAATTGGCCCCCCTTTTCATTATTTATATGATCATAATGAGGTTTCTTGTTGGACTGGACCTGCTATATTTTGATAATCCTCACTTTTAAACAACATCATTTTGACCTGTGTTACAGCTTTTCACTGGGAATGTTTTCATGGAATAAATGCACACATACTGTACAGGCAGACAGAGTAGATACAGGGGAGCTCATCGACTATTTCAACCCAGGTTTCCATTCACACTATAAAAGTGACATTCATTGATCTCAAACATTCCTCTCCCAGAGGTCACAGTTTTGTTATGTATATGTACATGTGAATTAAAATGTTGACCTTTATCAGGTTTTACATTTTGTCTGATTTAATCTAATTTGAATGAAATCCAGTTGAACTTTATTTTGTAAACAAGAGATCCAAATGGACGTGTGGGATGTTTTGTTGCTTGAGAGTTAAGTGTTTGTGCGATCAATGTTGGAAGTTCTTGTTTTGATGTAACTCTTCTCATATCTGAAGAAGAATCTGTCTCTCCATTCAGTCGTTTTTTTCTCCAGTTGTCTCTTTCACGTTCTCTTTCTTCTCTACCTCCTTGCCCCCTCTTCTCCCTCCCTTCAGGACATTTCCGATGACTATACAGCAAACAGCGATAATGTGCATGATGAAGTAGATGGACGTCCAGTAGTTGATGGTGTCAGAGGCCTTCAGCAGCACAAAGCCCATGCACATGTAGTCGTACGCCCTCATCTTCAGGAACCACTGGACCCAGTCAAAGATGTTCTGTCCACGAGGGCCCAGTTTGACTCGGACTGAGGCTTCCATGGCAGACTCAGCTGCGATGCACAGGGGGATGGTGAGGAAGGAGAGGTAGTATCCGGCGTGGAGGCCGTGCCAGTATGCACTGATGAACATGGTCCAACCAGCCCTGAGAGTGACAGGAGGGAAGCTGAGGTCATTCACACTGTGAGGGATTCTGATTTCTGCCAGCTGATTAAATTCAGGTAAGAAAAATAAAGATGCTGTGGCGAGATCAGGATGGGTCGCAGCTTCAGGTATTACTTTGGAATTAAGTAATTTAATGAGAAATATATAAGGTTTCTAATATATGCAGTACATGATAGATACATCACAAGATCAATCTGTTCAAATTCAATATTCTGATGTAAAAAAAAGATTGACTAAAATACCAGATACCAGTGAAGAACTTTGACGTTAAAGTGCTTCAATGGTATCCTTACAGAAAATGTTTATTTCAAGACTTCAGTTCATTGGTAGATAAAGAGAATAAGAATAACTGGAAAACTGCCAACATGCTAAATCAGTAGATGCTTGCTGCTACCTCACAAGATAATCGCGATGAGATTTCATTTCATTGCACAGGCTTTACAGTAGTTTACGTTTAAATGCCCAAGCACAGAATAGAGATTCATGGAAATAACCAGAGCATATAGAGCCTTACCTGAGAGTGTAGGCTTTAAAGGGAGAATTGGGGTAGATGTAGTGATGCAGCCACCACTGCACTGTCATGTTCCAGTAACGCATGCCGTGCCGGACCTTCACACAGAAGTCAGTGTTATAGCAGTCGATGTTCTGGATGGTTCTGAAGTCATATTTTTCTTCAGCGGTGGGATCAGGGCTGACCAAAAAAAGAAACAAAATTAGAGAATCAGAGAAAACAAACTGGCAGCAAAACTAACGTTGTAACAACACCCAACAGGGCAAGACATCAGTGAGCAATAACTGATGCGTCCTCGTTGAATAACTTGTTATTCAGGTGATTATGTACCTGTAGATGACAGTGGGTCCTCCTCCAGGTTTGGACAGAGCTTTCTCTGGATAGCAGCCCAGACCTGCACTGATACAGCCAGCTTCAGCTCCACACCAGGCTGCATAGAAACGCATTCGGAACACGAAGAACACAGCTATCATGTAGAAGAACCTGCGGATACAGAGAGAGGAAAATTAAACCTGTCATCTCTAGATTACAAAACAACTGCAGAGATATTGTTAATACTAAGACTTAAGTAAAACTGGGTCATGCACAGTCGTAACTTTAAGCAACAGGAATCCTTTTTTTTACTTAGACCTAAACCGAAGAAATGTAAGTAGAGCCATGTTGTACAATATGCAAACAGAGTCTAATAACAGAGTGCCTGAACAATTTAGGAAACATTCCGAAATGGTAATTAAAAGTTTTAAAGAAATACATCTGACAAAAACCAGTATTTCATTATCAGTGTGTAGTTTCTAAGACCCTAAAATGTCTCATCCACGTTTTGGTCAATGACCAGCCTGAAAAAAAAGTGAAAGCAATTAATACAAATCTGTAATATATATTTAAATTCATGTTCAGGTTTTTATCATTCTAAAAACACATTATAAACACATCTTATTTGAATGATAATAACATAATCTACAACTCCTATACCTGGTATTGTTATGTTATTAAAAGACAGTTTCAGGGCTGTCATGTATTGTTAAAGTACCTAAAGAAAAAGTTCTGATCCAGGAATTCCTCTGACCGAACGTAGGCCAGAGGAAAGACCGAGTTTACAGCCAGGAACAGAGCGCCGTAGACAGGAACCAGCTTCAGACGCTGTAGGCACGGCAACCAGCCGGGCAGGGTCTGCGGGCTTGGCTGCCTCAGCCAGTCGGCGTACGTTTGGAAGCGAAAGAAGGGACCTTAAGGGACACGGAGGGATGAGATAAAGGAATAAAGGCAGCGTTGAGAAGATGTTGTTGATCGACAAGAAATGTAAAATGGGGAGAATGCAGGACAAGAGTTGGACCAGTGGAGGGCAGTGTGGTTTTAATGAAGAGAAGGTGGGAGAGGGGAGTAAGAAAGACAAAAAGAGAAGTATGAACAAAAACAGAAGTGGTGATACTGAAAACGATATGGACTCACACAATATTGGACAAGTAGCGGTGAGCAAGACAAAGAGAGACAACAGTTAAAATTCATGCAAAAGCAAATAAACAACAACAACACACATGAATATAAACAGACCAGACTCTGCAAAGTGTCACATGTTCCCACAGACTTACCGGTCATTATACCAACATAACAGTAGCTATAGGACAGAATATCGTAGAGAGAGGGCTCCTCAGTCAGACCAATGATGACAGACGACTTGGCAAAGGAGCTCACTTCCTCTTTCTTCTCCACGTGGAAGCTGCGCACCTCGTTTGCCAGACTCACCATCTAGTTTAAGAGTCCGAAAACAGAACATCAGAAGTTCACAAAGATGCCCAGGATGTGAGGATGATGAGTGTTGCTGTGATAGTTGTATCCACTGAGTAGGCTGCTGTACCTTGAGAGTGAGGAGAAGCTGGACGGCGTTGGCAAAAGGTGTCGGAGATGGCAGCCCGAACCAAGTGACCAGCCGGAAGAAGAGGAGGTAGAGAAAGGTCCAGCTGAGACAGAGAGCTGGTGCATGCCTGGTATCAAGAGGTTATTAGTAAGTTAACATTACAATTATAACTCAACCCATTCATCATCTATTTAAGTCAAGCCTAGACAACAAAAAAAACACAAAAATCTCTGGTTCCCTGTTCTTGTTTTTAGTTTTCTTTGTGAAATGTATTGGAACATTAAAAATGGTTTTTGATTTGTTTGTATGACAACATAAGCAGTTCATCAGGCTTCAAGAGAGACATTTTTTTCATTTGTATAATTATAAATAAATGACTTTACATGCTGCCAGAATGAATCAATGCAGATAGTTACTATTGGCACGCATACTGGTCTGACATTTGAAGTAACACTAAATGTTACACAGTGAAAGAAGTTCAATAAGGAATCCATGTTTGTCTCTCACCGCCAGCTGCTCTTTATAATAATCCATGTTCCAATCACTGTCAGCAAGGAGTGGAGTGTGTGGATGTTACAGGTGGCGATAGTGATGGAGAGGCCCAGAAGAAGAGCTGCTCCCTGCTTCACAGGAGGACCTGAAGTGAAAGTAAGAAGATTCAGTAATCAGTTCAAGCGCCAACAAACATCAAACACAAGATCAATGGGCTCGGAAAAAAGTACCTAAGAGAGCATGAAGTGTCATAAAATCTGTAAGATTCTCTCACAAGCAGCACTGAAAATAGACTAAGATGAAATGTTTACAGCAGCAGGTTATAAAGGAGCCATTTGTACATCTGTAAAAAAATGTTTCTGCAATAAGTAACGCGGTTTGAGGGGGAACTCATTCAAATCTGTTTCCAGGTGTTGGAAAGAATTCCTGTCTTTGTGAGAAAGTTGTATAAAGCTTTTTGTGGCCCAAAACACAGCATTTTTTTTTGCCTCAAGTGATGTCACTTGAGTCAACAGAGGTTGTTGCTGAAGACAACTTTGAAAATCAAACGTCTTTTATCATTTAAATATTATTAATAATCAGAAGTTAAAGTCACAGTAAAGTACACTTGTTCTCTCGTTATCTTTAGTCATGTGATAATTGTTTTTTAAATCCAAGACTGGCAAAGAAAAAGAACACACAGATTTGAATTTCCCTCGGGATCAATAAAGTATCTATCTATCTATCTATCTATCTATCTATCTATCTATTGTAATATGCAGTGACATTTAAAAAGACATATGGTCACAAATATTGTTCTTAGATGATTTTTGTTTTTGTTCAATGTTCCACCTTCTTCACATTTTCTTATTTACACTCCACACAGAGATCTGGCAATGCTCCCTTAGATATCTAACTGTATGTTTTCAAACAATAATTCACGCCCAAAGACAACAGTCAGGGTCAAAATAGCAAGAACATTAGATATCAAATTAAATTGACATCTAATGAAAAGAGAAATGTTTATAAAACAAAATCCAGACAAGCTGAAGCCTGAAAACACAGTAAGACCGAGTCCACTGTTTACTGAGAGGCGTGCATACGGTTAAGATGCATGAAAGCTACTCGCTTGAAAACGAGAAAAGATTCACTTTAATTCGAGGTCTCTCCTCATACAGGGGATTAATCATCACTAATCTGTAATAAGAGTCTATGGAGCAGATGCTGCTCAGCCGACCTCCAGCCTCTTTACAGCTGCAAAGAACAGGAGGCTTCCCTTTAAAGAAACAGTCCAGTCAGGTTTAATAGCAGGATAGGCAACATTTCTGTTCACGAGCAGGTCCAGGTTTTTGATAATTACTTACTAGTCCAACAATGCAAAACTAGGAAAAGAAACGGCTACATTTCAGAGGATAAATTACAAAGAGAAATGTTATGTTACACAGTGAGTTAGAGACTGTGAGGTTATTATATTTCAGCTTTGGTAAATATTGAAATAAAAAAAACACATGTTGCTCATATTTAAATCATACATGTCTGTTATTTGGGTTCAAAGTGTAACCTGAAAAAAATACTCACTGAGGTATCGGAAGAGGAATCCAACAGGGATGGAAGCAGCGAGGACTCCCAAGTACACCAGCTCATCAGGAGACATCGCTCTGCTGACACAGAAACCCTGCTCAGATCTGAACAGTCTCTTACTGAACAACTTCAGGGTTACAATAGGAAAAAAATCATGATTAGACATCCCATAATAATAGTTAATCACAATATAATATCATTGATGATGATGATGGTTGTCACGATGGTTTTTGTTTGATAACGATGACTTATAAGATGGTTTCTATACTGATTAGAACTCTCAAGAACTTCCGTCAATGTTGTGCTTTGCCTCTGTGTAATGCCTGTCAGCACCTGTGTGTCCAATCAGACTCAAAGCTGATCGTTTGCTCTTACTGACATTGTTTCCTTTTTTCTAGATCCTTGCTTGTGTTGTACTTACTCTCTGATGTACGTCACTTTGGATAAAAGCGTCTGCTAAGTGAATTGTAGAATTGTAGGTTTTGAAGTTGTTGGTTATTGCTTGTACTATATAAAACACGAAAAGGTAAAGTATAATGTAATTATAAAAGCATGACGAAGTGCAAATAGACCACCAAGGATTGCCTATTAAAATACAAAGAAATGGTGCCATTAGGTCCATGTGATAGTTTTATTTTGTTTGACCCTTTTTTTCTCTCTCCATGTTGACATTCGTGGATCTGTTTCTAAGTATTGATATCAGTCATTCATTTTAGATGTTTATTTACTATTGTATTTAAATTCATTATGAACAAATATTCAGGGTGTTGTCTGCTTGTTTAAAGTGGGATATCACTTAATGTCATGACCTGGGTTGGCAACAGCACAGGAAGTACAGCTCAAAGAAGATAAAAACCTGTCTTCAGTCACCCTGTTGCATTGCAAAACCAAGTTCCCCAATGACTGAGTTTAAGTGTTAACATTAGGTTTCAACAACAACAACGTAACCTTACTTTGATGATACTCCGTTTTATTTGGTGTAGCATATTTCACGGAGCGAGGTCACAACGTGCTACTCAAAATATTACCACAATTGATGTGAAATCATGAGAAGGATTACAAATTAAAGCTCTACATTGATTCGGAAGATGTGGATGTTAAGAGGCAGGGTTTAAACCACTGATTGTATTTCATGCCTTCGTTAGCATTGTCCAAACTTATCATCATTAAACTCATCTGCTGCCACACTAGACGAGTGATAAACTAACAAACACTACTTTGAACAGGATTTTAATCACTTACTTCGTTTACGTCGATTTCACAACTATGCGGTCTCTGGCACAGCCCTGCACACCCATGTACCTATCGAATCACACAGCTGGTACCATGTTAGCACAAGCTGCTTACTTCCTGGTTAATGACGACACACGTGACGCCTCCTTGCGGAATAGGACTGTACTACTCAAACAGAAGGGGCGTGGGCTGTACCATGTTGACTTACAAATGTGTGTGTGCCACAATTACATGTCTTGGCCTGTTCTTCTCAGTCAGTTGTTTAGGGTTTTAATGGTATTTTTTTTTTTTTTTTTTTTTTTTAAATACACCCTTTCTTACAAGACGCCACAAGTTTTGGTTAATCAAGCAGTTTATATATAAAGTTTGTAATTGTACTAAGACTGAAACAACTTAATACTCTATGCATATTCCTATTTCTTGAATATAAAACTGTTTAACTTTCTAGATACACTTCATTAGAAGAAAAGAAAGACTCAAGTTATCTGGTCTGACCCAACATTTTTATTGAAACATTCGATAGAACAGGAAGCATAACACAACACTGCCTACAAAACATCCTTCTTAATCCTCCTCCTCGTCGTCAGCTCCTCCAGCTCCACCCTGGCCCTTCTTGGCGTTCTTTCTCTTCACACGGCCTGGGCGTCCACCGCCGTATGGAGACCTCAGGGAGAAGTCAATGTGTTTCTGGCTGTCCAGGCGAACCACAAAGGATGGGATGTTCACAACCTGTTTACGCACACTGCAGAGGGAGAAATACAATGAGGGCAGGGACTAACACCTTTAATGACTTGAGTAATTTCATAGTTCAGAAATTCTACTGGATAAAAATGTTATTTTTTTTGGAGGGTAAAGTTATTTAGTTTAATATGCGCATTAAGTTTCCCTCCATTAATTACTGCAGGCTTCATTGACGAGGAATTCTTGACACCACAGACAATCTGAATGTATAGAAAGTTAAATCATCAGCCTCAGTTTCACCACATCGTAACACACGGGAATAAAACTACACATTTTAATTGCCAGAGGTGCAATCCCCCATACCTTACCAGACAGCCACAACACCATAGTGGCAAAGTCCAAGCCCTCAGCGGCAGGATTGGCTCTGGGCAATGTCTACTGACAAGGTATACGGTTTTGATACCGAATTGACCTTGCTGATAATTGATTTCAGCGGGGCTCATTACAAGCTGATGGTCCTCTGATGGAAGAGGAAGCATTGAGAGATTCTCATGAGTCCCTCTGGAAATGCAGGCCCCTCCCTTTGATCACATTTTTCTTTCCCAGGAGCACTAGAGCTTACCGAATGTGCCTCTGACGGATAAGAACTCTGGCATGGTGGATGCTCTTGGCAAGTCCAAGCTTGAAGACTTGTGTTTGCAGCCTCCTCTCCAAGAAATCTTCAACCTTCAGACCCAGGATGTAATCGAGCTTCATCTTACCCTCGTCCAGCACACCGATCCTCACCAGACGCCTGAGCAAAGCATTACCTGGCAAATCACACACGCTTGTTACAAACCTTAAGAACACTGCAGCAGAGTTTGAGAAAAGTTACAATATTGGCCTCATTGACGAGGAATTCTTGACACCATGTGGAAGTCTGACAAGTTGATATTTAAATCATCGGCCAATGCACCCGTTAACATTTTAATTTCTTATAGTTACCTTCAAACAGACGCTTGGGGTCCTTCTCGTCCAGAGTGAGCAGCTCTCTGGCAGCTTTGCGGATCTTGGCAAGGGTGAACTTGACCCTCCACACCTCACGCTTGTTCCTCAGTCCATACTCGCCTTTGAAAAAAAAAAAAAAAGAAGAAAAGTTTAGTCTAATTTTTGGCAATTAGAAAATACAAGTACTGCTTTTTAAAGCATCAACTTGACTTTAAAATCACAGCATACCAATGAGTTTCAACTCCTGGTCGAGACGGGACTTCTCAAAGGGGCGACGGGGGGTGACATATGTCTTACGACAAACCCAACTCCTGGCAACGGGCATGGCGGCTTAGATGTGCCTGCAACATCAGATAAAGTTTGTAAGTAAAAGTAAAAACATCATAGGGGGAAATATGTTAAACAATTTGCAGGTAACTGCTGTTTCACTATGGTTTCTATTGAGTCAGGTTTTTATTAACTTGTCACATTTATCAAGTAAGTGTTCGCAAAGACTCAGACATTTGATGTTACCAAAATAAAACACCATATATATTCACTTCATAACTACCTGAAAGTAAAGAACTAATACAACTTAAGTTAAGACTGCTTGAAACGTGTATCAATTTCTATTTAATAACACAAAACTATAACCTCATCCCATTTCATTGAGATTATTTGTGGTGGCGTGATAATAAGAAACATCTTACGTGAACTATAACTACACATTACATCGAATTGCCATCCCGCGTTAATACATTGGTATAAATGAGATAAGTCAAAAATAGTTTCAAAATACAGCTAGTCAAAACGTTTTGGTTTCATCGGCTATTTCACAGCATTACGACGAGGCCGCAGCGCCGCACCACGTTGCTTAGCCGAATTAGCTTCTCACTCAAAAACGACTTTAACAAGGATGTGTTATGTTAGTAACAGACTGTTACCAATAAACAGTCTTCTACTTTCAAACCCTGTTAAAAGTTGTTACATTTAAAGTCACAAACGCTGTTTTATTCTGTTAACATATAGCACAAGGTTCGTTACCGTACCTGTCTTGCTCAGGCTCGCGCAGTAAAGAGGACGTGAAAGGAAGTCCACGTTAACTTATAGGTCCCACGTATGCACTACATGTCCCATCATGCA
Organism: Labrus mixtus; assembly: GCF_963584025.1. Taxonomy (NCBI): domain Eukaryota; kingdom Metazoa; phylum Chordata; class Actinopteri; order Labriformes; family Labridae; genus Labrus; species Labrus mixtus. The sequence continues at coordinate 17,264,430 of NC_083622.1, read as the reverse complement.
CCGTAAACGGAAGTGATGATGTTCATTTTGTCGCTCTCTGTTGGTCAAACAGTTAACGACAGCTGAAAACACTGAAGCTGCTAACATAATATAAGTGCGTTTTGTCATCAGCATTACATAAATAGTATGCATGTCGATTGGATAAATCTTCTCCAGTGTGGAATGCACAAAAATTAATTAATTAAATTAAAACTAATGACTTATTGCTGAACAAATGTTTAAAAAAGGTTGAAAGTACCCATGCTGAAAAACTATGTAGGCTACACTTATGCATGATTATTACCTGTATCCTTTCTTCTGTATCATTATTTCTCCTTCCCTTTTCCCGGTTGGATTTTCTTCTTCTTGATAGCCTACAGGTTTTTAAATCCTTCCTGTGATTTCTGATATTTATCAACCTCGCCTCGATATTGTAACAGTTTGATTATTTTATACATACATTAAATCTTAAAATACAGTTTAAAAATAAAATAAGCATATGTTACTCCTCTCCTGTTGATGTGTTCATTAACTTTATTTGACTAATTTAAGGGTTCACTGGACAGTCCTTGACAGCAAAGAGTAAGCGAGTTTGCCTAATACATAACTTCCTTGGCAGGTAGCTACATTTCTTAATGCTATTATATAATCAGACAGTGGTCTAAACAGCAAACGTTGCCTCATGCGTGACTTAAACAACTTTTCGAAGTGTGTATAATAAATATGGTTCATGTTTTCATATATATAAAGTGTGCATGTGTGTATATACTTCAGCCTATGTGTGTGTTGCATGACTACAGAGTGTAAAAACTGAAATTTCCCCTTGCGGGGATCAATAAAAGTTAATCTTATCTTAATCTTAATCTTAATCTTGATAGAAGACTATGGTTCAAAAGGAGTAAAATGGTCTGTATTACATTATGTTTTTTAACACTGAGCTCCAGTTGAATAGATTGTTGTTGTACAAGTATGTAACAAGTAGTGAGAAGTCTTGCATGTCAAAGAGTAAGGGTGGTAAGGTGGTAAACTCCGAGAGAAGGACATGGGTGACTATTTATATAACTCTGAAATGGGACCCTGTGAGCATGTGTTTCTGTCTGTCAGGCTGCATGATCAACTGATGGACCAACAGACGCTCACTTGCTTTCTGTTTCATTGCTCTTTATCCTGTCTTTTCCGGACAGGATCTCCCTTGTTTTGTGGACTTTCTTTGTGTTTTTTACTTTGAGCCATCTGCAAGCCCATTGAGTCCTAAAAAACGTACTTCTAGTCAACCTCTTGGATCATCTGTTCTCTCCTGCTGGGATTTTTTTTCAGATTTTTCTCTCTCTATTTTCCTAATCTAACTGCCTCTCCCGTTTGCTTATCAACCTTTCCTCTGCTGTGATTTTCCTTTTCCTCCTATCCCCGACGTTTCTTGTCTACCCGTGCGTGGTGTTTGGGCCATGCTCTCCTCACCCACTGTGATTCTCCAGCCTTATGGACTCCCTGTCTACCCACAGACAACCACATGCTACCCAAGCATAGTTCAGGTAAACTATCACCTTTTTCCCCCCAAAACTCAAGAATCTCTGTTCTTATCAGTCATTTTGATCAACTCATTCTGTCAGCCCTACACTTACTTACTGTTATAAATAATTAGTTTTTGGTGTAGCACATAAACCATCCCCAAAACTTCGCTGATGGCTATAACAAAGCTCTAGATGTAACAGAGAACATAATTATTTTCTTAACTTAATGAGTCACATCTTACATCTTGTTTAGGATAGCGATGTCTTGTTTGTAAGAAACTTAAATCTTATGCAGAGAAAAAAAATGAAGGAGTCACAACAAGGACTGTGGTGAAGTACATAGATTGCGAAAGTTGTAATTTATTTTAAAGTAAGGACACATTAGTGGTTATCTTTAGTCCACTTGTGTCAGTGATGCCAGCAGCAGTACGCATGTGTGTGTGTGTGTGTACAGCGTGCATGTGTAAGTGTCCCTGACATACCATTGATGCCACAGTGCATCTGGTATCTGTCTACCTTGTCTCTGTGCTTCACACCAGCTGTATTTTTAGCCCTCCTTTCCTGAGCAGATAATCTGTCACCTATCTTGTTGCCTGCAGTCAACTCTACTTAAAATAGGTGTGAAACCTGCAGGTTTGTATTTCAATTCTAACTAGTACAGCTTTTTGAGTATGTTGTTCACATCTCTTTGGTTATTCCAGAATATTCGGAGACTGAGAGCAAACAGATATAGACATATTGTAGCTGATGTTTGGAGGTGATTTAAGCAACAGCAAAAAAAAAGAGTTTCAAACCCAAAGGAATTAAATAAGACATGTTGTCAAATGCTTGAAATTGTTTTTCTACTTTAAAATGTTACTTCTAATAGTACTGTGAAATTATTCAGGGTGATTTCCCACAGAATTTCTGTATGATTGAAGATCAGCATCTGTTTGAAGAGTAATGATTTGTTACAAGTCAGCCTCTGCATTCTGTCTCTTGCGTCCGTACTGTTCTCATAATTGCCTGATAAAAGGCAAACATGTACATTTACAAATATCATTACAGGAACAAAAAAATAAGGAAAAAAATAAGAAAGTAAAGAGAATATTTGGTGCGTTGTGTGTGTGTGTGTGTGTGTGTGTGTGTGTGTGTGTGTGTGTGTGTGTGTGTGTGTGTGTGTGTGTGTGTGTGTGTGTGTGTGTGTGTATGTGTTGGCTAACATTTGTGACTCAGTCAGCAGCACTCAAAGGCCACATCTGCAGTAAAAGTTGCTGTCTGTGTGTGTAAATCCTGTGGCAGCTGTCCCAGCAGGCACCTGGCTCAGAGCTGTTGACCTCTGCCCCTGAGATGACAGCTGAGGAAGGAGACCAGAGAAAAAGGGGAACAAATGGATATTAAAAAAAAAGCCTGCAAGGAGGAGCATGGGGACACAGAGTCTGTACGCCTGCTGACGCTGTGATACTGAATCAGGCAGAGTTGCTGGTATAGTTATAGTTTGTGGTAATGTAAAGCAGGAGATTGTGTTATCTTCATTATATGTCCCTTTATTATCTGTTAGGATACAATACAGGCATGCTGATTTGATATGTATAGAAAACTGTTGCAAACGTTGCAGTTAGTGACTGAGACTTAGTGAAAAGTCTCACGATCACATTATCACTACAGCTTCATACAAAAAGGTCCAGACTGAGAAAGAATGACAGCAACAAACAAAACATGCTTCTGTGTAAAATAGATTCATGTAAATTCCCAGTAAGGAACAAAGGAAACACTTTATAATCTCACTACTGCCACGGCTCAAAGGGACGGCAATCTCAGAAAACAGATCGGTTCACCACTTTGACTTACAGTAGATATTTCTAAGTCAAAGGCGGGATTGCTGCAAAATTATTTAGAAATGTATCTGGTCTCCAGAAGAAGATGAAGTTCTTCCTTCTCTTATGAACTGTTATAGACCGAGACATAGATTTACTTTATTGATCCCAAACTGTGAAATTGTCAAAAGGAAATGCTTGTTTGTGTTGTGACTTTTCTCAACAACTTCTGGAATGGTTTGTTACACATTTGATGAAGGTTCACGTCTCCTTCAGGATGAGTTGTAGTACTTTTGGGACCCCTTGACTCTTCATGAAGCGTCATCATCAGGTCAAAATACTTTCTTTGACAAACAAAAACAGGAAAAACTAGCCTCGCTTACCTTGAGTAGTGTTGCTAATATGAAAAGCTAAGCAAACAAACATGCTAAACGCAGATCGTTTATGCTCAAAGTGATTCCTAAATAGCATTAGAATTTTATATTATAGTGAAAATGTGAGCATTGTATTTTATTTAATGAGTTAGCAAACCAGAGCAAACAAGGACAATAATATAAGAAAGAACAAACACATAGCTGTAGTGCAGTCTATCCCTTCCAGGTTCTGTGATTGGCCTATACATAGTTGGATCCTAAACATTAACTGGAAATAATCTGTGGTGTATTATTTCCCTTGACATCTTTCCAATCTGCTGATAATTACTCAAAAGAAACAACGACAACTTGTTTTAATGCATTGAAACCCTGTGAGGTAGAGACTGAAGTGTTCTGGGTTTGAGAACTTGACCCACTATCATTATCCCTTACTCCAATTCCTTCCTAATTATAAGATCTGCAATCTACATCTCTCTAATTTTGCACCTCTTAGTGCAGCAGCTGAGTTATAATTAAAGTAGATCCTTCTAAATCCTAAAGTTGGGTGACAAACTCGTGGCATCTTGCTCACATGGCAACGCATGTACATATATTTATCAGTCTGTTAGGATACAGTGATGGAGGAACTGCTTTAAGACTTTGATTAAGTGAAGCAGAGAACAATGGGATATGAATAAATGCAACAGAATTAAAGGAATACTTTGTTAACACACTGAGTGGTCCCAGCTGCCAGTTATCCTATCTTTGTTAACATAGAGTCTGTAAAGAGGGGGAGACAGCAAGGTTCAAGTAGAGATAACAAAATAGACCAATCTCAGCTGTAATCTCACTTATAGTTATTTTTAAACATTTTGTTCATTTTATCAGTAGAAGAAGAAAAGTGTCAAGACTGCCAGCTATTCCATCCTATCTTTAGTCTTTATGCTAAGATAATCCTGCCGGCTATAGCTTTATACACATCTACTGTATTTAGAGTGTAATTACCATATTATTAATGTTCCAGACTGATTTTGACTTTAAAGTGTCAAGGAATTCTTTCTTTAAATAATGTTTTACAGATATATGATCATTAGTATTGTCTTAACTTCAACAATATACTGGAAAATTAACACAAGGACCATTTTAAGTGTTTAACTTCACTGGTTATTTCTCAGGTGTGACTCATAACAGAACAGAAACGACAGTCGAGTATTATATAGGAATTATAAATTCACCACGTCAACAAAGCATATTCCACATAGGGGGAATCGTTTGGATATATTGATTGAAAAATGTTCCAGTAAAAGTAGTAAAACCAAGCTGGCCTCTCAAAGTGATATTCTTAGAGACGACCTTTAGCTTGATGTACTGACCGGCAACATGTACTGAAGGAGCATTTACATTAAAAATACCTCATCTGGGGGGCAGAGCTCTGTCTGCCATCTGCACTGAGAGGGAGTGTGTGTGTGTGTGTGTGTGTGTGTGTGTGTGTGTGTGTGTGTGTGTGTGTGTGTGTGTGTGTGTGTGTGTGTGTGTGTGCGCGTGTGTGTGTGTTTACGTGTGTCCGTGTGTCTGTGTGTTTGTGTGCATGTGTGTGTGTGTGTGTGTGTGTGTGTGTGTGTGTGTGCGTGTGTGTGTGTGTGTGTGTGTGCGCGTGTGTGTGTGTTTACGTGTGTCCGTGTGTCTGTGTGTTTGTGTGCATGTGTGTGTGTGTGTGTGTGTGTGTGTGTGTGTGTGTGTGTGTGTGTGTGTGTTTAAAGTGAAGGCAGTTACTGTGATTGACAGTTACAGATGACCACAGCTGGTGTAGCCCCCCCTTCCTGGTCTTTTGGAAGTGGTAAGTGGCAATCATTTGATGTGATTGGTGGATGAGTAGAACTTATGGTGCAGTAGGCGGGTGGTCAACTGGCATTAAAACATGCTGCAGTTGTTGGACAATGCAGCAGAGATCGAGGAATGCAGTGAAGGGGTGAGACAATGCTTTGGCTTCTAACTTCTGAAATCACTTGTTTAGAGTTGTTGTTCACTTCTGTTTCTGTGCTGTTGAGATCTCTCTTTTTCTCAACATGAATATTTCTCCGCTCTGCCCTTCTGTTTCTAACTTTAAGCTTGTTTTTGTGAGGTGATTTTGACGGAATTCAGGCTTTATGTTAGAGATCTTTTCACGCTTCTCAGTCACAGTTACAGTCATTCATAGAGTTAGACGTCTGTAACATTACATTTAATCTCATCGTTTATCGCTCTCTGTTGTACATCTATAAATGTTTAAGTTAAATGTTAAAATTCCCTGTCTCTTTGGTCCAACTTATTTTTGACTAAGATATGAAACATAAACAATAAATTATTTGACAACTTTTGTTGATTTACTAAATGATTGATCAAGTGTTTCAGCTTCATTGTTAGTTGCAATGGTAAGAAAAGTTCTAACATTACCACAGTGCAGGAATGCTCTGTTACCAGTAAAACTCAAGTTTTTCAAATTTCACATGAAGTCCTCATTTTATAGAACAGCAATGCACCGTGTTTTATATTAATGGATTTTAGTTCCTGATGCAGAAACATAACTTTAACATTGTAACTAAAGTAGAGCAATTTGTTTGATGTTTTTATGTTCTGTTCATTTTTCCGTTTGGGATCTTAACCAATAAAGTGACTTTATAATATATCTGCTGATTATATGTTGCATTATATAATTATTTATGTTTTTAGACAAAGATAATTAGAAGTAAATATTAGATATTTGGAGAATAAATGATAATAAAATAATAATAAACAAATGTAATGAATGTAATGGTTTACAGGCTATATATGTGAATATCTGGATATATGGTGGCTGGTGTTTTTCTTCTTCACGCTTTTCAGACCTGTTCATCAAACATAACTTGGTGTTTGACAATGTCTTCTACATACTTTTCTTTTGCGCTCTTTGCCAAAGGTATTTTTTTCTTTCTGTCTGTCTGCAGGTTCATTTTTGTCTTTATTTTACATTTTTGAAATAAAAAAATGAAATCAATTTTATCTGCAGATGAATCAAACATATCAAACAAAAGGAGTTAAATGTGCAACTTTTGCCATTGCGTTTGTTGTAGAAGAAGTGTAGCGTTGTGGAAATACTCAGGCAAGGAAGGAGGAATAGGAGGGATCATTCAAAGAGCTGTAACAATTTACAATATGTGAGAAATTTTACATCACATCATGAATTATTCATGCTAAATCACAACACTTCATTATAGCTGAAGAGGAACGCTCGAAGGACACCCACACTGTGGTTATTTTGTTTACCCCCCTGATATCTGATACCTTGCTTGTCATCAGGGGCTGATTCCTCTCTCTGTCTCTCTCCTCATCAGGGAGGCCCCACACAGGAGGCCGGCCCCGGCAGCGGTGACCCCACCCTGCAACAGGTCTACGCACCTCCCCCTTCCTACCCTCCTCCAGGTCAAGGCCCGCCAACATCTGCAGGCAGACTGCCACCTCTTGACTTTAGCTCTGTACATGCCGGTTCAGAGTATCCTGAACATCCTCAGCTCAGAATCTATCAGGGCCCTCAGCACGACGGGGCAGAGGCTCTAACATCCAGTAACACGGTAAGAACAAAATCTTGCCCCAGTTAAATATGATCTTCTCAAAGTTAATGTGTCACATTAACTTTGAGAAGCCTCGCTGCCACAGGTAGTACATGTCCTATCAGAGGAACATGGGCAGATAGAGTTTCCATCTATATTTAGAGTCCACTTCAACTGTGCTGTCCATGTACGGGAATGCAGCTCACACCACAGCAAAGGGGGGGGGGGGCAGCTGAGAGGGGATTTGTTGATGAAAATAAAGCCCTACTTTCCTTCTCCCATGTGTCTTATTTAGATAACAATAAAACAGATCACCTTTCAAGATTGTTGCTGTGCAGTCAGTGTTAGGTCTATATTGACAGTGTAAAGTCAAAAGGAAAATAAACAAAATAACATACACTTTGTACGCCATGTTTTTATGGTTCGTGTTGAGGAAAAATAACATACAGTATATATGTAATGAACAAATTAATTATTCTGATTTTAGAATAAAAAAATGTATCCACTGATCTGCTACGTGTATCGTCTAGAATAAGTTTAAACATCCACCAGCACAGTGATATTATTTCAACCTGTTTTCCATAAGAAATAATCTCCAAATGTCTTCTTTAAAAAACAACATTATGTTTGATATTCAACCAGGCTTAAACAGCTCACTTTTGCCCATTTCTGCTTTCAGAAAGAAGTCTGAACAACTACTTGATGGATGGTTGAAAAATGTTTAAAGATACTCGATGTCCACAGAGAATTAAAAAAAACATCTTGTAATCCTCTGACTTCTTCTGGGGCGACATGATCAGCAGAATCTCATCATGCTAACACATAAAGCTAAGATTAAGTGTGCTGTCAGTGGCGGTTCTAGACCACTTTCACTGATGGGGCCAAAACTGGGGCCAGTTGTTTTGTCAGAGGGGAACATTAAACCCAGGTGAAAAATAGACAAAGATGATCGCTTTAAAAAAAATACACACACGCACATCATTAAATAACACATCATTAAATAACACATCATTAAATACCATGATTTATATTTGTTTCAGTAGCAGTATTTAATACTAGATTGTGAGCCCGGTTGTTGAGTCAAATACTGGGTTTGTGTTATGAGGGGGGCTTTTCCTTTTGGGGGGGGGGGGGGTGCACAGGGGGGACTAAGCTCAGTGTTACAGGGGCACTGGCCCCTGTTGGCCCCTGCCTAGAATCACACATGCGTGCTGAAATGTAGAATACACTTAGATTTAGCATGTTAAAACTCTCACAAGATAATCTTAAATTGTATATGTTAAAAATGGCAAACTGTTAAATATGTTATTTGTTTATAGTCAACAGTGACATTTTCATTGTGATCATGATATTATGTTGAAATTAGCATTACGCTAATTGCAGCTTCACAGAGATGCTAGCATGACTCTACACTTCTGAAAATTCATTGGAAACGTGATTGCATTCGGAAACAGGTTGAAATATTCTATCATCAGAAATATATTTGCTAGGGAAACAAAAAGACAGAAGAAAGCCTTGATATATTTTTGCAGTGTTTAAAAGTATAACAAACAAATCAAATAACCTTCAAGCATGAAAATGTCCACTATGACAAGGTCGGAGGGTTTAGTTTGATCTTTGTGGCAGGCTTGTGGTCCTGCTGCTATACATCACTTTACCTCCTCTTATAAATGGTGTTTTGTGGCCCCATCTATATATTTTATTACTAGAGCCCCTGACATACTTGGGTCTGCGCTGATTTTCGTGTGAGGAAAGTTGAGACGCCGCCATGGAGGGAGGGGGTCAAAGGGGGAGGCTGACCAGATGACCCCCTTTCCCCCTCTGAAATATCGCTCAGGTCCAGAAACATTATTCTGCATCGTGAAATGAAACCACCTCCCAACTCAACCCTTTCTCCCTGTCACCCCTCCCCTGTGGCCTGTCTGTGGTGTGTGTTTGGGTGGACAGTCTGCTGTCTACTATATAGTGAGCTATGGCAAACCAGTGTAGTGTGATCCAGTGGCCTGTGTGAGTTTATGCGTGTAAATTACTCCCCTGAGTGAATGTGTCTCTTTTTCTGTCTATCCCCAACTCATTAATTATGCCCCTTGACAAACGATCTTTAACCCCTGGCAGAAAAGCAGCACCGTGACCCCAGACTGACACTTTTGAAATGTTCAGTTTAAACTCTGCCTTCTTTGCCTTCCTCCCCATCACCCTTTTCAAGCTTTTTGCGCACCTTCTTTGCATTGTTCACTTTCATTTAATTTGACCCTTTACTGCTGCACTGAGGCCCAAAAATCTGCCTCTTGGTAGAATACTTATAATCCTACGTCTTTGAGTCTTTACCTCTGCATACAAAACTACAACTTTCTTTCACGTGTCAGCGTTTTTCCAGTACTTTTTCTCTGCTTTCTTTTTTCTTTCCAATGCACTCTGCTCCCTTTCTTGCTCTCACTGCTGTATTTTTTTCTTTGCAGACCTTTTCACTCTCTTCTTCTTGTTTGGACTTATTCATCTGTCTAAAAAAAACGTGTCTTTAACATTTTTTTTTTCTTGCAATGGTTGAACAACATATCCATGCACATACATGTGCACACACTAGCATCGTGGTGCATTGTGGGAGAGTGAATGTTTTGGTTTTGGCACATTAGGTCTTGGTTCTTTTCTGCATGGGCACATTTTAATGAGTTAAATATGACGGGAGTTTAATGTGTATTTACAAAATATTACAGCTGCTTATATAACATGAGTAATCATAAGACAATATAAACACAGTATTTCTTGTCTCTTGAGAGGAGATAAAAAAGTATATGACTTTTAATTGCAACAGCTTGATTAAAGTAGTTTTAGAGGCAGATTCATTAATATTTATTGTGATTAAAGCGCCTGAGAGGAATCACTGGTTGCTGAATGCTCTTTGGTTTGAATCACTTTACTTGATGAAAATGATCTTTGCCTAATGACGTGATGCTAAGCAACTGAACTATTACAGACATGAAATGATTATCAGAAGTTGCTGAATTTTATTTCTGAATTCACTTTGATTTTTCTTCTTTCTCTCTTTTCTTTCCTACTGATGCCCTCTCCCTGTTTTTTTTTTTATCTTCACACCTACTCTATTCATTCATACTTTTCTTTTTCCATTTTTGTTCCATCTTTCTGTTTTTGTTTGTTCTTTCACGTCCACTTCCTTTTCGTCCATTCCTCTTCCATCCACATCATGCATGCCTCCTCCCCTCTTCCTCCTTCTGTTTTCATACTTTATTACTGTCAGGAGGATGCTTTGGCCACTGTGACCTCTGACCCCCAGTCTTTGAGCATATCGGTGTCATCAGGGGGCGGAGCAGGAAGTGGAAGTGATGAGGAGGGGTCAGGTAAAGCCCAGCCAAAACGCCTCCACGTCTCCAACATCCCCTTTCGCTTCAGAGACCCAGACCTCCGCCAGATGTTTGGGGTATAAAATTCTCACCATCTTTCTGCATAACAATGCATTAACATTACTGTTGTCAATGTGAGTAAACTAAACTGAGAAAATTACATTCAACTGAGCTACTTTTTCTGACATTTTCAGCAATTTGGAAAAATCCTTGATGTGGAAATAATTTTCAATGAGAGGGGTTCAAAGGTGAGCATCACAGAAAAATGACAAGAGCTGAAAAATACAATTTAAAAACAGAACAAAGAGTAAGACTGTGTGATCCTGCAGGGTTTCGGGTTTGTCACCTTCGAAAGTGCTGCTGAGGCTGACCGGGCAAGGGAAAAGCTGAATGGGACAATTGTGGAGGGTAGAAAGATTGAGGTGAGGAAGAATTTCCTACTCTTATTAGGTTTCCTCCTCAATGTTCAGCATGATTTGCCTTTAACGTTACTTTTGTCCTGCTCTGTGCCATCCCAGGTTAACAATGCAACAGCAAGAGTAGTTACCAAGAAGCCCCAGACGCCCCTTGTGAATGGAGAACTTTCAAGTACGACAAACCTCAATGATATCTGTGCATTATACTTAGACTGAGCCGAGATGGTTTCTGTTTGTTTCTCCTGAAAGAGAAACTTACTGTCACTTACTTACTTTAAAATCTTGAATTACTTTGACCTGGATGCCTGAGAACCTTTACAGACATGAAACTAACTGTCATCTTCATTTTGTTGTAGCTTCTGGGTGGAAGATCAACCCAATGATGGGGGCAATGTACGCACCAGAACTCTATACAGGTAAGCTCTTCTCTGTAACAATGACCTCTAATTGTCAAGAGATCACATTTGTGGTACTTTTCATATATTGTACTGTTTTTATTCTCTTTAGTTGCCAGTTTCCCTTATCCTGTAGCGACTCCCACCTTGGCCTACCGGGGCTCTGCTCTGCGCGGTCGAGGCCGAGCTGTCTATAACACGATCCGCTCTGCTGCAGCAACACCTGCCGCTGTACCTGCCTACCCCGGGTAAGACCCAATTACCAAGTGCCAGGTCTACACTCATTTTATTCACCGCTTAACAGCTCAATGTTGTTTTTAACCACTTTTTTTTAATCAGGGTTGTATATCAGGATGGGCTCTATGGAGCAGAAGTCTATGTAAGTCTATTCTCATGTCTAACATAACTACACCTTAAGGTTATTTAAAGTGTTGCAGCTTTATTCATGTTTTTTTTTTCCGGTGCAGGGAGGCTACCCTGCAGCTTACAGAGTAGCTCAATCAGCATCTGCTGCCACAGCAACTTACAGCGATGGGTAGGCATCACACACAGTCCTCACATGTATTTCTTATGGCAATGTTTTGCACATATTTACTAATCCTTGATTTGTTTTCGAATGCACTTCTAAAGCTAGACCTACATTGGTCACTCTGCAGAGGGGCTGCTTGTGAGCGGGCAGGGCAGGAAAACTGCTTGGGGCCCCAGATCAGTAGGGGGCCCCTTGAGGGCTGACAAACTTGGCCCTACTGTAAATGTGTCCATGCCTGTCTTCAGGGTGACCTAAGAACCCACTAGTGGATAAAAGTGGTGTTGCAAGTTCATGCTAAATGGTTCTAAAAAGGGAGGCCTTCTGGGCTTGGTTAGATCAGGGTCTTCCTAAAGCAACAGACAGATAGCAGCTCGCAAAGGCTGGTTTTACTGGTTGCAAAGTAAAAACGAGAGTATGGAAAAATGGTCCGTGGAGGCTGTGGAGGACTTGAGGTTGGCCTTCAGAAAGTTCTGGCAAAGTGTTAAAAATCTCAGAAAGGCAAAACAGGACTCGGCAGGGAAGGAGCGCTGTGCCTATGACCATTCATCCTTAATTAGATTCCTTTGGAGAGGATGGTGTACCAAGCCATTGCTACTTTCTTTTTATAACAAAATTAAGAGCTGTGTCCATATCTACAGTCCAACACGTGCACAGAGGTTGTTGGACAGAGTTGGCTTCTGCCAGAGTTGGGAGGAGAGTTACCATTTTGGGAAAATCAGAATGCCGCCTCAGCTTTTTTCAGATGGTGTGGTTCTGTCACTTCCAGCAGGCACTTGGGCAGTTTGATGGTCGAGGGTTAAACTGTTAATGAGGTGGCAGGCGAAGCGTCATTGTAAAAAGGGAGCTAACCCAGAAATCAGAGCATTGATTTGATCTACAACCCTAACCCTAAACCCTAAGGGGGCTTGGAGTAGAGCCACTAGTCCTTTACATCGAAAGAGTCAGCTGAGATGTTTTGGTCATTTGATTAGGATGCCTACTTTTTACCTCCCTTTTGGAGGACTTTTGGGCACGTCCAACTGGAAGGAGACCCTCTAGGCAGACCCAAAGTTTACAGGATGGATAATATATCTCATTTGGTCAGTGAAAACAGTTTCCTAAGTAGATCTGGAGACCAGTCTAAAACATGTTGGATCGTACCAGATAAGCAGGAGAAAAGTCACATTAAAAAACATTCAAATGCAGTAAGGGGTTTCTGAGTGAAATTCACATCTTCTTCTGATGTTTTTGAACAGCTATGGCCGGGTCTACGCCACAACTGCTGATCCCTATCACCACTCAGTCGGACCAACAACAACATATGGAGTTGGTACGATGGTGAGTAAAAACCCATACAGGCTCTGAGAAGGCTATCTTGTTACATGTGCAACCGTCTCTGCTCACACCTGTTTCTCTCAACAGGCCAGTTTGTACAGAGGAGGATATAACCGCTTCACCCCGTACTGAGACTACCGGCAGGGGCAGGGATGACATCCCTCATGAACTCTGGGAATGGCTTATCCATGGACACTGCAGGACAGATGATAAGATCCTTAAAGTTTGTAAATGTGGGGATGGATTCACCCCTTGTCTCCATCGCAACCTCTCCTAGAGAGACTAAACGGACTGAAGTTGTAAATACTGTAGGACTTATTGTAATGATCAATACTTATTTGGAGGAAGATGTCATATAAGACAAGAAAACCCTTTAAGGGATTATTGTTTTCTGTATTTAAAGATGTTCGCTCACACTTCAGGAGGGCCAGATGGTGGTGAATACTGTGAGAATTATTTTTTGCGAGTACAATCTACTATCACGGGTCAAATTGTACAAAAAAACATTTGTGCAACAGTTAATGACATATTTTTGATGATAGCTATTTACTAAATCTGTGTTTGAGTCTGTGTGTGTGTGTGTGTGTGTGTGTGCGTGTGTGTGTGTGTGTGCGTGTGTGTGTGTGTGTGTGTGTGTGAGGCAAGTCGTGTATCAACACTGTTAAGTTATCAACTGAGAGACAGCTGTGACTATGGTTTCATTATTACAAACACAGGACTAATGTTTGTTTGGACTTAGTTGGAATTTTGTTTGTTTTTTAGCCTTTCTAACAATCTACCTCTCATACATTTCTAGCTTTAAATCCAGCAGCCTTTATTAATCCCATATCTCTATCCTTCATTTTTTCAATCTGCCGAGCTTTCTTCTAGCTTCACCTTTCTGTTCTTTGTTAATCCTCACTTATATACAGTATATTGTAGCTTCTGTTCCTATGGCTATCTTTTGTACCTCACCTCCAATGATTTTTTTATTTTTTCTAAACTGCTTTAATCCCGTTTTAAATCCAAACTTTGGACTTGGCATTGAAAATCTGTCTTTATTTGGTCTAACTAACAAACTGAGGACTGATGGCCTTGCTCAAAGACAGCTTCTTCTTAATATGTATGCTGCAGATATTAAAAACTGTCTCCAAGTTGTTTTTTTCTTTCTCAGCTTTATTCTTCACTCCTGTGCCTTATTTCACTCTTTGCTTGTGTTCTCTCTCAGAGCTGCTGAATGCCTCCTCAACTTTTATTGATCATTTTCTTCTCGGCCTTTTTCGTAGTTTCTGTTTCACTCGTTTCTGGTGTGTTTGATGTTTACCTCTAAATAAATCCTTTTTTTCCTCTTCCCTTCTCTTCTGTCCTTTATTGATTACATTTTTTCCACTCTTTTGTTTTTCTGATCCTACACAGCTCTGTTGCAAAAATACAAACAAACCTTTGATTTGATTGATCTACCCTGACATTTCAGGAAAAGGTTTTTATGTCAGTCAGGTTTTAAAAAAATGTAAAGAGCTTCTTTCCTTCTATTCTTGTATTCAACCTGTTTCCAACTCCTTCTTAATTTATTTCTCATTTATATTCTTAATGCTTCTTTTCTTCCTTTTCCGTTCCTCTACAGAAAACACATTTTAGAATATATAAAATGTTGCTGTGGACCGACAACTTTTTAATTTATTATCTTCTATATTTACTCTTTATTTCTTGTTCTGTATTATTAGTATAGGTGTAGTTGTACAGTCATTAGACTTGTCATACTTTTTGTATCTTTTCTTGCCTTTGGACTTTCATCCTTTCTCTCATTTTTTCTCTCTCATTTACAAAACTTTGCTTAAGACTCTTTCTCCTTTGCATGTTGCATAATGTTTCTCATTTCTTTCCTGTTTACTTTAGTAGAATGTTAAATTAGCTTCTTGCTCGTCTCCTTGTAGTGTTAGCTTTTCCTCTCTGTCTTCTAAGATTATTTAAACTTATTAGAGCTCTTCTATAGTTCCTTTTTCTTTCATCAGCAGTTCCATTGCTCTTAGTTGTCTTTATAATAGTTTCTTTTTCTCTTACTGAACAGCCACACTGATTTGTAAAAAAAGAAAATTAGTAATAAAAAGAAGAAGCCCACTTTGACACATTCTCAAAATACTGCTTGTCTAGGTTTTAGGTTTGGTTTCATATTTGTAATGTTGATGTTATACTGGGGGGTCTGTGGGTTTCCAGGAGGAATGTTCAAGCTCAAAATAATTTCCCGCATTCTGCTGAATTTTCTTACGAGTCACTCCAGCAGTTTATCAAAAGTTTAGTCCTCTGATACATTTAGTTTGGGCAGGTCAAATCATGTGCACTAAATATTCATAAAGGTGACATGTTGCCTGCATTCCCCCTTCTATATACAGATACAGCTTTGTGATGTATGATGCCTTATATTCATCTTGATAATAAAGGTGTTGTTATTTAACGTTAAGGTAATGTCTGAGGTAATTAAGTACCTAGTAGCGAGGGGGAAATAAACCTCTTGACTTTTTCGTTTTGAATAATGTATATCTGCTTTCTCCAGACATGTTCTTTTATTATTTAAAATTTGATTTACAAATCTAAAGCTTCAAAAAAGTTGTTTCCAATATTCTCTTACTTTAACATAACTATGATTTTTCTTTTACTAACTACTGTAGTTCTTTTATCTTTCATCTTTCATTACTGCTTTCAATCATTTCCTCTTTTTTCTCTCTTAGTATACTCTTGAATCTTTTAGTGGCTATCTTCAAACTTTTTTCCAACTACTCCATTCAAAATCATTTTCAGTGTTTTTCCATGTTGGCCAAAAAGCCAAAACAAAGCTGTATGCAATAAAACACAGAAGGTTGGATGACTAAGGCCCTTTCTCTTCTCAATGTTAGAGTGACCTCTCATTCCTGAAATCAATAATAAATTCTCCAGATCAAACTGTTTTTCCGCTCAGTTTTTTCTCAACCTCTCGGTAAATGCACCATAACTTGAAAACACTGGATGCTTATTATACTTGTATTTTATTCGTTTTGTTCAAAATGTACATAATATTTACAAAATGGCAGTTTGTCTTGTCAGAGCTGTAGAGAAGTGAACGTTGGGGACAGGGTGGAGGGATTGCTGATAAACCTTCAGTTGTTAGTGAGTTGCAACATAAACTTAAAGCTTTACAGAAGAAATACAATACTTACTAGAGATTGTGACTATTGCACAGAAGGCAAACAGTCACAAACATACTTAACATTAAAAGGAAACAATTTTAATGAGAAAAGGACAAATACTGGAAGAGGTTTGGGGGGGAGAGCAGGAGAGGAAAGCATGCAGGGAGAGAAAATGAGAGAAGACAAAATCAGATGAAGATGATTAAGAAAGGAAAGAGCAGGACATGGAAGGGGTTTGAAGAAGTGAGGGACATGGGAGTTTGTTCTAGTGTCAAATAGGAAAGAGTTACAAAGACCGATGAATACTGTAACGTGGGAGCAACAAAATAAATCAATCTGAAATATGAATCAGGCGTCAGAGGGAGGAAAACACAAAAGCATCCAAAATGAAAATGTATAAAGTTAGTCGTCTATCGGGGGAATTTTCTACTTGAAAAAAAAAAGAATAAAGCAAACATTCTGACGGGCTGAATCAATGCTGAAAACCTGAGAGATGTTCACACTTCAGTCAGGAGTGAAAAATCGTACATTTACACAAATATCAGAGAAGTTCATCACATGTGAAGAAACCAAATAATAGCATCTTGGCATGGGAGCACACACCAGCAATAAAATTAAAAAAAAGAAAAGTTACTTATTAAAGACCAAGACTATAAAGAAAATGAAAAGTTACTTAAGGTGAATATGATAACAGCAGGTTCAGTATGTCCAGACACAAGACGCTCTTTTGCAGATCTATGTCTGTTAATCTAGCAGGAAAGTTAAATTATTCAAAATCAAATAAATTCTGTTAAAGAAATGATCATAACGACCAGTATTACCAGCACTAATCCTCTTTTTTGGAAGGGGGGGGGTCCATGGGAATTACCAAAAGATGTATAATATGCATCTGGACAAACAGAAGCCAGCATACGGTAACTCTGTCAATTGTTAAACATTGTTTTTCAAACTGAACAGGTAGAAGGTTGCAGAGGAAAATTCTTGAAATATTTGTCTTAGCAGCAGAATTACATTAGCAGCAGCAGAACATTTCCACATTTCATTGAGTGAGGCTCCCATGTATTTTAATTGGCTTCAACTTCTGTGGGTCAAACCAAGACTTGGATTGCTCACAATTCACCCTCCTCGGCTGGCGGCGTCTGGAGGTGGTTGTTCGCCCACTTATCACTCCCGTGTTCTCCCGCAATGCACTACAACGAGCTGAAGGATGAGAAGTCTGGTGGTGTGTGAGAGGAAGGTGTAGGGGACTGAGGGGGGAGGGGGGGAGGGGGAATCAGCAAAGAGGACAGGGGTTGAGGTAAATGAAAGTGGGAGGAAAGAAAACATGTTGAGATCATTGTTATTACAAGATGTTTGCTGAAATATGTCAACAATGAACAGTTTGGAAGAACAAATCTAAAATCAAGGATTACAAGGACGTGCTGTGAGCCTGATGGAAGGCCTTCACATTACTTGTGTATCGAAAAATGACGCTCCCATTCTTCACTGAATGTGTACAAGCTTTACATGGAAACATCTGCCAACTATAACATACAAGTGATCTTTCTGCCAGAAAGGACAATTTTAACAAACACTTTTTACATATGACCAGAAATGGAGAGCACTTATTGCAATTCACAATTTGGTTCAAAGGTCTTCCCTAATATTTTCAGGCTTTACTGGGAAAAATCTAGCAATTTTCCACTCCCACCACTTCATCCTGCAGTTAAGTTTACATATTCACACCAATGGTCTAAAAAAAACAAAAAAAAGAACAAAAGAAAATCACACTTACCCATGTGTGAACAAAAAAAACCTTCAATATGCACCAATTGAAAATAAATCACAGCACTATCATACAATATTTACAAAATAAATCTACTGAGTATTGAAGTATTGATTGTTCAGCAAGCCTGCCTCCTTTAACTTCACCGTCAAGTCCCTCAGGCTGTGTGTTTGCACAAGGGTAATTCAATACTGTTTTAATTAAAGCTACTGTACGATATAGAAAATATGTTTTCAATGTCAGGACAGCTGGAAAGGGCTAACAGTGTAGCTTATGGAAAGTCAGTGTTGAGGGTTTTGTTGTTTAAGTGAACATTTTCGGTTATTTTGGAGCTGGCTGATCACCTTTTTAAGTATTGCGACACATCACTTTCGGCAAAAATATCACCTAAGACACATGCACCCCAATCAAGATTAATGTAGGTCCTGAGAAGCAAAAACCTCCTGAGGATAAGACACACAGAGAAATCCAACTACAACTCCACTTCAAAAAAGTCTTTAAGGCTGAATGTTTTCTGTTCAAAAGTAAGAGGCTAAAACTTTAGCTTTATTTTAGAAAATTAATTAATTATTGATACATGGACATAAAAGCACTAGTCTTCACTCGACTTGCACCTCCCTCTTTATTACATGACTGTCCACATCAGTGTTAAACCTGTCTAAGTGTAAATACTAAACCAGAAGCATGTATCTGTGCAGGAACATTTCTGTGATATTACTGACTCGGCTTTTGGCATTTTCGTATTATTATCCAATTATTATGATACTAAATTCATCTGTCAAACATGAACCTGTTTATTTTCTTTAAAATCTGCTTTGGGACTCCATAATTGTTTATCATTTCCTAAGAGAAAGCCCAATACTGTTGTCCACTAAACACAAGACAAAACATTTAACACGGAAGAAATGTGTGAAAACACCTCTGTTGTTCCGTCGTTCAGCTCCTCCAGAGAAGTCCCTTTCTCTTACCAGCTTTGCAAACACAGAGGCACGTGTTGCATACAAACCACTCGTTGTTAATCCTTCTTGTAGCAGCAGCGGCAGGTTTTCCCAATGATGCTCCAATTTCACGAATTCACCTCAAGATCATCTGAATTACAGCTGGTGCAGAAAAGACAACCGTGGATGAAGGATTGGCTCAATCAATGCGTGCTGGATTCCACGTGTGCTGGCAGACATTCTCCCCGAGGATGATGGGAGGCAGATTTCCTATCTTCCTCAGGAGGCTTGGATCGTTAAAATAAAGCTTGGTGTCAGGGGCTTGGAGGAGTGAGGGGATCACCTTGACGACAAACTTGTGCCTGTATCCTTTCTCTTAAACAGAGTCAATGCGCATCAGATGGAGACTTTCCCCAAATGCTGGCCAACCATTTCATGCCTGTGACCAACAAGTTCTTCTGAATTAAATCTGGAAAAAGACTTTAGTCCATAGCTTTCATGGGCCATAAAATCAGGGACAAGGAACAGGATGAGAGGACGACTTTAGGTGCCTTCAGGAAACGGGGTGCAGGGCAGGACATACAAACCACCAACTCTTCTTTCAGACTGCTGGCATCTTCTCACCTTGCTGTTTCACAGTCTCTTTTGGGGAATCGTGCGCAGCTTTGCTTCAAACAGGAGACAGCTGAATCAACAACTTGAAGAATTGCCTTTAACGTTTCCCTTATGCAGGACAGGGCTTGTAACTTCAGGTCCTGAAGCTGTTGACTTGAGGAAGGAAAAAACATGACAGAACACTGTTAGCTTTGACATCTGATGCTGCGAAAGGAACAGGAACCATGACGAGCTAGTGCCTCTCTGATCTGCTTCTCTGACTTCTTGGCCTCTTAAGTGCTGAGACCGCATGATCATCTCAAATCTGATCTGTTCCCTCACTTTTCTGTCATTGTAAATGTTGTTAGATTTGATGGGAATGGGGCTAAATTTCTATCTTTGTGTGACTGTATGTGCAGACTTGCGAGTTAAACAGTAATCTGAGTGTCAAAATCACATTGTTGTTCAGAAATGTCATGTATGAGTCATGTATCCCTCTATATGGGTCTTCTATATTTTTAGGATTGCAAACTACTCTGTACTGGCTGAGAAGTCTCAAGTGCATTACACTGTATATGTAAAGATCCCACCCTTCATGGTACTATACCCCCCTCCATCCCTTAGGAAGCAGCCAAGGCAGCTGTGCTGGTTTTGCAGTCTATCTTTTCGGGGTCAGCTGGGGTAAATGAGACACCTAGCCCATTAAGAAAGGTCATACAGGAATCTAAACAAGGGAAGCCCAGACTGGATTGCACATACTGCACTGGTACATAAGGCCTGAACCTGTGAACAGAAGAAAAAAGGAGGCATAGTGGTCAGAATATGTTTCAAATATAGAATATATATATTTTATATTTTGTACTTTATGCTTCAAGAACTCCTCTTACGTTTTGACTATGGCCCGGAGTGCAGCCTTTCTTTCCCTCTCTACAAACTTGTCAATGAGGTACGAAGCCATGCGTGGGGCTTCAAGGTACAGCTTAAAGAATCTGCGAAAGTTTCCTAATGCCCAGGCAGCACGGAGTGCGAGTGCATGAGCCACGCAAACATCTGCCCGCAGTGTTGGGGTTATATATACCAACTCAGTGGTCAGATCTGAGAGGAGGAGGAACAGCTAAAGTTAACATGTGGAAATAAAACATTGATGTCATGTGTCATGGTGACTCAAGAGAAAACAATGTGGGTATACCTCCAGAGTTTTTAGTGAAGATGTAATACAGCAATCTATATGCTGTAAACTCTCCGATGTTCTCAGAGGGATGGTCCTTATACAGAGCTTTCAGCTGGGTCTGGCACTGGTTGAACTCTTCATGGTCTCCCTAAAGACAAAAACAAGTAGTTTAAAAAAACAACAAAAAAAAGCACTGTCATGCCTTTATGCTGGTCCCTTTTCAAAAAGACAATGGCTCACCTTTTCCAGAGCAATGCGTGCATGACACTCGTACACTTCCACTGTGAAGTCAGTACGAACTCCCTGGACCTGGGTATCGATTTGAAGAAATATAAACATAAAAAAAGAATAAGACAAACTGAATCCAGTCTGAAATAAACATTTTAAAAAGACTGAAAAGGAAAGTAATGTGTATGAAGATAACTAACCGTGAGGTCCTGTCGGATGGACTTCATCTGTTCGCAGGCATAGGTGTAGTCCTGGTGGGTTTTCCAGTGTGTTTTCACAGCCTGCAGGGATCTTCTGAGGACCTGAGGTATACAACAAGTTCAGATTTAGATCAGTCTGGCAGACGTAGAAGGAGAAATGTTCATGCTCAAGGGTCATATGCAATCCCTGTGCCCTCCATGTTGTTGTTTTTTAAAAACTATGTTCTTACAAAGTAGGCTAAACAACACATATTTAGTATTTCTTTTACCTTTATGGGTAACAAATTCTCTAAAAGCTACACATAATCACAGAACTACTAAACTACAGCACATTACAAGGCAGACAGAAGAGTTCAACTTACCGACACAGGGCGAACAGTGGAGGGGTCTGGGGCACAGGTGAGCCTCAGGTAGTGCTTTGTGATGTCCTGGCATGTTCCAACGATGGGGCAGTCCTCCCAGCTAAGGCCCTCCTGAGTTCCATCAGGCAGGTCCAGTGAATGGATGGAAAGAACCAGGGGCTCGGAGCGAAGCTGCTTGTGGAAACGAGCTGCTCTACTCTGCTTCTTGGCTTCTCTGTTGGGATCATGGAAATCCAGACCAGCATTGCCGCCTTTCCTCTTCTTTCCAACAGCTGCATTGGCATCTTCCATATTTCTGTAGGAAACAGTAAGGGGTTTATCACAAGCTATCACAGTTTCATAGTGTAGCAAGGGACACACTCAGTCCTTAATGTGGCCTCTCCATAAGAATAGTGATCAATTAAAAAAGTGCAACCTTTGTTAAACATATTTAGTAAATTACCTTCTTCCTCTATTGGCCTTTCCTCCTCTTCCTCGCCCTCTCTCTCCACCTCCACGTCCTCTGTCTCTGTCATTACCACGGCCGCGGGCTCCTCTCTGGCTTCGTCTTGACAGCTGAGGCCGGAGGTCACTAGAGATGCTGCTGTCAGACTGTGAGCCAGAATCACTGGAACAGAGACATGAGACATTTTAAAAAATTGAGATACTAAAGGAAACCTTAACAACCAAAATAAAATCAAAGGGGAAAAATAGTCTTACCTGCGCCTGTGCCTTTGGTTGCTTCTGTCCCTGTGCCGGCCATGAGAGGGGGACGGGGAGCGGGAGGAGGAATGGGAGGAACTGGAAGATGGACTCCTTTGAGAAAATATATTTCTGTAGTGGCCAAGTCTATGTCCACCACCCCTGCCTCTTGAAGCTGCGGCTGCTGTACTTCCACCACGGCAAATTGAGCCATCTGATGCCCTCTGGGGTTGAATTGATTCCCAACGTGACTGTTTGGCCTTCAGTCTATGAAAACATAGATCCAAATGTATAAGTTCAACCAGCAGGCAACAACTTTTACAAGACGCTTAGATAACAACTGATATATACAAACTAGGAATACACTAAACTCACTCTGGTAACGGCTCACGATTCCAATCAATGGTGTAGGCAGAGCCGTCCTTTAATCGGTCCTGCAGAACTTCTTTCAGAACCTTCTCTGTACGATCTTTGTCCTCCTCCGTCTCACAGGCTGTAAAGCAGCGCTGGACATATTCCTTCATGGCTTGGGGCCAGTCCTGGGGCCTGGAGAGAAAGCTTTTGAGCAAGGCTACAAGTGTAAGATTGAAAGAATAAAAAGAAATCTGGGGTTGTCAAAAAGTTCTCACCTTGTCTGAGCACCTTGGGGTGCAGATGTGGCACTAGCTGGGGAGGAAGGAGACGGGTTTAACCCTGAGGGCTGCTCGCCTGGAGGGAAAGCCTGATTGGAAACTGGACCACACTGAACCTGATAGGGCCTCTTGGAAATATTGAACTTTACAGAAGCGGTCCCAGGTGACTCTGAACAAAAGAATATTACAGGAAAACAATTAACAAATTAAACTAAATGACAATGTTTGTATTAACTCAAATTGACACCCTGTCTAAACCCTACAGAATCCAAAGTTCTTTATATGGTATCATTTTCTCAATCTGGCCATGAAGTAAATTGTCTTCTAGAGTTTCTAGTTCTAACAAGAATAGTATTATTGTACACAACAGAACGTATTGAATCTGTAATATGGATGACATAAGTGTATGCCTCATCAAAGAAAACTTCAACAAATGCTGTAGAAAATGTTATACATAAACTACCTCATTAGTGTAAATCTTACGTTTCATACGGTGCCAGAGTTGCTGTCCTTGTTTTTGGTTTTTGTTGTCTCCTCTGCAAAGCCCTGGCAGGTACTGGCCCGGCTGCTGCTGGTGTTGCGGGTTATTCTGAGAGGGCTGGTAGGTGTTTTGGCCCTGGAAGCCCTGTCCATAGTTAGGCCTTGTCTGGGAATGGTTGTACATTTGCATTTGGTTGGGGTCATTCGGTGGGTATGGCATGGAGTTGTTGGCACTATAGGAACTTGGAGAAGGGGGAGGGGGGAACTGGGAGTTGGATTGGGGAGGAATGGGCGGGGGTGGAGGAGGAGGTGGTTTGTCTGATGTGGTAGGGCTCTGGGGAGGTTGGGGTGTAGTAGGGGGAGGAGGCTGTGGTTGAGGGGGATAGTTGGAGGACTGGTCTTCCATTCCTGGCACTGGGGGAGGCTGAAATAAGAAAAGATTTTAAAAAATCTTGCATCAAACAAAATCAAACTTTTTCAAATTCCTCTGTAAAATGGCGTACAAAAATGTAGCCTAATTAAGGCTAGGAATTTGTACAAATTAAAAACATTTTACTTTTTAAGCAAATTCTTGCATGTACCTGTCCATTAGAGTTTGGAGGTCCTGGGTAAGGCCCTGGTGGTACACCATACTGATTGGGTGGGTATGCAGCTCCATACTGGATATAGAGAAAAACATGTCACTTTGACTCTGCCTGACCTTATTCTGGAATATTTAAGGTCATTCTCAGACAAACAAGACTTGTGGCTTGTGTTGTTTAAAGCATTGAATGTCCTGTATCAGAATAATGTGTTATCATGGTAACACAATTATTCTATGTACTTACTGGACCCATTGGGTAGTAGTAGTTGTACGGGTATGTGTATCCAGGGTAATGCTGCTGAGTCTGCTGGTACCATGGATAGTATTGCTGCTGCTGCTGCTGCTGCTGCTGCTGCGGTGGCTGTGGCTGCTGTGGTTGCTGCGGCTGCTGCTGCGGCATGGCAGTAGAATCGGATACTGTTGGCTGAAACTGACCAGCCTAAAATTAAACCAATACATAAATATCTTTGTATTATTATTCAGAACAGAAAGGAAATCATCTCAGAGGGACAATGCTCCAAGAATATTATAAAACGTTTTTATAAACGCATCACAAACCAACACTTGATATGTATATATACATACATATATATTTTATAAAACAGTAGATGTGTAAGACCTGTTTACCATCAAATAAAAATCCTTGAGTATGCGTTCATGCTGTGACTATTAATTGGGTGATATCTTTCAAGTATTTCAAAGGTGTTTTTGTTGTATTTTTTTTTTTTAAACACCAACTTTGTATAGTATAATTCACATTTTGGATTTCTTAAAATGTTTCTCCTCCCCACTTTTACTTTTAGATCTCACAATTTCATATCTGGGATCACCTTAAGATGGATTTTAATACCAAACACACAATAATCTGAAGTCACACCTCTGCTGTGGTCCGGTTTGCTTGTGCAGATTTAGCTGAGTTCTGACTCTTGTTAATGGAGGCCAGTGCTAGTCTCGCCTTCTCCCATTCAGGATTTTCGTGAACCTGGGCATCTCCAGCTGCACCGTAAGACCTGGAGAAAAAAAACACAAGAACTTGAGTCAAGGGTGTCTTTAACATCAGAAGGTAGGAACAACACTGGTAAGGCCCTGGTGATATGCGGCTCCATACTGGATATAGAGAAAAACATGTATTATTATTGGAGAACTGAGTTTGCCTGACCTTATTCAGGAATATTTAAGGTAATTCTCAGACAATTTGACCAAAACTAGTCTACTGATAAACACTCTAACATTACATAAAACTATATGAAATGTATATTCAACAGCAGGCATGAGAAGAATAAAGTTTCCTCTAATGTTTCAGACAGACTTGTATCCAGGATTGTTTAATTTTAAGTTCACCATCTTCTTGTAATTGAGTCACGCAGTTTCTAATCGCTGACAAAAGACAATCCAATTAACCAGTGGCCTTAGTGTGTAGACTAAACACGGACATAGTTACAATGTTGGAGGGTGTTACATTAGACTTAAATAAAATTAACCTATTAATCAACAAATTATTACAATACAGTCAAATGAATATCATTATCACGGTTCACGTTAACCAAACCATTGGCCTGTGTCTGGCTAATTGTGTGTGCTAATACTTGTAAACACCCTGTGCTTAGGCTTTTATCAACAATTTAAGATGTTCGTTAGACATTTCTACTAAAACACCACATATAACAGTAACAGTCTTAATAGAGGCAGCGTTATTAAACGTCTGTTGTGGTTGATGTTTAGCCCAGGAGACTGAGACCTACCAGCTGGATGAAGGTGTTGCTTGTGCCGTGTTCGCCGCCATTTCGCCTCAGTTCACAGTTAGCCGCTGAGAGCTAACGCTGGGGCTGTTGCTCGCTAGCTAAGCTAGCTGGCTAGCTGAGAGACACTGCTAACGTCGTTCACGTTAGCTCTCCTGCTAAAGCAAAAGGTAAACAAGATAAGGTCTGACACGTTAAACTAACAAAAGAGCACTAAACCAACCGCAATTGTGACTTCCTATGCGAATAAGTTCAACTCTAACATATTTTAAATCAGGATGCACTTTAAAAATTGTTGTCGATTTCGGTATATTCGCTTCCCTGGTCGTTGACAACCAACTTCGTCGGACCGGATGGTGGAGATACAAAATGGCAGATAAGTAAAATTAGGTTCAGTGACGCTACGGTGACGTCGATTTAAAGCCCTGAACACAGTCTCACAGGCAGAAGGGGTTCAGCGGTAACCGTGGTAACACCTACTTTAATTTATGCGTACACACATATTTTTGTTAAAGAGAAAACAAGGCAAGTTTATTTATAAAGCACATTTCAACAACAAGGCAATTCAAAGTGCTTCACACAAGACATCAAAAGCATCATGACAGGGGAAAGAAAATAAATATTAAAATAGAACATTAAAAAAAAAAAAAATCACTGGAATTATTAAATCTGAACATATGTTCAAGTAAAAATAATTCAAATGAAATTAATTGAAATAAATAAAGTAAAAATATTAAATATTAAAAATTACAGTGCAGGGTTAAAAAAAAAACAAGCCTGACGAAACTATAGTCAATAAGTACTATCTAAATATATCACGAATTCGCCAATGTATAGCTATTATCTCTCACTATTATCGTTAACAACGTTGATGCAACTCTTAAAAGATACGACACTATTTCGACAAAACGTTAATTAGCCTAATGAACGTTTTAAATATGCATATTTTGTTTGATGTTGTTACCAAATAAAAAAAATAAAAAAAGTCCTTTAAACAAAAAAATAGGCTACCATAATGTAGAAACACCTAGGCCCACTCTTTGTTCATACAAGTTTCCCACTGCATTTCTGTTTAGCACACACAGCTGCAGGATGTGTGTTTGTTTGACCTTGTGTGTACCAGAGAGGGGAGCCATTTCCTGTGAGTCTCTCCCACACTTGAACCCCAAAATCATCCAGACCTTTTGGAAGTCTGTGGAGTACAAATTATGTTTAGCCTTAACTGTTGTAGTCTAATTATAATTCAAGGCTAAATTGACACCGAACAACCAGGTTTAACATTTTTTATATATTATTTTGATAATGTTCTTTCCTGTACTAACAACACTCACACAACCTTTTTTTCTCATTAAATTTAGACTATAGGTAGTGCCTTTTTAACGTACAAACTATAAAGTAAATACCATAATGGTAAAAAAAACCTCAGTGTTCTCCATTCAAATCTACATACAAGTATGACTATCTTTCTTTCAAAGGCAATATCCTTTCTAAGTTCAGATTGCACAACTTTGAAATGAATGAGTTACTGTATTGAGTGTCATTTCCAGACCATTTCCCACAGTGAATGACATAATGTTCCTGCTGAATGAATAATTTGTACCAATTGTCTTGTCGGCTACATCATCACGCAAATATGTTGAGCATTTGTGACAAGATCTCATAAACAATGACTCCCGAGCCAGCACCATTGTATGAGTACCTGCTGTTTGGTGGTGCTTGTTTCTTTAACCCTATGGGAGGAAGCTGGATATTATGGACTCCTCTAACACATCTCCACTCCGCTCCTGTTGCTGATCCAAATTCTAGTTATATTTGTATTGTACCAGTAACATGTAGGCTAATGGATTTCTTATTAGCCTTTTGGTTGTTTGTGTGATTAAACGTAGGGTATTTTTTAAATTTGCCAACCAGCATCAGACTGACACACTTTGAACTGTCGTCAGCTCAGTGGTGCAATACACAATGGTTTGCTTCACTGAATGCATTCCACTGTAATTGCAGTAGACTTTAAGTCAAGCCCTTCATAACAATTTGAGTGTGAAATTACATTGGCCTTGTATATTGGTGCAGCATTAAGCTCCCCTGTATAGCATGAGTTTTAATATAAATCAGTGTAGCCCAGGCAGAGGGAGGGCACACGGGTTCAATGTCTAATTTAAGGATTTTAGCATTATTGGCATTTATGTTCAACAGTCACAAATTTGCTCATATTTAAGGCTTCTGGTATTTTAAATGCATATTCTAAATGCATTTTGATAGTCATAGAATGAAATTAACCACACAAAAATATTGTCTTATTCGCAAAGGTGTGATACCCTGACCTTCATTACAAATAAAGAAAATAAACGATTGATAATCAACTGGTTCTTTGGTTCACACTGACAAAGGCAATTTAAGTTAATTTGAATATTCAGTTCTGCACCCAAAAAATACTGACAAGTTTGCAAATTGTGTATTATTTATCAGCTAAATATAGGTTAGAAGTAGCCTTTTTTTTTACTCTAGTTTGAAGTGCCTGGCTGTTTAATAACTTTATCTATTTATTTCCAGGAAAAGCTAATAGGCTTTAGACTGAGTTGGAA
This sequence comes from Labrus mixtus, assembly GCF_963584025.1. Classification (NCBI taxonomy): domain Eukaryota; kingdom Metazoa; phylum Chordata; class Actinopteri; order Labriformes; family Labridae; genus Labrus; species Labrus mixtus. Next base: position 17,236,117 of record NC_083622.1, on the reverse strand, counting down.
AGTAGCCTATTGATTTTTCCCTCGTGATTTGTTGTCATTCGTTGCCAATTATAACAAACGTAAATCCAGCCTCAAAAAAAAAAAATATATATATATTCTACGTTTAATTAAAGAGCTAGTCTAACTTTAGTGATGTAATCCAAATAGTGTAATTCAGTTCAGTTCCATTTTATTTGTAGGACAGCAGACACATTTCTGCTTCACAGCACAGCGCCATGTAAAATGAAAAGTTCTGATTTCGTTTAGTCTATTTACATTTTTTTTTTAAATAAACATTGTAGGAGTGGTATAGGCTAATTTCAATTGATAGTCGTCTAAAACAGCCTTATGTCTATTACATAACATTAAAGTTGACTTTAAAACATAGCATTTGATAACCGAATAAATATAATATAATAATAATATAACCGAATTTCCCTCTGGGATTAATAAAGTAGGCCTATTTCTGATTCTGATTCTGATAGTCCTCCTTGTTAACAGAATATTTATAAACTTTTCTTAGGCTACATATACTCCCTGCTGTCCAGCCTTCATTATCCTATTGTTTATTAATCAATAACAGCTCACAAATGTAACAAATCCCTCAACATGAAGCCCCCTGTCTGACTCTGAGGTGACTGTTGACCTCGTTATATTGAACCCTGTCTGGTGAAGTCGACAGCTTCTTTGATCCAGCTCTCCCCGATATGTGTCGCGTCACTTCCTCGCCCCATGCCCATCCCTTTGGAAAGAAAAAGAAAACTCACACTAAACGACGGCGAGAAAAAGAGCGAGGGAAAAGTCGAGAGAGAAGCGAAAGCCAAAAGCCAGATGAAAGCGTTGGATACTGGAGAGGGAGCCGACCGAAGATAAGAATATTCTCTTCTCTTAAAAGTAAGTTTCCCTCTGTTTTCACGTTTCGGTGACGCTCACTCAGTTTGATTAGTTTAACTTCTGAACCTTACCTTCGCTACTCTGTAAATAAGTGTGACCCTCGCGTGCTCGTCGTAAGGGTAATAACTTACTTATCAAACAATAAAATGAAACTGTTTTCATTAGAATTGGAAAGTTATCAGGGTAAGGGAAGGCCTTGAAACCCCCTCCCAAATATATCTCACACTTACACACACACACAAAAGTCTTTTCTAAAATGTAGGCCCACTTCGGCTTCAGGTGATCTTGATAAAAAAACATTATTAATGTTACTTAGTTTGTTAGAACTTATCAAATAGATCGACAGTGTGACAATGATTCACTTCAAATGTTGCCTTTTTGGCCTATTTTTGTCATGCTGAAATTTGAATAGAATTCTCTCCAAAGCAGTTCGGCTCAGTGACTTAGGTGTCATAGGACACAGTTATTTTCTTTTTTCTTTTTTTAGAGAAAGTAACATCTTGTTTTGGTCCACAGTCACCCCTGAGGGGAGAGGAAAGTATGTGCTAGCGTTGCATGAGTGTGTTTCAAGTACAAGTCTCAGCATGGCCGTCAAAGCCTTCACAGTGCCAAAATGCTCATTGCTTTCCTCCAACATTGCACAACATGGTGAAGTGTTCCAGCGACCCAGTCTTATCGGGAAGCTGTTATTTGTTACACCATGTTATCTTATTTGCTCAGAGTGTCACATCTGTCATTTAACACATCCCTCCTAAATAAGAATTTACCCCCTTCCTAATTTGCACTCTTTTTTTTTGGTCTACAGTCATGCCGCTGCACAAATCAACCCGGGCCCCCCGCCTGGATCCTACAATGATCTCCGCCCCATTAGGTGACTTTCGCCATACCATGCACATTGGGAGGGGTGGCGACGCCTTTGGGGACACCTCCTTCCTTTCCACACTTGGCCCTAGCCAGGCCAGCAATGACCAGGGAAGCACAGGATCTGAGGCTCAGCCTGAGGTGACAGACGACCACAGTGATCTTCATATGGATGCTTCTGAAAGCCAACAGGACAACGAGCTTCAGCACTCTGAATCGGTGTCTTCATTCGACCTGGACCTGGATCTGGGCCCGTCCATGTTGGGAGATGTACTAGGTGTGATGGACGGTTTGGGGCTCGATTCCAATGAGGAGGATGTGTTCAACCTCAAAAACGGCCCCTCCTCAGCGGGCTCAAAGCAAGGCAAAGGGCCCAGTGAGATGTCTGTAAACATGCTGAACGGGAAGGACTTGGTGGGTTTGGATGGAAACCAGGTCGGGGACAGCAGGATACCAGATGGGAATGGTATGAAGCCAAAGGGGTTACGACCAAAAGTACGATTCAGTGACAAGCGAGAGGAGATCATTCGCCACGCATCTGAAGAGGAGGAGGGTCAAGGGTTCGACTTCCAGGACGAGGATCAGCTGGAGTGTCTTAGTCCAACACGGGGTGAAGGTGAGAGTGTAGGAGGTGGAGGTGAAGCGGAGATCGCCAATCATAGATCAGATCTGCCACCTAGTCCCGCCTCATCACACAGCTCAGAGTATGAAGGAGTGACCTCGTTGGACAGGAGGAGGGTCGACAGCGGCCACTCAGAGACTGATTCAGAGGAGGAGGAAGAGGAAGGACGAGGCTACACATTTGAGGATGAGTTTGATGATGAAATCGGTTTATAGGGAGCAGGTGCAGTTACCCCTTGAAAACAAATCTTTGCTGCCAACTAAATCAAGTATACTGTATTTTCCTTAAACTCATGTCAGCATCATTTGAATGGGAGGCTTGGGAAGAATGCAAACTGGATTTCTAAGGACTTAATGGAAGATTACAGTTTGACGATGTTGCTCAACTGGAAAAGACATTTAATGTTTCATCTGCCCGGGTAACAGATTTGCAAAAGATATATCAAGTTGTAATGTAGATAAATAACAAAGAGGTTAACAGCACTTTTGACTTAGTTCTTCTGGATGCTTCGCCGTGATATCGATTCTCAGTGAAAGCTTGATTCAGGCTGAATTAATACATTTGCATTGTAAAGTTTTCATGTCTTACATTTGCCGTCTTAAGAGCACACAACATGCGCTGTGAGCTCCACATTTAATGCCTCAAATAGAGCTGCATGCTTTCTTAAATGTACCCTGTTGTGCCTTATCAATGTCTTAATAGTCATATCTAATATTGCATGTTTATTACAGTCTCCGGGCCTTCTCTTCTTGTTTAAGCTTTACAAATTGACCCCAGAGACTTTGTGAAAGGGAATAAATCCTGTGTAGTTAAATACTGTGAATTTGTCACATTACAAATCTAGACAGTGTGATGTTTGTTTTTCACACAAAATCTGACCCGTTGTCTTATTGCAGTGATTTACAATGTTTCTAACATACCAAAGCTTTTCTTTTTTTGCAGTTTGGTTCATACTTAAATGCTCAGACAATCTTGGGAATTCAAGGGTCAGTTGTAATTCTTCACCAGTGGTGTATTAATGTACATGTCTCTTTCTTGTATAATGCTGGTTATTCAAAAAAAAGAAAAAAAAAGAAAAGTATTGTATTACATTGTGCTGTAAAGAGGGACAGACCATTGTGTTCATCTTTTTGAAAATGCTGGATGTAAACACATTTTTTATCCCGTGGTTCCAAAAGGATTACTGTGAGTACAATAAAACACTTATTGGGATTTTTAAATATTCAACCGGAATGGCTCAGAGTTTTTTTTTTTCTTCTTCACCCTTTAGAAATGACTCCAGGGCGAAACTGGAGCACAAAGGAGAAGTGTTGAATCTAAAGATGATTAGGCCTTTTCCTATAACCACTTCCTGAAATCAAGCCATTCTGTCCTTTCAATGGGAAAGATAAAAACAGATCTTTAACCTTTAACCTTTATGAACACAATACAACTGTGGGTTTTTAAACATTTTATTTTAAGCATGCAACAGGGAATGCCTAAAATATTTAATCTGTAGAACATACAGAAAGTTTAAAGGTAAAGATTATAACACCTTATGGCGCCATGTTGGCCAATAAATGTCAAAAGGAGCAATTATCAGCTGCACAGCTTGTTATATACATTTTTGAACATACTGGACATTATTGCTCCTAACACACATATGATGTGCACCACTAAAATAGCAAACATCGTATGTTTCTTTTCCACACATTCACACTCAGAACAAATACACACACACACTACACTGATATAGTCCTGAACAGGTTAAACCCTGACAGGGCTGTGGAGACCATCACACCGGGGATCTGTGGGTGCCAGTGGATCTCTTTGATCTCTGACTGACCCTGGTGCAGGAACAGCAGCTGGGGGGGTAAGTCCTTCACCCCCTCCACCCTGGCACCCACGTCACACGACTCCACGGACAGATCCCACTGGCTGAGGACGTCGTCGGCACCCGAGGCAGCGAACACGCTCGAGTCCATGGGGCTCCACTCCACGGACGTGATGGGAGCAGTGTGCTGTTTGAAGTTTGCCACAGGCCGCCCGGTCTACAGGTACAGGTGGAACACAGACACTTTTAAGTTTTCTTATCCTGTACTGTATCAGGCTACATAAGTGTCAAACAGGTTCACTGATTAACATGTGTATTCTGTTTTGGTTAACGAAAACACAGAAAGTGAAATGATTTGGGTGCCTGTTTTAAAAGTAAATTTAAAAAATGGTTCCTGTGTGAGAGGGAAGGAGGGTGCAATAACAACACACCACTGTGCACCAGTGTTATTAGCTGGGTGGGGCTGCCTGACTGAGGAGGTGTTTGATGAACGGATTTTGTAATACAAAAAGAGCTTAGCGATGTTTGTCTTATAGCTCTAATGGTGGGTTATTATGTCGTGATGACACTCACAAACCAAACAGTAACAGCATCACTCCCTGTCATGCATTAGCAGGCAATGATTCATACTTGTATGGAAACAGCTGAATGTCTTCGAATTAGTACCTTAGTGTGAAGTTCTTTTCAAATGAGACATTTGAGTTTTTTTACCTTAAACTGACGCAGGTCCCACACTTTCAGAAGCCCATCATCCCCTCCCGACAGGATGAATGGTTCGCTCCTGTTCCAGCTGATCACATTGACGTCTGATGAGTGGGCTTCATTGGCTGAAAGCATGGAGTTTGGAGGAGCACGGATATCCCAGACACGGATTGACTGATCCACTGAACACGATGCAAAAACCTGTGAGGAAAAAGAGTATATAAACACAAATATACACAAAGCAAGGCTACAGTTGTTTTACCCACTCTACTGTGTGTATCACATTATATCATATTCACTGTGTCATTTAGTGATGGAGACTTTGAACCTTCATTGTTAATCATTTGTGTTTCATTCGGTTTGCCATGCTCGCTGAATTGCAAAATAAAAATACAAAGTCAACATCATCACCAACATGCTAAATTCATATGAGCAAAAAGGTAACAAAAAACAACAACCCGGCAATAGGATTCCGATCCACATACTATAAACCAGTTTGGTGACTGAATAGCTTTGACACTAAGACATTTCATATTTTAGTCTGCGTTTCTGTGATAGCACATAGCTGTAGCGTTAACAGGTGGTGTTTCAGAAGGGCACATAGTTTTACTCATTCCGATCATTCATCCCCCTCCACACGACCTGTTCTTCCACCCAAACACATGTAAAACATCAGTGAGCTGGTGAGCAAGGAATTCCTCTTCTGCAGTGAATCACTCCAGCTTTTTAGGATCAGTGAGGTCAGGGGGCATGGGGGACATGTAACAAGCATGTCTAATACAAACATATCGCATCAGGCCCTTGTGTACTTAAAACAGTCCCCCAGTCTGACCCTCTACTACGTCATTATCTTCCTATAAACATACTGTAGCTTCAGTGGGCGACCACTGCAGATCCTCCACGGACTTGCTGTGGGAGCTGAAAGGTCGTTGGTCGATCTGCCATGTAGTCCCTCCCTCCCGTGGCTCCCAGACATGGATGTTCTTTTTGCAGTCACCACTGACAAGACGACCTGAAGACAAAGAACAAACAGAACATCTACATTTATTTTGTAATAGACACATAATGTCGTACTTAATCTAACTTAATCGGAAATTTGCACGTTTTTTTTTTATGTCAGCTTATTTAGATGAAGTCAGATGAATTTAATAGAATATTTTTTTTTAATAGGTCAAATGTTTTAAACTGATCGATGCCCTCTTTTCCATTTGATTGGTCGGTTCTGTCACTTCCACACACACAGCCATAATGATGATTCCTCTCTGAATGACTCCATCCTATTTGTTCCAACTAGTTTTTGTGCATATTTTAGCACAACGAATACAGTTTGTTTGTAATGTGAATACTGAGGAGAATAACCCAGGTTATTCTCAATAAAGGTAGGAAGCTGCATCATGGGTTTAGTAAAGTAACTGTTTTGGTCTGATGTGGCTCTAAGTGCTTAAAAATGCTGGACATTGAAAGCTGAGCAGTTGCTGGCCCATCAGCACTTCATCATTAAGCTCTATTTTCCTATAAACCTAAAGTAAACATTTTTTTATACAAAGTGATTTGATCATCTCTGGCATACAATGATTGCAGCTTGGAAGGTACACAGAATTTTTGGATGCTGGGTTTCCGGACACATACACCAGGTACAAACAGTTCTTCTCTTTTTACTCTCACATTACTAAGCTGGCCTGAGGCCTGTGCTATGAAGCGAGCTCAACCACATACCCAGGATATCTCTTCATTATCTGGCTTGACTAAGCCATCATGCTAAGTGGTCACATGACAGTGGTTATTAACTCTGAAGGTCAGCCCAGGGCTTCCCCATCTAACCATGAGCGTGTTTACTTAAAAAAAAAAAAAGGTGTTGTTTGCAATTATGACAAATTGTAAACATCAGCATGTCTCGTGGCAGCTGAGGAACATTTGAACAAGAACAAAATATGATACTAGACAAATAGAAAAAGTTACACTTAATCCAGGCAATAAGCAACACGTTTGCAGCAGCTAAATGCAGGAAGCACAGCTGTCTTGAGAATCTTGGCTGTGTGAACGCACAAACTAAAGCTCTGTTAAAATCACCGCCACATTATTGGGGCATTATCTGCAACCCTGGCAGTGTCAAATGCTTTGGAGCAAATTCATATAAAAAAAATATTTAAGAGGTTATTAGGACAACTTTCATATCCTTTAAGTGCCGATAGACGAAGCTCAAGTGATTCAATCAGACTCTGGCATGGGATGGTATCATTAAGCAAATGAATGCATTTCATTTCATTTCATTTAAAAGGAATCAAGGATTTTTTTTTTATTTTGAGGGAACATTCACATTAGGAAATATATTCTGTGCCAAAGCACACTTCATCCTCAAAGTTCAGTTTGTTTGACTAGTGTGAGTGCTCTGTTCCGTGCTTGACCGCGCTACACTTCCTTGACCCTGGCACTGTTGGAGGAGGTACGGAGGTTATGACACAAAGTATGACACAACGTGGACATAAAGTATAATCGATCCTTGCCTCCATTATCAAGAAATCCCAAAGTGTTCTGGATGTTTCTGACTCAAAGGACTCAAAAATAGCCTCAAAGTCAGTGAAGTAGCTGTCATGTTTTCGTTGCTCCCTGATTTGCGGCGGCAGACTCAACCGTATGTTCCTTTTATTTTTTTGGAATTTATATATATATATATATATATATATATATATATAGTTTGCCTGTCTTGTAAACTAAGCCCACTATATAATTACATAAAGTCATGCATGCGTTGTATCACGACATTATGTTCAACAGGTAACCGTGTTCAGGCCCGGTTTATATTTGGGAAAAAAACAAACTGCTTTTTTACATTGCAGGTGCAGTCCTCACTCACCAGCTACTGTTGGTGACCAATCAATTGCAAATCCTTCAGTCATGTGTCCTGAGAAACTGAAGAGAGCTGTAGCTTCTTTCTGCTGGTTGACAAAAGCTGCCATGGCAGCAGAGCTGTGCACGGCATCCAGCTGAGATTGGAGGTCAAATATCTCCACCTGTCCCTTCTCCGACCACACAGCAGCCAGAGACTGTTTTCCACGCTGAGTCACCTGGAAATATGAGACACAGAATCAGACAGTAGAAACCTTTACCAGGGAAACTTCTCATACTGGGAGACATGATGTTTTAGTCTTCAGATAAAATGATAAACAACATACTCTGACTCTATTGATGCCTCCATAGTGAGGCATCATGGCCAGTTCCATCCTTGGCTTCTTATCTTCATCCTCCTCATCGTCATCACTTTCTTCATCACTGCTCTCTTCCCCTTCTTTTTCTTTCTCTGTTCCATGAAGGTTGTGCATGCGCAAAACGAGAAGTCTGCAAGAAAGAGTGTGTTTTATGAAGCTGTAGATGACAGAGTCGACTGTCTCTTTGGTCTTTTCATTATTACAGAGTGCTGTGTCCATTTAAAACATTTTCATTATTCAGAGTCGGCTGTTGGTCGGAAAAATAACGTATTAGAGAAGTATCTGATGTGGTTTGTTATCTGTATTCAAGGACTTAGTTCTGATGCAATATAAACAAACTCTGATAAATATTATCCATCACCCTTTAAGTGATCTTTTTAGTGTCTCTTAAAAGAAGAAGAAAACTATTTTTCCATCTAACAGTGATGTCATGAGAGAAATAAAACAGTGTATCAACAAAATAAAACAAAAAGCAGCTGTTGCACTGTGAATTATTCCTCTTTGACACTAACTTTAAAAGTTTATGCTTATTTAAAATGTGTATATTTAATGTTTTCTTACACTGACATCCTCTTCTCCAACTTGTAAGAGTCCTGATAGTTACACATTGAACACACTTGTACTGCATGTACGAACTTCAAATTGATGAAAAAGAGACATTGTATCTATACAATGGACTTGTTCCTTACATGATTGAAGAAAAATCTGGAAGAGTTTTAAACAAAATAAAACCAAGACAAAAAATGTTGCACTGAATTTGAACTATTTTTCGTCTTTACTTTCTGACTTGAACTATTTTAATTACACAGGCAGACTTTCCTACTCTGAATTATAGAAATATGTTCTTGTTCTTGTTTGGAGTCCAAGTATAAAAACAAAGAAATTATCAAACTGTTGTGTTTCTCTCAAAAACATCCCAATCTTCAGAGGCAGCCGTTTTCAGTTTCAGGATGTTGTGATGAACTGCAGATTTGATGAGTCACCTCAGACTAAATCTTCAAGAGGATATGCAATCTTTTGAAAAGCCTTGCAGATAAAAGTCCCATTATTTACACGTGTGGCTTAATGATCATTTAAATTTAGTCACTCCTTTCTTCACAAAATTCAGCTGTTAACAATAAACACAGATCTAGACAGATAACGCTTCTGTGACCAAAGTTACTTTGAAAGGAGGGCTATGGAGAACAGCCGCCTTGTTTTGTTGTTCTGACTCCTCTCTCCTCCTTGACTCCTCTGTTTGCACCTCAGGTGGGAGGGACTACAACGTTAGGAGGAGAGGATGCAAAAACAACAAAGAAAGCTGCTCATTTCCTCTCCATCTGTGTTTGTCCTGCCAGTGTAAATTGTGTCCTAAAGTTTAGCCTGTTGTTTGTTTGTGTCTTCTACGAGGTTCTTTGGATCAGTGATTTTTTCCTAATAATAATCAGAACACTGTCATAATGAATATCCATGCAGTATTGTACTGGCTGTCTATTGTATACACATCTGAGACATTTTACATATAATTGATTCATTCTATTTTTTATTTGATAAAGTACAGTAAGTTTGTCCTGAGAGAGCATGGTGACTCTGACATGATCCTCCGTAAGTCAATAACAAAGACAACACAGGTAACGCTAATTGGCCTGAGCTTTGTTGTCATTTTTTTTGACTATCAATCTGTGCTATTTCTGATTTACATTTATACATTTTCACTTGTATTAAATATCCCTGATATTAAATATTACAGGAAAGTTGCTTAAATCGTCTGAATACTTCTTCTATCCCTGCTGCCTTGATTCCAATAATGGCACACCTATCATAACTTCAAAGTCAGATTCATCAGTTTTCACAGAAAGCATTTATAACCAGTGGTGTGTGTATATGTGTGTGTGTATGTGTGTATATGTGTGTGTGTATCATAGACTGTAAATATGAAGGTTTGTACCTGTTGCTCAGAGCTGTGTCCGCCTGTGTGCCCGCACACAGCTGCATGGACAGAGGAAACTGCTCCCTGCCCTCTCCATCGCCATCTCTCAGGACGTCAAAACTCAAACATGGCGCACCTGAACACAAACAACACATATTTACATCTGTATTAAATACGCAGTTCCTGTATTCTTTATGATAAAAGATGTCATTATTGGCTATTTTTAGCCGCCTGTGCTTGCCTGTTTGGCACTCGTGGTACAAGCGGTACGCGGACCGGTCCATCTCCAGCTCCTCTCCGGGCTGAAGCGGCTCGATCCCGGGGACGTACACCTTCTTTTCTCCTTCTCCGCCCGCTCCTTCCTCCTCCATGTCTACTCCCTCATCATCGTCGCTGCCAGCTTCATCCATCTCTTCCATCTCGGCTCCTTCCTCGGCAAACGTGTCCTCATCGGGCGCAGACATATTGGGAATTTGCTTACTTCCGGTATTCTGAGCGGCCACGTGTTTTGAACACCCTGCACTCTCCCTCCCTCCCTCCCTCCTGTCTCCCTCCCAGCTCCCCTCCATTTACGGGAATTCAGCTGGCTTGTCTGACGCTTGTGCTTCTGTTGCCAGGAAAAATTCAACTTTAAACTGTTTGTGTTGTAAGTTGCACAAACTACGATGTTTAAACACAAGTGTTAATTCGGTCTGATATCCGGGGAGTCAAGTGGTTGGTCAGGGGTTTTCTCCCCCTCCCTGCACAAAAAAAACAAACATTTGTTTGAGATATCAAATGAATCATTTCTACATTTAGGGGTCATGTTCTGACCAGGGACAGGACCTCCGACTTTCTCTGAGTGAGTCAGATTATTGCATTTATTTCAATTAAATGCAACATGTGCTATACAGATGCAATAGAAACGCCTGCAGTTACCCCTGCAACACTAATGGAAACTTGTTCTGCCAGAGCCTTTAATGGGGACAGGCTAGATATTGAAGCATTTGACAGTAACGTGCTTTGACAAGTGGACTGCACTTAAAAAAGTACTCTCCACCGATCCAAATCTCCTCTACTTGTACTACGATGGTCTAACTCTTTTGGCATTTGATAACATGCTGTAGTACATTTGCCCCTCCTTCCAGGTTATGCCAAGAATGATGTATAAATGGTCAATGAAAAACTGAGGTGCAAGCCAAAACTTTTTTCCCCATACTGGCCTTAGCTAAAAGCTGTGTTTTCAGTATTATGAAACTTCCAGGAGGATCCAGTGAGGACAATGGGGCACATTACATGCGTGGGCGTTTACAAGCAGGGGCAAGTGTGAGCAGCAAATGGTTCACTTTTATTCCTTGAGCAAATCTTGACTGAAGTCAGAACATTTCTGGAGTCCTTTTTTCCATCCAGAGCGCATTCCTATCTCATCTGCAACTCATCTATCCGTGTTTATCGAAGTTACAAAATAGTTGTGTAGGATTTGTGCTCTGGGAATGACTCTTTACAGAGACAGCAGTGATTGTTGAGCTCACATGAATCAAATGCAAACTGTGTGTGTGCTGTTGCAATGCTTAAACATAAACCAAATATAGTATCTCTTAGCAAAGTTGACAGAAATATAAATATTTAGGTAACCTTGCTGACACACTGTCGAGGAGGAAGACATGCTCCTAGCTTGTACTTAGCAATTGTTAACAATGTAAAGCAATCAAAATGTCTCAAAGAATGTGAAGATAGATAGGCCTATTAAAATGCACATGAAGTTTAAAAAGGAATATTGACAATAACCCCTTTTGTTGAATTATAATTATTCTATAGAAAATATTGCAGATGTAATAATGAGTTAACATTTTACTGTTATAGGAGATGGCATTTAGAATTTAGTTTAATTAATATGCATTTTATCTGTAATCTCATGGCAGATATGCTGGCATACAAGAACAAAATCCATCTGAAATGAAGTGTTGTACACATTTTAAATAGCATTAACTATTAAAAGTAGCTCCTAATATAGGCTACCTAAGTGCTGTACTTTCCACCATAATTTAAGCTCTGCTGAGTTCAACCAAAAACTACCAATGTGTATATCTAAATGTCTTTAATTTAGAATTATGTACAAAAATAAAAACCCACAGACTTTCATATCTTACATTTACATCCAACTCATTGTAAACAGTGACGAATTCCACATCAATAGACGATGGCATATGTGCATTGGCTTTATCTCTTGTTAGCATACAGAGCATAGCTAGCTTTAGCTTGGGGCTAGCTTTAGAGATGATGGCTATTATAGGTATACATGTGTGATATTATTTGTTACAGAGCACTTCTGGGCAGTGAAAATAGTTATGTGGACTAGCTTTGGACATTAAATGCAACCTGTGCATGTCACTTCAAATAACAAAAGCTTACTGCATTCAAACACAGAGACACAAGTATAAGAAAAACAAACATTCAGTGCCAGGAAATGTCTTTGCATTTTTTTGTGCATCATCAAAAAAATATATAATTTTTCTTAGTAACTATGGCAACATCCACCAGTATAGTCTGAATAACAGGGGACTCCAGACGGAAGCGTAACATGAGGAGGATGGAGAGCCACTTCTGGAAGGCAGCTGTGTAATGTCTATCATCCTGTCAGGCTGAGCGTCCACCTCGCTGCTGATGGCTCGAGTGGTCAAGAGTCTGGCCCTCGAGGGACCGTATTCCTTCCTCTCGACCGAGGGGGGCAAAGTGGGCAGTGTGCACGTCTCAATCCCAGATGAGCACCCAACGTCAAGCCAGCGAGTAAAAAGTTCTGACGTTAGTTTGAGGAGTTCTTCAGGAGGGGAAGATAATGTGGAGAAATGATCCAGGTCTGTCTCCTCATGGAATCTCTGGGACAATGAAACAAGACACAAATGAAGATCTATGAAGGAAGGTGAGATGCTTTTAAAGACACAAGTTTAGTTTAGTTTTAGTTTTTTTAATTTACCAAGGGCCATGGAAAATACAACTGTTGGCATCAAAGCTAATCAACATTCATGTTCCCTGGGCAGCAAGCTAACATTATACAAACTATTAAAAACAACCCAAATGAGTTCCTTTCACAAACAATATGTTCGAACATACAATACAAAACTAATTTAACCCTGAATTAATACACATTTGAAGCTCTTATTTAAGCTTTCTCTATCAGAAAGCAAGCACACATCAAATAAGCCGAGATGGCCCCTAATTTATTCAGCAACTTTCCGGACAGAGTAAAGCAAAGTATTTGGGTGAGATACACATGAAAATAATCCCTACCTCTGTATTTTTGTTCCTGTTTATAATTTTATCCAGTGTCTGCTTCAGATCGAGGATGAGGGAGTGATTTAGGTGCTCATCCCAGAGGTTTCTGAGGAGCACATGCCATGAATCCAGGAGCACAACTGCAGCAGGGAACACACAGCACTGCAGAGAAATGGTACGACAACACAACGACCCTTCAAGGTAAGTTAAGTGTTCAAAACACACACGTGACAAACCTGCACACAAACCAAATCCATTGCAGAGTATCTTTGAGGAAACACATTATATGCAAGACCTCTCACAGTAGCTGCAGAAGCTGAAGTTAATGTCCAAAATGTCTGATGATGGGCAAAACTAGAATTGATCTCAATATCCATTTACTGCGTGTCAAACCTCTCTTCCCCTGTTCATGTCTGATAACACACTCACCGGATCAGTGTCACACAGCATGCTTCTTGTGTAGTGGTGCACGACATAGTAATCTTTTGGAAATACTCTCCGCTGGAAAGGAAAACATAAACAAAGAAAAAGATCAGAATAAACCCACGGATGATCAAATCATTTAACCAGTATACTGAAAAGAAAATATTTTACTTTATATTTAAATGACCTAATCAGACAACTTTGCAGGTTATCAGTTGACAGCTAAGAGCGGGTCATTCTCATTAAAATTGACGAGCTCTTTAGCTTTCACTCCGGAAAGGAAATTTGGCAAGATAAAGTAGAACAATAACATTACCACAGACCAGGGAGGATTATTGTCACCTGAGAAACACCACACCATCTACATTCAATCCTAAAAAGCGTCAAAGGTTCTCAACTTACAAATCCAGTCGGATTCGAGTCGATGGTCGCTTTAATGTTTTTCACACCTTCCCAGTCAAAGTCACATCCACCACATTGGACAGTCAAGAGTGATAGCAACAGCAAAACTGTTCGAGGCATGAGTGAGAAGAAGAAGAGACAGAATGCTTTCAGTTAATTGATGGAAACTTTCTGTGGTTTCTCTGTAGCTTTTTTCACATTGCATACCTACTAAGAAACATTACATCACATCCTGCTTCAATTGGTTATTTCTGCAGAAAAAAAACCCATCACGAAACTTTGCCTGTGGTTGCAACAGCTCTGACTAAACAAGAACACGAAGGAAATGCTTAAATGACAAGACAAAAAAATCTGTTTTCATTCAGCTTTTAAACATCTTTTACTTTCTTGAACGATCTATCACAGGATTCCCCACAGAGACTTTTCAAAGAAAGTTTGCAAAAAGCTTCGCCATGCACTAAACTTTGTTTCTCACCTGGCAGTGACATCCTTTTTATCTTTCTAAGAAGGGGCACTTCTCCATTTCTTCTTGTTGACAGCAATCACTCTGCAGACGGGGGTGACTGTGTCAGTCTGTGAAAGGCAAAGTTTCCTCCTCTGTCGTTTCTTGAGATCTTTGACACAAAGTGTGCTGCTGTGTCTCCTCTTTTCATAGCTTGATATTCAGTCTTCTTGTTGACATCCCTTTTTGCACTTCGTCCTCTTGAGTTCTTTTGGTACTTTCCACAAAAATGCCTCATTTATCCTCTCACGCCATCCTGCTCTCTCACTTTGGATTTTCCCACTTAAGCCTGAGAGGCTGCAGCCTTTTTCCTGTGAAAGCTTTTGTTGTTTTGTCCTTTTGTTTGTTCCTATATCTCTTTCCCTTTCCCCTTCTCTCTCACCACTGACCTAGAATCTTCCTGAACAGCCTAATTTGAATCGCCCCCTCTCCCTCGCAGCTGGTCAATGGATAGAACGAGATAGACTCTGGCCTCCTCTTCCTCTCTATCTCTCCCTCTGGCCACTCTGTGTATCCTCACTCGGCTCAAAGTGAAAGTGCTGGGCTGGATTGCTTGTCTGCTCCCTTTAAGTCTCAGCCACTCCCACTACTACACGTTTTACCTCACTATACACTGACCCAACCCCCTCCCCCCCCCCTTTGCTCCCCACATTCCCTCTTATTACCCCCAGCCTCCCTCCCTCCCTCCCCCCTCCCTCCCAGCAAACCAGGCCCAAGGAGGCTTAGTCATGCAGTTGGAGCGTATGTTTTTCATTTGGACTCTCCCCCACACCTCTGCGCCCTCATATCCCCTGCTCTTTATCCATCCTGTTTAATGATCACATGATCTTTCTTTTACTTTTTTAAAAATACATCACATTCCTTAGCAAACAGGATTGCAACACCACATTGTCAGAACTTGCAAGTCATCCCATGTGTGACAGCTTTCTGTGATCATTACTGTTAAAGTGGGCTGCACAGAGGTGGGTGGTGTTGATTGTGATATCTAATATTGGTCACAGCTGTCATCAGATTTCCCCTCAGGTTATGTGAAGCCTCATTATATTTTTTTTTCTGTGAAGGGAGGTGTTAATTACTCATGATGGGAAGGAAAGCAAAGTCGTTTCTTCAAGTCAAAGACAGATTGTTCTTCTACGTATCCTTTTTTGAACACAAGCCAAAGGCAGCAAGACCATTTCCCGAAGTCCCCTCTGTGCTTCAGACGAAAAGGAAACTAGAGAGCAGCCGAAAGATGAACACTCTCAAGAGGCATCGTCATCTCGAAACCTCTTCACCTACTCTATATGTTTTAATGACAGTTATAAATACCCAGCCACCATGTCGTCTTCCTGTTTCATACATTGCTTGCATATTGGGGAGAGTAAATATGCAACTCGTTTGTGGTGCTGCTACAAATTATGTTGGTGCTTCTATTTGTGCAACTTGCAAAATGAAATCCAGATTTGAGTTACTTAGAAAACCATGGCAATAAAACAGTCAAATCTACGAGGACTCAGCAGCACACTAACAATGTAACGTTTTTATTACAAGAAAAGCTGGACTCAGAACTAAGAGTTAATTTGGAGCACAAAGTGAGCTTGAATTCCTTTTTTTTACTCAATCACTAAATACGTATGGGTCAAGACAATAAAGCAGCCCCCCAACTTAAGCAAAGCCGTATGTTACAGAATTTTATTGACTAAAGTCTGCAAGCTTCAGCAAAGCAACAAGCTCAAATATCTTAGGTATGAAAAAAAACTCTGCTTTATAGTGGCTCAGTGTGCGACTGGCTTGCCCAAATCCTGCTGATGTGGTCGGCTGTACTGAAACGAGGCCTTGTTATGCAACTGTGTTGTACATTTTAGGACAGAAGGAAACCTTATAAAAAAGTGTTGTCTTGCACCACTTGGGGCTCCTTGGCCGACGGCCACTCAAACAAGTGAGTGGGAGCTTATGTTGGAGAAATGTTGATCTGCTCCTCCAGTTCACTCCTTTTCCCTCTTTGTTCCTTTTGTTCACCACAAGATGGAGCCAAGTGTGGAATGTGAAAGGAGAATGAAGCCAGTGACTGTTCACGGTCATTTATTTTGTTTAAAAACATCGGCAAAAAAGAGTTTAAAAAGTGCAAAGTCTGTTTAATAAGTTAAAGATACACATATTAGTCTTAAAGGCCGTCTGCAATAATTCCCTTTGACAAACACTGGCTGAATCTGAGCGGGAGAATAATCAGGTTATTAACAGAAGATTTCAAATTACTTGAAAAAAACAAAAAACAATAAATGAGCCAAAGCATTACTGACGTCCATTCATGTTTCTCTTTCATTCTAAAAAAAGTCCCGAATACATTAATCTACTGATGATCTAACAAATCCTGCTTTCATTTTCCCTTCTTTAGTAATCCCCCCCCCCCCCCTCTGTTCAACCCCTTTTTCCCCTCACTACATTCTCCTTCTCTCTTTATCACTGGCTGGGGCTCCTTTCCCCTCCTCGCACGGCCGTCATGAGATGACTCTTGTAGGTTTTGCTGAGTCCGGTCATCCAGAACTTGAGTAGCCTGACGTTGTCCTCCTCACCCGGCCCCGTTGCCCCGAGGAGGGCCAGAACCTTCTGGGTGTCCTCCCTTCCCCGCCCGTCCACTTTGGAGAACTTGAACAGCACTTTGACCTTACTGAAAGGAAGAGAATCAGCTGTGAGGGGAGGAAATCCTGCAACAACCAGGATGGTTTTCTTTAAGAATTCACGAGTTGTACTTACTTCATCCACTCCTCCTTCAGACACAACAGGCAGTGAGACACGACATCCACAGACAAGTTCTCATTAGACAGGGCCACCTCGAGCTTGTTCAGTAACGTGGGACCTGAAAAAAGATAGTTTGAGAGTTCACAATGGCCATACTTCTATTGTTTTAAATTAAATACTTTTAAGCGTTTCCTGCTAACTTAAATAGCAAAAGGTTAAGATCCTTTTTAGCAAGAGACAGTTGTTACACTGCTGCTCAAAGCCAACAAACTCCACTGTTTCTCCTAGAACATGTCTACTGTGTTTGACTGTTGTGTGATGATGGTGTTTTAAAGGGTAAGCTCTGATCGAACACAATTAACACCGAAAAACTGAACGACTAAGGCAGATGAAGTCGAGCAACCTCCATGGTAAAATTTCTGTTCTTCTCAGTGGGGTCTGGCTTTGAACAGAGAAAGGAACAACTGTTTCCTGGTGTTCTAAATATCTTTAACAAAAAAAGTCTTCAGTAACGTTGTCAGGCATGTAGAATAACAACTACAACAAAAACAAGTACTTTTGATGGAAGTTCTTTGACCAGGCACTTCTTGACCCCATTGCAACCATTACAAATAGTATTTTTCCTGACAGTACTTTCAAATATGGGGTTATGTTTTTATCCATGGGCTTTATCCAAAATTAGCAAGCTGAACAGATGAAATGGCAGTTGGGTAGATAACATCTGTTTTCCAAATGAAACCAGCTCTTGTGATCCTTGGTACAGGACATGTCTGGACATTTCCCTACTCTTTTGTTCTTACTTTGATCAAAAAGAAATCTGGCTCACATTAAGGCCAACCCTACAGGTACGTGTGTTTTGATGCTTATTCAGAGTCAGACGATCATTAAAAATGTCGAAAATAAATCCTGGGATTAAAATGAAGAGAGTCAGAACTGTGTTGGCAACAATAAGCATTCTTCACATTTTGATTGTATGTGTTTATACCCTAGAAGTTGTATCAATTGAACAGGGGCTATTTTTAAACCACGGCCTGTGTGCTCACCTCTGTCTGTGGGCTGTGTGTTGGCACTGCTGATGCTAAACTGATAAAGAGAGGAGATGTCATCTTCACCTAGGGCTGAAGTCTGGCAGCTTCTCTCTGAACTGACATCCACCAGCACGGAAAACTCTACAGGATTAAAAAAAAAAGGACAAACAAATTCAATATAATATGATGTGGAAGTACAAACACTCAACATGTAACAGCTACCTTTCAAAGTGTGAGTTCACAAACTGTCTTATACCTGAGGAGCTGACGTGCGCTGGAATGGGCACATCCGTGCTGAGACCCAGGAAGTTGCATTTGTAGGCCTCCTCATACTGAGCACTGTACGGCACAGAACGCACACAGCCCACTGGGAGCAAAGACTGGATGGAAGAAGGAGAGACTCAGATTATCAACAAAGAAAGCACTTTACTGGACCTGTTGACACACTGGACTGGGATGCTTTATAAATTATGTTATTAGTAAGACATTTGTTTTTTCTACATCGATGAGTCAAAATGTCAAAGGAAGTAAAAATACGTACAATGTAATGAACAATGGAAGTGTGAACAGTTAAAACCACAAAAAGATCAACAATATACAAAAGTGTGAGCAACATTACACATACCCTTTGGCAGTAAAACAGATAAATAATCATAAAATGTTACATGATCAAACATATACATGTTCTGTCTTGTTGGTGACTTCTGCACACAAAGTTGAGATGAGCATGTACAGGCAAAGTAAATGTCAAGCTTTGGAAGTGCACCATGAACAAAAACACAGGGTGCTCATAGTGAAGAGCTTTCAGAAAGTAAATAAAAACATTTTACTTGAGAGGTAACGAAAACTTAATGTGGCAACAAAAGCAAAGATACGGTTTCTATATGTATATAAATAAAGTACTTCTCAGCAGGGTTACCAGATCTGTGTGACAAAACAAGCTCAATGGCCAATCAAAACAAAGCCCCACAGCTAATAAAACCAGCCCAATGCTGGAAATCAAAATAAGCCCATAAAAACCTCTGTCAAGGCTGTGTGCGAGCGCGAGGGCTGCGTCTGTGTGTGTGGGCTCAGCGGGAATGTGTGTCTGTGTATTTTCATGTGGGACATATTCCATGTGTTCTTGTTTGTTGACTTTTCCATTAACAAACATCTTTATTTGTTATCATTATTTTTATTAATAATTTACATCAATAATGTATATCAAAAATAGGTCCACTCAACCCGCAGACAAAAAAAACTACCCTTGATAGCACCTAAAAAGTAGCCAAATTTCATAGGAAAACTGTGGACATGGCAAGCCTGCTTCTCAGCCTTGACAACATTAAAGCTCATGTGAGGAGTTTTTAGCCAGTTATGAAACAGACTGAAATTAATACTAATGTCTCTAGACGACATTCAAACGCAAACAAGATCATCAGCAACAACACTGATTGTTTTTATATTTTTTTATTAAAGCCTGAAACCGCTGCTAGGGGGTAGGTGTCTGCATGAAACAGCTAAAGAGCCTTTTTTGTTTTCACCGCAAAGAGTTTCAATGAGTGAAGCATTTGACTGTTCAAAGAAAGCAGGAGGCATTTTTTAGTTAAAAAAAACATGCAGAGGACAAGATCAGCTAAGAGATAAAAGGAAATGCTTTGTCCACCAGGTTACCAAAATCAACACAAACTGAAAGTTCCTCACAGGAGCTTTAAAGTGTTTTGTGTAAGGTGATTGTTCAGCATTAGAAGAGTGTTAAACTTCATTTATTTTAACCACCTATAAATTAAGTCTTAGCTAATGAAGTGTGACCACTTGTCCTTTTTCATGTTTACCCACAACATAACATGCTTCCTAACCAGACGGAGAGGGATTTAGGGTTAGTACCTTGAGCACTATGAAAGCTGATTGGATGAGCCCGGGGTCTGCTCCTCTCCATATGACCTGATTTCCCATGAGCACGTGCCACACAAGCTGACGAAACTCGGCCGCCCCGAGGACCTGCAGACCCAATCAGACTGTGATGTACAACGGCTCACAGACACACAACATGAGCTAATATCAGGATGAGATGCAAGTTCTTAGTAATTCTTTTTAGTAATAGTTGAAATATGTTAAGTGGCAAAAAGCTATAAAGTCTTGTGTTTTTTGTAATGCTCTCACTAGGTGGAGGGTTTTTATTATCTCTATATCTTTATGTGTTTTCTGTTAACTTACATCTTTAGTTTAATACAATTGTGCAAAACACAAGACCAACTCAAAACATACTTATCTTTACCTGTCTCAAATGCCTCAGTGACCAAAACTTGGGTCCTGGTAATTCATCCAATTTTCCATCATCACACAGGAAGTCGTGGGCCAGCTCGCTTTCCGACTGGATCCGTTGTGGCCTAGGGCCGCCTCCTTCTGCGCCCTCCCAGCAGCTCATTTCCTCCTCTTGTTCTGATGAAAAATGAGAAATGGCTTTAAAAAATAAAAACAACGATGACCGAATGCTGTCAGAATGTCGGGGAAGTCCACAGGAAGTTGTCATTATGAAAGATTGTCTTAATATCACACTCTGTTTACAGCCTGCACAACGTGATGCTATCCGCTATTTCCTCAACAAAGTCAGTAGTGTACATCTGACCTCTTTTTTACGACTTATTCCAATCCCTGTCAGACCACAAAGACAAGCCACAACAGCTTTTAAAACAAGTTGTTTGAAGTGGCTATTTTATTTGTACTGCTTGAATATTGCTTATTAAAAATGATTTCATCAGATCTTGTAATTCATGTGTATTTATTTATCCCTTTGTAACAGGGATTTGGTAAAGTGCAACAGAAATCAAACTGATTCCTCTACAATATTAACATGAGTGAACAGGAGATTAAAATTCCACAATGTAAGAGCTGTGTTGTACTGGGGCACATCTCTGTAAATCTTTTAATCACTTTCTAAATCTTGACTAAAAATTGTGTAAACACTTTCTGGAAAGGCAGCGTATGTGAATACAGTGGTTTAGTGAATCACTGGTTTTCTGTCTCTCACTGACTGACCCAGTGAATCAGAATTTCACAGGAGACTTTTCAGACTGATGATAAATCTACGACACATTGTGCAAACACATGACATCCGATGATGTCAGCCATAAGGAGGCCAAAACATGTTGGAGCATTACTCAGGTTACTGAAGCTAACAGTCAACTCAATTCAAGTCCATTCAAATCAATTCCATATGATTCCATTCAGACGCTTAACTGGGATGAAGTAAGAATGTTTGCCAAAAGCATAAAACTAATCAATGATCAGATAATAAGATCATGAGAACATGATCTATGATATAAATATCACCATAGTGTGTGTTGCCTGGAAGGCTTGTGTGTGGGTCTGTGTGATGATCAGATTTGGGCAGCAATGCCCCGTCTGCCACCCCTAAAGCTATTTTTAGCTGCGTGAGGTCGCTAAGCTCCTACAAACCTTAATTAAGAGAGGTCAACTTGCAAAATACATTTGGCTTATATCACTTAAAGTTGAACTTTATTGGAGGAGGAGCATTTCTGTCTCAGCCTCACCCGTTGAACCTTACAATTTATTCTTTCTTTTTTGTTGCCATGATTTTCTGTTTCCTTTTTGGATTTCAAGTTTGGGGTCACTGAGCCCGTACTTGTTTAATATCTGTTTCTGTTTCCAGTCTTTGAGTATCGGGAGATATTGTGACCATTTATGATCTCTTTTAAGAGACAGAATATACGTTTTCTAGAGCCCGACTGATACTGTTTTGTTTTTAGAGGTAAAAAGAGCAGATTACAGTCATGAAAGCAGGTGTAAAATATGTTTTTAAGCTGGAAAGAAAAAATACATTTTCTGTGTTGATCGAGGACCAATTGAACACCGATATCACTTTGCAATTGAGACAGCAACTTTCTAACAAAAGAAAAACGATTCACAATGATTGACATTTATACTGGTATACTTGAAACCACCACCTGCATGGCTTCAAATGTCTGTGTCATGTGCAGTAGACAGTAGGGCGGCTCGATTATGGCAGAAATCATAATGACGATGATTTTGATTAATATAGAAATCACAATTATTAAACATGATTACTCAATGATTTGACATCATCATTCTGCAATAATCCTACTTACACACTCTTCACATTAATGTTCTGAACATTAAAAAAACAAGCAATAGAAAAAAATAAGTTAAAAAATATAAATACTTAAAAAAAACATATATTATAATAAAAAATAATGTTTTTGAGTAACTAGTGAAGAACTCTTATAGATAGAAAATGTGTTATTTAGCAGGAGGATTGAACACTTAAATGGAACTTTATACTGTATGTCACATTTTTTAGGCGCTGAGCACCACTAAATGTCTGATCCTAAAATAACCTCTAATTTTGACAACAGTTCATTGTATGTTTTTACCTTGTCACATGCTTGAACAGGTGTTAGTAGAGGTGGGAATCGCCCGAGGCCCCATGCTATATTATCACAACACCTGAGTCACGATACGGTATTATTGCGAATTTAAACATTTTACGATATGCTGAGAATTGCAACCATGTAAAAGGCTGCAAGCACCTCACAATCTGAACTGTTGGTATTTCAGTCTAATCGAACTGAACACAAACATGTACAGACGACTGTACAAGTGCAGAAATGTTTAACAATGCAACTTATTCAAATTGTGCAACCCCTTCAAAAATTCAAAAATGTAAAGGAACAATTGCTATTAATATAATTGAAATATCAATACTTGGCGGCCATGAGACGATATAATATCGGCACACAAAATATTGCGATAATATATTGTATTGATTAATCCCCCCACCTCTAGGCGTTAGTTTACCAAAGTTTGCATTACCTGTCTGCCTCTCTATGAGCACCAGTGTGTCCTCTGTGGGAGCCCCCTCCAGCAGCTTCTCTGTCAGACGACTTCCACAGGCCTTCAGCAACCTGGAGTCATTATGATAACACAAATTAGCATTTCATAGTGAGCTTTGGAAAAAAAGACAACTGCATGTATGTTATTGCAGGACTGCAGACAGTTTATCAGCTCACCAGCTAAAGGAGGAGTGCAGACTGGCCCAGAGGTTGGGATGCTGGGTTAAAGAGGTCAGTGATCTGGCTGCATTTCCACTCCTCTGATGAGGGAACACAGCAGGCGAGAAGACGCTGTTCATTCTCACTGCTCGCTGGGGACACACTCCTTGTTCACTGTCAAACACCTGATGGAGATCACAGGGACAAGACATTAAGTGATCCTTAATAAAAACATGCATAAAACTACAAAAAAAAAAACATCCTCACATTTCTATTTAAGTAAGCTATATAAAGGCATGAATCATGTGTGTTCTCTACCTTGAGGGCTGTGCTTTGTAGGCTCTGTATGGTGAGTCTAAGGTGGCGTAACAGGAAGGGCCAGGAGTTGATGAGGTAGATTCTGTCCATTGCTACCATAACTATACTGTACCAGCGCTGGAAGCCCCTGGCCAGGCTGTCTTTGATAAAGAAGGTGTGTGAGAACACAAAACCGTGCTGCTCATCTCCAAAGAAAATGGGCCCTTCACGTCCAGGGCACACCTGATGAAGCAGAAAAACAGAAACAAAAGGTAGAAGCTTTTGCTGCAACTAAAAATGAAAAAAAAAAAAAACAATAGGTTGCATTTATTTTATGCAATGAGATCTGTGACTCCAACACAATACATGCAGACGTACGTCACTGTTTACCTCACAGCTGAGGCTGCGTACGCACGCCTGCCGGACCACACTGAAAAGCTGCGGCTGTCTGGGATGCTGGTGGCTCAGGAAACGTATTCCTGTTTCATCATCTATGCTTACAAAGCCTGGGTGAGATGCAGGCAGAGATCGGCATCCCTACGGGGCAAAAGGAGGAGGCAAACTCAATTATAACAGATAAGACAATACTCTTCTGTGTAATAAAAAGTTTCAATGTTGAAGATGGGTTTAGAGAATGGTGCATTTTTCTGATGACTTCACATTAAGTTGACATGCTATCCTCCTACTGTCACCCTCCACTCACATCACACATCTCTCCTCTCTGGGTGGCTGAGCTGTTAGCCCTCATAGTAAGCCCTTCGCCTTCCCGGTCACCATCTCGGTCCCTGTCCCCAGGCACAGGGACACCTGTCTGGGATGAAGGAGATGGGGATGGAGGATGCAGTGCCTCTGTGCAAAACAATGTCCGAGGGCCATGGAGCTCACAGAAATGACAGAGAGCAACAAGAGCGTTCATCTGGAGAAACAAAACAACAAGTTAATCCCTGTTTGCTGTGCTGAACGCTGCAGTTTGACTCAGACATGGACAGTAACAAGCAGTGCATTACACAGTGTTTATTACATTTACAGCATTTTATATATTGTATAAGTTATTCTTACCTTCAGCACTGAGCCAAGTTCAACAAATGACTGGTACTCAATGCTACTTCACAAAGTGGCATTCATTTGTCGCAACATCCAAACAGGCTTTACATAAATAGCAGCATAAAAAAATAAGGATTCAAAACAAACTCGATTCTTGATACAGTCCGTTTTTCAGAAATACACAATTCTCAGCAAGTCAGAATTGTGTTTTCTACACTTTTCCTTGATCTATTTTCCATCCGTGCAGCTGCTAGCTGACAATAACACAGCGTGTCACATGACGTGGAGTCACGCGCTCCAGCTGAAATGACGCGTGGTAGTTCACGACGTCTCTTTTCCTCAAACTTTAACCCTTAACTCACAAATATACGGCGTATTGTTTAAAAAAACACGAAAACCAGCAATCAACTCATTCATTTTCTCGAACAAGTGCTTTCTTAAATGTAACCAGGAAGGTAAAATACGAAACTCAAATAGAAAACTTCATTACCCAGGGTTCCCCACGAGACAACAAACTCTGGGTCAAAGGTTGATTTAAAGCGAGCGTCGTTTACTTTTCTGGTTGGTGTGCTGAATATATGATAAATATTTTCCAAATAAGTGTTAAAGCCAAAAAAAAAAAAAACATTGAATAGGTGATTTATTTTAGTGTTTGAAATCAAAAAGGTTTGCAATATTTAAAAAGAACCCTCTAACAAACCACTTCCGTATTAGCTGAAGTGATATGAACTCAATTTTCCTGTTTGAGGAGTGTCCGGTCATTATTTGTCTTTGTGTCAGTTCAAAGCTAAGGGTTTAGAGGTAAACATTACCGTGACACAGCAAACTTTATTAGACTTCGGTATGGCATCGGAGGACGGATTGGAGATGCCCCCAGCTGAAGCGGCGGATCAGAGGGATGGTGGGTCAGTCACAGAGCAGGTGGGGGTCCCCTCTGACTCTGTCCCCAATTCCTCAGCAGGTAAATCAACCTATTTCTGTTTGAATGATAATTGGTATCTGTTTTGGTTCTCCAAATACGTTTAGTAATTAATATGATGAGTCCATATAAAGTAGCCTATCATTATTTAGCCTACTTTATATGAATGTTTTGAAGTCATATCACTGGGATTTGTCTGAATCTTTTCTTTGTAGTTGACTTCTCCGTCTGTGACTCATTTCCGTGTTAGTGAGAGCAAATGAGTTCTGGTAACTTTTATCTTATCATGTGGCTGAGCTGAAGCTGAAGGGGGATCTCCAACATGCTAGTTGACCACTTTAAGTCTGCCATCCTTTAACACTTCATGCTGGGTTGCTGTACTGGACAAATCTCCATTGTTGGGAAGTGAGTCATAAGCCAGAAGAAGTATTAGTTATGACCTCCGGAAGACTTACGCCTATCTGACTGGATCTACATCGACTTGTTTCACTGGGCTCAAATCCAGATAAACTTTCAGAGGAAATTCTTAATTATTACTTTACCCGATTACTTGCTCTGAGATCAGATGCCTGGAAACATTCAACAAGAGTTTGCTCATGTTTTCCTGTGCCCCGTATCAACCGGTGCAAGCCGGTGCTCTCTCAGTGGGAAGGGAGATAAGGCAGCAAATAATTGAAGGATAATGGTCATGGTCTTTGGTCATGAGTCACTTTCAGTTCTACTATCTGGAAACAGCATTACAGGGCTGGTGGTGTGTGTTCAACTTTACAGACAACCGCTTCCCAACAAACTTGGCTGACATTTGAGTCCCTATGGAGAAAGTCATTCCCACCTGTTACAGGGTTTATACTCCCGTGAAGTGTAATGGAGAGGAAGTCAAGGGTTGTACAAATTTGTTATTCCCAGAGTCAGCGTCCTCTTGGGAGTTATTCAGCACTATATCAACGATTTTGATTGCAGTATCAAACCTGGTTAATATAAAAATCACCAAAGAATATTTTTTTGGAGTTTTTCTGGCATTCTGAGTTTTAGCAATATCCATCCAATAAGGCGATGGTCTTCATTATTCAGTGTATTTTTCAGACATTTCATACATTTGCATTTTATAAACATTAATGTGAATAAGTCAGAATTATCTATACGAGTCAATTTCAGGATACTACAGTAAGTTATACTAAGTACAACACATACATTGGCAGAAAAGAAGCAAAGAATGTCAACAGCATGCTGTTTACATTTCTCAAAATACCAATTCTAATGTATCATTGGCCAATTAAGACACAGAGGATACACAGATAATATTCAGGTTTAAGGCGCAATATGAATTGAAATGTTTAACTCCTATTTTTATTTTCATTTTTAACCTGGCTTGCTTAATTGAAGTGAGCACTCTGTTCAGAAACAACCTGCCAGAGAGGTGTGAGTACTGTCAGTGTTATAAACTGATATAAACTGGCCTGTGTTCCTGTGGAGGCTTGTTGAACCTGTAGTCCTTTTATCAGAAAGAAACCTTTAGTATACAAGAAAAGGGGGCGCTGTTAGTCTTGTGGTTAATGTGTGCAGTCCATGTCCAGGCTGCGGTGCTCCAAGCCAGCGGCCCGGGGTTTGATTCCGACCCGTGGCTCCTTTCCCACATGTCATTCTGTCCCTGGTTTCCAACTCTATCCACTGTCCTATCTCTACAATAAAGGCATTAAAAAAGAAAACTGGAAAATAATTAAGTGGCAGGCATCACAAATATTTATTCACCTGTTGAATGACCATGTAAAAAGCCATTTCTCTGTTTCTTTGATGTAATCGAAATCCAGGGGTGTTCAGTTTTATTAAGTGTTTACGTTGTACTTTAATTAAACATCTGCCTTGCTCACTTTCAGTCTTTCTCTTTCACCCACAGAGTCAGCAGGACAGAATCCGAGTGGAGTCGATGTGTGTCGCTTTTTCCTGATGGGAAAGTGTCACTTTGGACACAGATGTCGTATGTCTCACAGGTCTGCTCACCTTATCTTGTTCAGCAAACTCACCAACAGGATGTAGAGTAACTTTCAATTTCTTAGTTAGATTCTTAAAGTGTGCATAACTTCTAGTTAGTAAAAGCGACATTAAATGAGTTTGCAAATAACTCTTGCACTCTCAAAGAAGTCGTCCTTGATGTTAAAGGTTGGCTTCATTTAAAAAAAAAAAATTTTAGCTTATCATTAAAAAGTATACTTTGGAATTTATAGAATGTACATCTAAATCTTGTTTGTGGCTGCAAGTGGAAAAAATACATAATCCTCATTCTGAATTAAAATGAGTTTCAGGGGCAAAAAAAACAGGCTGTTTCAGCCGCAGTAACTGTGTCATTGTACATGTGAGCCTGTGAGTATTGATTACACATAGATTTGAAGTATATTGTGTGACTTTATTCTAGTTGATGTCATTAATTGTTTATATTACTCACCAGACAGACAAGGATACTTAACTAAATACAGATGCTGCACAAAGTTCATTACTGTTACATGAATCAGTGTTATACTGGATTAAGACTTGTCTGATGTTTTTCCGTTTGTTTTATGTATTTTAACATAATTTCATTTTCTCAGTGTCCCCTCAATAGATGATTCAGGGGCTGCAGCTCCTGACCAGGATGACAAACCAGATCAAGAAAAAGCAGAAAAACACAAGCAGAGAGTGAACAAACCAAAAAAGGCCACATATGAGGCAAAAGGTCGGCTCATGTCTTGTCTTATATCATGTGCTAATGACATCACACTGTCACGCCGCCAGTCAGACTTTATTTGATCATGACTCACTTTTTCCCCATATTAATCTGTCAAAAACATTTTTTCATAAAATCCTCACACAGAAGTGAACAAAAAGCCTCGTATGCGTACAGCAGATGACGTTATTTCCCGGATCCTTTGGGACCCCACAGCAGATGCATCAGAGTTTGTGGTTGGGTATGTGGATCGCTTCCTGGGTGTGCTGGAGCGTCCCTTCTGTGACTTCAACTGGGACACCAATCCCTGTGACTGTGATTACACTACTGATCTGGCCCTCCCCAGACACAGGATCCAGTACTTCACCTACAGAGGGTACCGTGTGTGGGATCGCCACACACGGACTGACAGGGTGTTTGGATCCACCGGTCAATCTCTGGCTCCCCCCTTTGGAGGGGACGAGGAAGTAAAGGGTAAAAGAAGACCCATTTATGCTAAAACTCTGAACATTTGCAAAGAGCCAGTACACATTAAAGAGTGTAACCTGATGAAATATAACCATTTGTTTTACTAGAAATTAACACAGAAAACCAGGAAGAACAACAAGAGCTCCTCAAAACAACAGAAGAGCAGCCACCTGCTGCCTGTGGGCAGGAAGAGAGTGAAACAGACGAGTGTATTCATACCGAGGACACACATCTGGAAGAGGAGAAGCAGAGGGAGATGAATATTTACACCGCTGACTCAACAGCAGCAGCATCTCCTCAGTGTCGAAAAGACACTTCTCAAGAACAACAGGAAACACAAGGAGCATGTGTTACGGAGGAGGCTGATAAAAGGTCTGCATGTTCGTTTATACATTTACTTAAACTGATAGACAACAACAGCTGCAGAGAACACAATATAGTTTTCAGTGCCTACATGTTCTTCTCACTGTTTGTTATAAGCAAATTTAACATTAAAGTGAGACAGGAGTTTGAGCGCGTTTAGTTTAGTGAAGTTTTTTTTTGATAATCTCTTAAAGAGATAAGTTATTTTCTAAAACATTTGCCCAGTCCAACTTTTCAAACGAGTAGATGATGCTCCACGTTGCCTTAAATTAAACTAAACTGAAAATCTTAAGCTGAGCTGAATTCCAAGAGGCTTGAGAAAATGGTCAATTGATGAATAGTTACATCACTAACTGAATCCACTGGCTCCTGTTGTGTGATTCATGTGTTACTGTAACTGTACAGCTTCATTCTTTAGTGAATGTTACAACAAACCACAATCACCCAGTATCTGCTTAACCTGCAAAACCCAGGACAATGCATCTACACCCATAGTATGCAGGCTGTTTTAAGTGTAAGTGATTAGACATATATAACAATACTTACAAAACATGCATAACTAACATACTAATTACTGAATAAAACAAGGACTTTTTTCTACTAAGTTCTTAAGTCATAACATTTTATCTATTTTGTAAACACTTAAATGTTTGTCGTTAGGACTTGCACCAAAATGTTTGTTGTCTGACATTGGAATCAACCTTACACTTCTCCCACTTTAGTGATTTAACTCAGCTGTTTTGATTTTAGACCTGAGACTTCCACAGACGAAAGTTCCTCATCCCTGGAAGAAGGAGAAAGTGTAAAAGAGGAGGCAAAGGAGGAGGCTTCGGCAGAATGGCCAGAGAGCTGGGAAGGAAAGGACGATACCTCGGTGGGTAGACTAATGACTGTCAGCGATGCGATTTTTGTTTAGCTCATGTTTAACAAGCCGATTCAACATGTGTTTGCGCTCTTTTCAACACAGAGTCATCTTGAAGCTCTCAACATCAACCAGAATCCATCAGCACCTCTGGAGCAGAGGGAGGACAAGCGTGGTGGTCGCCCCCCTAAAAAACAACCCACACACTTCATCACCTTCAGAGCCAACACTCCCGCTGTCCTCTCCGGTTTCCAGCAGCTGCAGGAGGAGCTGACCTCCCTCCTCCCCTCCTCTGCTTCTCACTGGCAGATCGCCTCCAGCCTCCATGTCACCCTGTGCCTGCTGGTGCTGCCCGGCCCTGCTGAGGTGGCCGCTGCCGGGGAAATCCTCCGACAGTTTGCTCATCTGGATCGTAACCCTCCCGTTGCTCTGACCTTTCCCGTGAAGCTGAAACACTTCAACGGGAGGGTGCTGTACCTGAGCCCCCAGCCTCAGCTCCTCCTCCAGCAGCTTAACAGCGGCATGCAGGAGGCCTACAAGAAGGAGGGCCTGCTCCACAGGGACTCCTTCAACCCACGCTACCACCTCACGCTGGCCAAGTTAGACAGTAAGGAAGGGGAGAGGATTTTTGAAAGGGTGGGGGACCTGAAAGTGGGGAAGGGGTTAAACTTTGGTCGTCTGCCAATAAACACCTTACACCTGTGTGCCATGGGTGGCCCCAAAGTAGACGGTTTTTATGAGACAGTGTGCACAGTAACTCTTAGATGATAGAGGAGTTGACTTTATTTACGTGCACACACTACCTCCATGTACAGTAATACTGTATGGATGGGTGCAACACCTCTGACAATTGCACTGGTCATGTGGCCTTATACAACCAAATCTGGTGTCTGTGTTTTAAGTTTTAAATTTGATAGAAAAACTTTTCTTTTTTTTTACCAGAAGCACTTTAATAAAGGGGTAGAAATTAGAAGGAAGGCCTGAAGGAAGAAAAAACTAACTTGATGCAGCGTCGCAAAACGACAAAAAGCACCGTGCAATAATAAAACTTCACTTTATTTACATGTAAAAGGTTACACTACTTCTATTTAAGTTAAATTAAAAATACCAGCTCTGAAAAAAATACATGTATTTTTAATACAACCCCTAGCATAAGCCCTGAGAAACAGTCGGTGTAAACATCACCAGCTGTTCATTTGTAGGTAGGTCAGATCTGGAGTCACACACTAATAGATAGTTGTGAAGGATGTTTCATCATCTTTGAGACTTGATTCTCACTGAAAATGCAGCGCAGACTTCCAACTTTCTCATAAAATAGAAGCCCTTGAGTTGAATGTAGATAGTTTCCGTCCTTTATGTTATGGTGCAACAAACTAGGTGTACGGTGAATGCAGGCATACTTCACTTTGATATCTACGTTTTTTTTTACTGCTGCACAGACAGGACATATGCACTCGCTGTTAAGGCTTATGAGCCACACATAGATTGTTTACGAGGGGAAAAGATTACATTTTCTTTACAGCCATGAATTAATCAAAGTGCTTGTAATCTGGAGCTCTTAATGGCTCGATTTATACAGCCTGTTATCTATGAATATTGTATGCACTCTTTTCAACAGAAGCCTTTGTATGATTTTCAATGAATGGTACAGACTCGATTGTAAGTTCATTAAATACAAAACTGGCTGTTTAAAATCCTGTGTGTTGTGATGTTTTATCAAAGCAGTGATGGATGTCCTGGATGAGTTACTGTTGTTGTGATATTAAGACACACGGAGGCTCCCTGAACAACTCTTGCATAGGCCTACATGTCTGTCATCTTTCCCGTCTTCCACTACATAGTCTATATATCACAGCTGGAGACTTTCCCTGTCAGACGGGAGGGGGGGGGGGGGGGGGTCTCCCGAGGTACGACGTGACGTAAAAAAAACAAAGAGGAAGTAGCGGACGAAGCAACAGGGTCTGCCTGCTACACGCTATAATGAGAATATTTGCCTTTATATCGATGCTATGTGTGGTCCAGCGGAATGACAACATCCACAAAAGAGTGGAGAACAACTTAATGCAGCCGTGCAGACACTTTATACACCGTGCAGCAGTCACAGCAGGCTACATAAACCTCGTTATCTTCCTATTGGCTTGAGCTGAATCCCGGAGAATATCCTGCTGCGTTCTCACCATCAACCCACTCGGGACTTTTTTTTCGTATATGTGAAAAGGGTTCTGACAGGAGCATATTGTGTGAACAGCCAGGTCGGGGAGAATCTCCGGAGCAGTCTTCCCGTAATTATCTAGATATTATCCGGAGTGCATATGTGAAAACGGCTTATGAGTCCGTGAGTATGCTCTCTCTGGCTCTTTACTGTTTGCTCCCTCGCTCGCATTATCTCCTTTCCTCCCTTCCCCCACTCTCTTTCAGTGACACAGAAAAACTAACGCCGCCCCCTCCCTCTTTGCTCGCTCGCTCGCTTCTGCCCCTCTTTCTCTAAAAACACCATACTCTTTTTTTTTTTTTTTTTTTAATTCCTTTTGCTGCCATTAAGGTTCAAACCTGCAGACCAATCACCTATGAAGCATCTCCATCAGCTCCCTCTCATCACTTCAGCTGCACCTCTCCTCAGCCTCCTGCCCCCTGAATCAGTGCTGATGCTGTTCTACTGCTTTTGCCTTTAAAAATCCATTGCATGCCGCTTTTCTCCCCCTTCTCTATTCATTGTTTTCTCCATTTCTCTCCCCCCCCCTCCTCCCTCTTTTCTCAACATCCCTCCATGGGAACCCACTTTTGCCCACTGTTGCTCTCCCCTGCATTTTCTCCTCCCCTTATTCATCCATGTTTGCTTATTACACTCTAATTGAATCTCTAACTCACATTAGTTCCCAATACAACTCCAGTTAAATAATATGCATCTAACCTGTGAGTGGATTTCTAAACAAAACCTCTTTGCTCAATCGTTCAGCACTCACAGTTGGCTGGCAGGTCGACATTTTTTTTAGCCCTTCTCACAGTAATCTGGTCAAGGTTCAGGCTGGAAGTCTGGGCACAGATTGGTCAGGTTGATGGGAATGTTCGTGGATGTTGGTGGGGGTTGGTGGTAGACGTGTGCCTCTGATATCTGGGTATGAAGTGAGAGAGGGGTTGGACCCCCTCTAATCCCCTTTAACAGATTAATTATCTTTGGGCAATATTGTGTTGCTGCCGTGTTGTGAAGTCGTACGGGCGTTAAACTACGAAGAGCTACAATGCAACGATAAAGGGTCCCTTAGGGGTGTCTCCTCAGTCTTAATCCCCCCTCTCTCTCTCTCTCTCTCTCTCTCTCTCTCTCTCTCTCTCTCTCTTTTGCTCTCTGACTCTCTCACTCGCTCGCTCTCGCTGAGAGCTCCTCTCCTATCCATCACCACAAGTACCTCTCCACTGTCACCAGACAACCCTACAATTATTGGCTATTTAATTTTTTCAATAAATGTAAGAAAACCCGGCTTATTTTCCCCCCTTTTCTCCCCATTTTGACATATTTTTGGCATGTCACCAAGCCTTTTTTTTCAGGATGATGTTTTTTCAAGAGCATCAAGCGCTGATGGCTGGCAGTGTACCGCTTTGAGTGGGTAAATATTTCACGGACACCGGTGAAGAGAGGAGACAGAAGGAGAGAGAAACCTCCCAACGCAGCCGATAGAGGTAAGAGACTGATCTCTCCCTTATCTCAATTTTGTTTTTAATTGTACATGTGGTTACTTAAATCATAATTTCCAGTCGAATAGAATATAATATGTAAATGCATTGTTCTGTTAATTTGCATCCATGCTCAGGTTAAAGAAAAAAATTCTAACCATCATACCAAAATGGATTCATGCACATCTAGTTCAACTACCACTATGCACTTAATGGATGCATGGTCTCTCATGCAGAGAAAGAAAATCATCACATGATGCTGTAATAATTTCATTGCATCCCATTATTTTTTTTCCACCTTGTGACCGTTCCATCTTTGTCACATTTTCTCTAAGTGATTTTACACTGTAATCTCTCTCTGAGCTGTCTTATCTACAGGATTATTGAATATTTGGTTGGTTGTGTGTAGGCTTCGGTCAGTAGCTTGGAAGCGTTTTGTCACCATCAACTTGTCATGTCGAGCTCTTGCACACACCACAGCACTGATTCGCTCTGACTTACTGACTATGAGCTGCACTTACTTACCTACGGTCAGCTGCACTCACTTCCAGGCTTCATCTTTGGAGCTGTGCATTTATATTGCAGATGAATGTTAAGTGAAAACTCAAATTAGGTTGTGAGTCTCTTCTTTTTCAGGCTTCAGTTAACAGTATTTAAATGTACGTAACTTGGCGTCCTTCAATAAAATGTTAATGAATTTCTCCTGGCTGGTGTATTGTGTTATGGGGCTGTAATGCTTCTCATAAATTACAGTCATTAAGGTTATTGATAAGAGGTTGTTGGACAGATACTTGAGCGTTAATGGGAATCGTTACGGACTTTATGAGGCAAAATGCATCATTTCAGCAGCAACAGGACTACATCAATTACATCATCAGATCAAGTGAGTCCTACTGTGATAAAAAAAGATGAAGGTGGAGATGATGGTCCCCGTGCTAAAGATGATCCTAAATTCAGCTGACAGAGATGCCTCATCCTTGCTCTCATTAGTTGCTTCACAAAATGGCCCTGTACTTTACATTCAGACATCATGGAGTCTCATACCATGCAACTCGTTTCATTCTCGCTGTCGTCTTGAGCTCGATGCAGCGACTGAAAACAAAACAGGGAAGCCTTTTTTTTTTTCTTTCTTAAGAGAGTCACGTTTGGGTGAGAGTCGCTGGTTTTCTTCAACATCCCTCTCCTCCCTCTCTTTTTTTTCTCTCTCCTCCACCGGCTGAACTCAAAAATCACATTTATTTGGCTTCACTTATGCAACGGTAACAGTCATGATAACAAGCTGGCAGGAGACATCAAGTCAACTTGAGGCTTCATATCTGTGACAAGTGCTGAGTAACTGCTGCTCCTGGACTGTAACCCCCCCCCCAACCCCCACTTCCATCAGCACATCATTAGGTCGCCTCAATAACTGTCGCCATGAGAATCCTACCATACAGACCTCATGTGCTCTATCAATGCACATTTCCTCAGTGAATCATTTTGTGCATTAATTGACCACACAATACATCAGACCTCCTGCTGTCACGCTGGTGAGTCATCTTTATCTTTAACACTTTGGTAGGTAGTTTAATAAGTCTCTTTGACAGGGCCAATGTAATCTGCACAGCCCGACTGTTTGGAATCTGTGGGCCAACTCCGGGGCAGGAAGATTTAAAAATAAAACATACATTTGAAATATGAATAATTAAAATAAATGCAGATGAGCACATTTCTCAAACAGCACATCACATAGAAAATGCTTAACGAAAATAATAATTGTTTCTTTAAGGTGTTTACAACTTGTTCCAACTCTTTCAAGTAGTATTCCATTAACTGTTTTGTTTACTCCTTTTACTGATACCACTGACTGAGAATTGTCTGATATTGAAAACCCCTAAGATACTAGTCTAATAAAACAACAATACCTGATTTTTTTTTAAAAGTTTATTTTGGGCTTTTCATGTCTTTAATGAGAGAGGACTTACTGAGAGAGAGGACAGTGGATAGAGTCAGAAATCAAGAAGAGAGGGTGGGAAGTGGGGAAGCAGCCACAAGTCGGATTTGAACCCTGGGCTGTCTGACCACGGCCTCCGTACATGGGGTGCACGCACTAAACACTAGACTACTGGCGCCCCTCAATTTCTGATATTTTGACAGCTTTGACTAACATTTAAACTGTCTGCTAACTCACACACTGTTGTGTAGTAGGTCTGTGTTATCGTCAATAGATAATTAACCTCACGCTTTGAATTTTAGGGGAGGGTTGGTCATGGTATTGGATCGCTGCATTGACGGGTTTGCTCGCCGAGGCGCGATTCAACATTTAGGCAGCATAGGAGGCTGATAACATCAATGGTATAGGGAAAACTTTACTGACAGTGAAAATGATTACCATACAGTTAT
The DNA here is from genome assembly GCF_963584025.1 of Labrus mixtus. Lineage (NCBI taxonomy): Eukaryota > Metazoa > Chordata > Actinopteri > Labriformes > Labridae > Labrus > Labrus mixtus. The sequence continues at coordinate 17,200,092 of NC_083622.1, read as the reverse complement.
GTTATCTATCAAAGGGAATGCTCTCCTATATTGACCCACTTTGTTGGCTGTCATGAACACAACAGGTGGACTGATTCTCCTTTGATGGTGGAATTATTCCCTTACTTGATTATAGCGCCTCTAAAACTGCTTTTTTCCCCCCCCTCCCAACTCTGATGAATGCACCTCATAGACCTGCCATACGTCTCCTCATATACGTCTAATCTAATCAATTCAGTCAAGATAAATGGTTAGAAATGAATAACACAACACCAGAGCACAGTCTGTTTACAGTGATGATGTGTGCCGGCCGGATGCGGCTCTCCCAGCGTGTGAACCATTATGTTGGGCACAGTTTTAATAAGGGAAATGGAGTGCTGGCAGTGATTCGATTTGTGACAGTTGGGCTGCTGGAACCATTAAGGTGAACCGGCTTATTGTAATGGGCTTAGAGCAGCAGCCCTGTCTGGCCTGTGGGTGAGCTGTTAACTTGTTCTGGGTCATAAACGCCCCAAATGTGAAAGGGAAATTGTTTGGCGTGAATGTGACATGTGGCTACATCCAAACTTTTTTCATGCAGGGTTTTATGAGCTACGGATTGAATCAATAGTGAGAGTGAAATGCCTCAGCAGTGTAGAACAATGTGCTGTTTAGAAGCTGAGATAAAAAAAAAAGATAACAGCTGCATTACGATACAATAAAACAAGCCTTTAATTCAGAATCTATCAAAGGTTATTCGACTCAAACATAGAATTGTACGGGCCTGTGATATCAGCATTGAGCTCAGCTCTGTAACTCTGTGTTGTGAATGGTTCTCTCTCTCTCTGAGCTGTCATAATAAAACTCTCTTTTCTTAAACACTATAGAGCTTTGCTGGTCTCTTAATCTGGGCAGCCAGTATCAGGACCCTACCAGGCCCCCGACTCGCCCTCCGCAACCCCCCCTCCTCTGCTCCGTCATTGTAATGAGGATTGGAGTGTATGTTTTGGATAAACGGATTTGCCTTTTGTATTTACCCTACTTTCTCCCCCTTGGCCGGCTTTAGCAAGAGAACGCTGAACAGGGACTGATGTTTGAGTCAAATATAGCAGCTTTTGTTTATTCTTGTTGTGTAGTTTTCTTCTGCAATGAGGACTTCAAAGACCCTCTTACATCCCCTAAATGTTGCTCCCATTACATACACCCTTTTAAAAGGTTAAGAAGACGTTCTGTGAATAGCAGCCAGTTGTCAAATAAGGTCATGTAATCTTCCTGGCTCAACCCCCTCTGACTAATGATTATTTGTATCAACATTTAATCTGTTGATTCTTTTTCATTGATTGATTAATTTTTGTTTTATGAGTTGTTAAAAAAAGGAGAAAGAAAATGCAAACACACGCTTCCAGAGAGAAAGGTTAGATAGCAAAAACTTAACTGGAAATACTTAGTTATCATCACAGTGACATTTTAACATGCTGGAAATGATGACATAATCTGCTGTTTATTGCCTCTGTAGTCAATTGTTTGAAGAATAGCTTGGGCTGTAATCACATCACAGACTCAACAAAATGTTTTGTTTTCGGTAACGTCTCAAAAACACTAAAGGAAAGTTAAGGGATGCAATAAATTATTTCAAATTTATCAACAATATTCTTTGTAATACATAGCTTCCTGGAAATTTTGAGAATTGTTTTTCAAGTTCAGCTTAACCTCATACCCATGAGAATATAACTCCAAATGAGATAAGTCACATTTCCTTATTCATATGAATCTGTCATTGTCTTTCAACCCAAACACATCAAGAAAAGTCTTCATTTGTTTGTCTCTGGTTATCGTTGTCTATTTCCTCTTCATTGTCTTTATTTTTTCTCGATATATGACCGTCCTGTTAGTTTTAAAAAGCTTATTAAAACATGTTGAAATGAATTAAAAAGGGGAAATTAGGAAAGCTATTGCACTGTAAAAGCCTGTTACAGGTTACCTTTATTTGTTCAGTCTCTTAAAGCCAAAAAGTTACAGGTGAAGCAAAAGCAGGGCAACACACTCCTGCCTCAGCGCTGAATCAGGTTCCTGTGCTGATTTAAGCACCCAAGAGTCTCTTTCAAGTAACTATGGCTGTCATTTTGACCTATACTTTTCTCTGGTGATGTCTGTTCATAAATTGTCTCCTTTGTGCGGGCAGACAGTGGTTGTGTTGAGCTTGCTGTGACCTCTGTGATCTGTTTGTCCTTCACCTTCTCCTAACCTTTCTTCTTTACTCTCCTCTGCTCTTACTCCACATCCTTGCTCGCTCGGACCTCTCTCTCTCTCTCTCTCTTTTTCTTTCTCTCGTTTCTCTCTCTCTTGCTCTCCCCTCCCTCACAGGGTTGGAGGAGGGGGGGGACAAGCGGCAGAAGAAAATGGCTGCCATGACAACGGTGCCCAGCTATGCCCCTTCACTGTGGGTGAGAGTGTGTCACGCCCTTCCCCGGCTGGACCTCACCATGCAGATGAAGGATAACATCTTTGTCCCTGACAGCTGGGAGTACCAGCAGGTAATGGACACCTGCCACAACTGCTCGTAACACACTATAACCACATGCTCAGTCTGAGGGGACACATTGCATAATAATTACAGCCCTGCTGCTCCATTTGTGGATATCAATGTAGAGGAATGTTGACCCTATTATGCAATACAAATTTCCCCCACATCCCTAAAAGTTGCTGGAAAACTACAAAAGGAATTTGTAGTCCGTTTAAACACATTTTAAGGCATTTAATAAAAGATTTGGCAGGAAGATTGCTATACTGTATCACTTAAGAGCGCCTTTGCTCAGATTACATCTTTAGTATTTTATACCTTTTTAAATGCTGTAATCATACCCTCAGTCTCAACTCTGCTTCTATGCATGCAGATACATTACACACATTGGTTTCAGTGAGTGTATGAGGGTCATTTACAGGTTTCCACCGCTGCTCTGCTCTGGACTTTGTAGTTTTTCCGCTGCAAAACTGCAAAGGCTTCATCCTTCTCCCTCCATAAGGTCCTTCTCATACAAAAACTGCTCTAGCATCTCAGAGTTCGTGTTAGTGACTCTGCAGTACAAAGAAAAAAATGTTTGTGTCTGTGTGAGTGTTTGTGTGTGTGTGTGTATGTGTGTGTGTGTGTGTGTGTGTGTGTGTGTGTGGGGGGGGGGCACAAATTATCCTGCAGAACAGAAAGACAAAAGAGAGTGAAAGTGCTCGGAGAAGGAGAATGAGAGAGGGAATGAGTAATGCGAGGAGGTTGCTATACAGAAGACCGGGCACACACACAGAAAGAGAGAGAAGCCTGGGAGAGTGGGAGCGAGGGAAAAACGAGAGAGGGAGAGAGAGAGAGAGAGAGAGAGGGAGAGAGAGAGTGGCGGTGAATGTATTTAAGTAGGTCACAGATTATTAATAGAGATTCAGTGGTGTGGAGAGAAAGAAAGAGAGAGTGGGGGAGAGAAAGAGTGTGAGAGCGCGGGGGAAAGGAGGGATTGGTGGGGTGGGGAGGGGCTACAGGGAACAGGAGGTGAGATATGGAGAAGGTGGAGGAGCGAGGAGCGAGGAGAGACAGACGGGCAGATGGATGAAGGATAATGCTATAGATGTGCTGGAGTGAAATACATTTCAGTGATGTTGACTTTATGACACGGAGCCTGATCAGGAGCAAAGTCTGATGGCTTAGTGACATTAATATTCACTCTGCACCGACAGATCAGGGATGCATGGGTTAAATCCTTTGAATCAAATATAAACAGCCAAGAATCACCTGATATAACATTTTTTATATCATCATTTTATTATACATTTTCAAAAAAGTGTGTAGTTGCATCATCCATTTTTCCCTATCTCTTCTAAAGACACAATTTATACTCTTCTACATTTTTAATCATTATCTCCTGCTGCCAATGGACGCAGTACAATATGCTATAAGCTATAGGATTTAACAGGATTAGCTAGTATTTTACTCTCTCAAATTGCTCCTCTCCACTTGTAAAAATTAGATTAAAATGCCATTTTTCACTTTCAATGAGTCATTTTTCCCTCTCCCTCCTCTTTTCTTCCTCCTCTCTTTCAGACTCTGCTGGTTTTGTCCAGCTTATCAGCCATCGCTCTCGTTATCTCGCTCTTGGTGGTTCTGTCCTTCCTTATACACTACTGCTGCTGTCACCGTGGCGACCGGGGCGAGGGATCAGAGGAGGAGGAGGAGGATGAAGATGGCAGCACAGGTCACGGTTACAGCGGGAAGAAGGGGAGGGGCATCTGCTGTGTCACGTGGGTGGCGGTTGCGGCTGTCACTCTGTGCTGGTGAGGAGGAGGATTCAGATGCCATTATTGACCGCTTATCTATCATATCTGATCGCCACGTACACATCCGCCATCGTTTAGTAGTGATGGGAGAAGTTTTCACATCTTTCGCTGAAGTAAAGAGACTGTAAAGAAATAGGCACTCCTACATGTAAAATGAATATGAGCAAGTATGCTATCAGCAAACATAAGAATGAAGACTGGAGACAGATTATATTTTTTTGGAAAGATGTGCATACTTTTTCCAGAACTGATTATTTGCTTTTTAATATTAATTTCACAATTCATCATCAGCATTTGGTTTCCATAGTGAGGTTTGGCTAATTTCAAGTAGTTTGGTCCAGTGGTTCCTAACAGATTCATCTGAGGGGTTTGTGAGATAATTCACAGTGCAGGAGGGAGGAAAAGTTTGAATACACAGCTTCACACTTTTTTTTTTAATCTTTTATAGTCTGCTGCTTAGTTTACTACATAAAGTCAATAGTAGCACCTCACTATCTCACTCTGCAAGAAAGTTATTTCCCCAAATTGTTGAACTGCTCCTTTAATTTAAACCACCTGATTGGTGTAGCCGCAGGTGTAAAATTAGTACATTTCAAAGTGACAAATGTCCTTGTCCTTTGTATTTAATTACTAGCTAATTATTAGCTTGACCGAATGTACTTAGTTACTTCTGAAAGCTGCCTTTTAGGTGGAGCAGCATCGAGGCTGTGAATCACACGCTGTCATCCTCCAACGTCATGTGGACTTTAGTCATTTATACAGACACCAATTTCACTGGAGAGGACAGGAGGCCTGGATGGCAGCTGACGGTCATGTTGGGTTGCTGTTTACCAACCACAGGCCTCTGACAGCTGTGTGTGTGTGTGTGTGTGTGTGTGTGTGTGTGTGTGTGTGTGTGTGTGTGTGTGTGTGTGTGTGTGTGTGTGTGTGTGTGTGTGTGTGTGTGTGTGTGTGTGTGTGTGTGTGTGTGTGTGTGTGTGTGTGTGTGTGTGTGTGTGTGTGTGTGTGTGTGTGTGTGTGTGTGTGTGTGTGTGTGTGTGAGAGGGTGATCTCAGCACGCCCCCCTACGACACAGTCACTTACCCGTCAGTGTTCCCCCTTTAGTTCTGGTGAACATGCAGTCATCGAGTCAGAGTACACTGTCTCTGCTGTACATGAACAGAAATGCTGCCTGACATCTGTCCAACACACTCTCATATAGAGGAAGCGCGAGTCAGCTGCCCATCAGACCTTTTTAAATCTAAATCTATGGGCCCAGCTGTGTGCCGTTATGAAATTATACTGCAATTGAATGCTTCAGCAGGGCTTGTTATTGTATTCCAGTCCATTCCCTGCACAGAAGCTGCTGTAATATCACAGGACATGATGTACTGTGCATTAGATTCCAAGTGTCATAATGATGTCATCTTATATGGACTGTAGGTTTCTGTGGTTCATGTCTCCCCCTTAATGCAAAAATAATGGAGTTGTCTCCTTCGCTGATGCTCCATACAAGATCTCTCTGTGCCAGACAGGATGAGGAAAATAATGCGGCAGTTTACATCTTGAAAATATTTAATGCGACACCCTTTTGCTCCAGATGGTGGCCTTTCGTCACAAAAACAACACTGTGTCATTTGAAGTGTGCACCCGCATTACACTGCGTTCACATTTGGCAGCTTGAAATGCAAAGCACACACAGACTCAGACACACATTCCTCCTTTTTCCCCCCTGCTTTCTAATCTGGGTCACATACTTTGTGGGAGATTGGGTCATACCATTCCTCTCGGGTTTGAGGGGATTTTACGAACATCTGGCCCGAGCTTTAATCTAAATATTTGAATAACCGAAAGATGTGTAAACACGTGCTATGTTTAACATTTGTAATATTTTCCTCGCCGAAGCTTAACCATTGAGTACTAGGAATCAACTGTCTTTTTTTTCCAATCATCTGTTTATTCCTGTCTCTGTGTTGCACTGTTGGTATGCTCACACAGACTGCACACATCCCATCCTCTTCAGCTCTATCTGCTTGTGTCAAATTCATTTAAAATGTACATACACACTGAATTAAACATTATATTTAGGCCTCTGCTATCTCTTCTTCTTTCCCCTCTCTCACTCTCTCTCACTGCACACACACTCATATATATTTATCCTCCCACAGTGTTTTCATGTCTCTTTTTTCCCCTTTGCAGTGTTGCCATAGGCGTCGGTTTCTATGGCAACAGCGAGGCTAATGATGGGATGTATCAGTTGACCTCGTCTCTTCTCACAGCCAATTATACGCTAGCTTCCATCGATCTGCTGGTGAGTGTTGCTCCCTGCAAGTAAACTGTCATGCAGAGTATCTACCTTGTGTGTGTGTGTGAGAGTGTGTGTGTGTGTGCACCTGTGTGTGCACCTGTGTATGTGTGGGAGAGAGGAAGAGGATGTGTTGATGCTTACATGTGGTCTACAGAGAGCCAAAGACAATCAGATACAAACTTCTGTTGTATTGATCTCCCTGTGGTCAGACAGTGGTTTGTGTGTCAGACTGATAAATGTCCTCTTCTGTTGAGCGCTGTAGAATATACAGGTCAGCAAAACACAACAATATACTGTAGACCCTAATACCTGATTGAGCTGGAAAAACACACGCGAGTCCATCAGTCCAGCTCATTATCATTTATATCAAAGATCACAACATAGTAGTAAAAATCTAATATGAACCTCATGGAGCTACAGACACAGGGGATTATTGTCTTATAGGCCCTGAATGCAACAGTCCAACTTGACAGTGAATCATTCAAATGAAATAAAGAAGATGGATATGGCCCATTTGAGAAGAATATCGCTTAATCAATCACGTGAAAAATTACCCACATGTTCCCACTGAAACTACATGCAGATGTGCTTCATTTGAAGCCATAAAACATACAATTATGTACAAAATAAATGTACTAAATGCAGGAAAATAGCATTAAAGATAATGTGTGATAAACATGAATTTATATCAATTGAAATTGATGTAACAAATTGCAAATAATTGGCCACACACCACCCTGTTCTGATTTAGAGAAAAAACAAATAAGTCATCATGATTCAAAACAGAACAAAACATTCTGCACTCTTGTTTCTCTGCACAGAAGCCATCATTAATCGTCTCTAAACAGCCTGAAAAGAACCTTTGAATATCTCGTAGTTAGAAGACTAGAGTTTTACATTGGGCAGTTTGGTCAGGTCTAAACTTGCTTTATAGATGATCAGGAAATGTGCATCACAAACTGCCCACCATCTTTAGTTCTGCATCTCAATAAAACGACCACAATGATTTTACAAGCATCATCCTCTTTACTCTGTGGTTTCATCCCACTTAACTCCCCTCCCCATTCTTCCCTCCTCTCCAGATTTCAGACACAATCTCCGGGCTGCAACTGTCCATCTCTGGCCCTCTGACGTCCATGGAGGAGCTTTTTACCGGCAGTAAACCGTTTCTGGTGTCGACGCGAAACTGCCGGAGGTTATCTGAGAACATGATCAAGCTCCTCTCCTCCATCTCTCTGGCTCGCTCCAGCGTGGATGCAGGCCTGTGGAATGACAGCAGTGTAAGCGGGGCATCCATCATCCCTCTGACCCCGGTCCCTCCCTCTGTGGCTCCAACAGTGGTACCCGGCAGCAGCTTAATGCCCAACCCTTTCTCACCAGGCTGGGCTGCCAACACACTGATGGTCAATGAGGACTACAGGTGAGACTGCAGTCCAGAGAGGGCCGCTGGACTAATGAGTAAATGTTTACATTTGATACAAAAAAAAAAAACACAATAGATATCCTTATTGATGCTGTGTTACAAAAAAAAAGTTCACTTAAGATGAAAATCAAAGTTTTTTACGTAGACTTTGTCTGAGCTGGGAATTATGGGAAAGATAAAGTGTGTTTGGTAGTCTACATGTGCTGTATTTGATGTAGGCCGTCTTTGTGTGTCATCAAACTATAACTGATTTACATCTCTTAGCCATTGTCTCTCTTTTAGAGACTGTATACCTGTGTAGAATCCAAATAAAATTCAGTTTTCGTACAAGTTAATGCAGCAAAAAAATTAGATGGGACCATTTGGAGAATAATGCCTATAAACCCTTGTGGTCAATTTCAAATCTCAACTTCTTCAGACTGTTTATCAACACTGCCAGACTTTTAGTTTTTCAAGAGGATGAGGAAACTCTTCTGACCGCCCTTCATAAATATTGCATTTTAATCAGTATGGCTGTGCTTGTTGAGGTTATGCAATGGACACAAAATACTTCTAAACATTATGTGGTGATGGCATGCCTTCATATCCCATCTCCCGTAATGTACACCCTTCAATTGTAAAAAGTAAAAGTCCATAGCTACAATGCTCGTATTGATTAATAATGTGCACAGTTGCTAACCATTAACAAAAAAACACACACACAGCTGACACACAGGATGTCATTCATCAGCTGTTTTAGACAGTAAGAGGTTAAAGAGGGGTCAGCTCATAACTTCACCACTTTCCTGGCTTCCTGCAGTGGAGCCTGCCTCACTTTTATAAGCACTGAAACTATTTGAGCTCACCACAGGCATGTGTTGAGTGAATGACTCTTTTTTCCCCCAACATAACTATCCTAATAATCTTATTACACTACTGCTCTGTTTTTTACTTTGTAAACTGTGTAAAAGGGAAAGTTTTAATCCAGGATCAGGAAAAAAAGCTGAATGAATAAAACCAGTTATTTCACACATCACCACAAACACAATGGCTGATGACCAATCAGAATTGACAGAAATATAGAGATAGACTGGCTGTATACACGAGTGCCGACGGATAAAATGTAGATAAATGAAACAATAAAAACTATACTTAAACCACTGATAAAACCACAAAATAACCCACCATTGCACATTTGCACTGACCTTCATTTTCCACACATACATGCGTTGCACATTCAAATGTAGCTTTTATCATTATGAAAAGTACCACGCTTTTAGATTACGACTAAAAAAGGAGACTAGAAAGCAGAACATTCAGATCATATCAACAGTGCAGTTCCTCACATCGGATAAAACTTCAACCTCACTGGAGTAACAATTTACATTTAAATGGTCAAAAGAAGATTCAACACAAAAGAAAGAAAGGATTATTTAAATTGCAGGGGGAGGGGGGGGGGGGGCTGCAGACCAAAGAATGTAAACTATTCTTTTGTAGAGGCTGATAAGTTTTTTTTTTTTTAATTCACAAGTCACATGAACTCTCTTGTTTAAGAGTGTACATTTTTACATACAGTAGTTTAATTTCAGTCCCCACTAGGGGATCTTTGAAAACAGCATGTCTTAACCAGAAAGAGAGAAAAGGTCATTTTAATGTCTAGAAACATCAAAACAAAATCATTTATAGTTTTTTTTGCTAATTTCTGTTTGTTTTGTTTTTTTCAAACGATGCTTGTGTGACTCTGCTTCATGATGTGAGTCAGCTTATGTTTTAAATAATAAAAATCCAACTTAATTTGTATGCCATGTCAGTCGGTCTTATCAACAAGCTCAAGATGTAAATTATGTATTAACTGAAGTATATTTAATATTGAACATAAATTCCCATGAAATAAAACCAGAAAAAAAAACTACACAGCTTTAAACCTGACCACAAAACTGAAAATCAGTAGAATATATAAAGTTTGAGAACCACAAATTGTCTTGTGTTTTTTATGTATGTCTCTAAATAGTTTAAATATTTTTTTCTCTCATTTAATGCAAGAAACAATCTGACTTTTTGTATCTAATAAAACTTTCTATGTGTGGTGTTTGTGTATTTCTTTGATATAGGTGGCTATCGTATGTGTTGTTGCTGCTGCTCGACCTCATAGTGTGTCTGTTCATCCTGCTGGGGTTGGCAAAGCAGGCTCGCTGGCTGCTCATCCTGTGAGTACACACACGCACACACGCACACATTCACACACAGGCACATACTCATGCATGCACGCATGCCCCCGCACGAAGACACACACACATACACACAGAGTCTTGTTGCTTTCGACACAAACAACACAACAGTGAATTAATGGTCTGGGTGTCCTCTTGGCTGAAGAGCTTGTGCTGCTCTCTCCCACCACAGGATGACCGTGCTGGCCTGGCTGGCTCTCTTCCTGAGCTGGGGCTCCCTGGGTTTGGAGACAGCCACTGTAGTGGTGAGTAGACCCAGGACAAGTACTCTGCTGATGGGAGTGAGGGAGAGAGAGAGGGATGAGGAGCTGGAGGAATAGAAAGTGAATGAGGCTATCATTGGAAGGATGGCCACCTACAGCTGAGGAAAGAGAGCTATAGGAGGCAGACCCATGATGGCAGGCCTAAGCCGTGTGTATGTTTGTGTGTGTCAGTGAGTGTGTGTGTGTCATTTCTGTACCCATTGTGCTAAACTGTGAAAAGACCTGCCTCCTAGGGAACGCTGCAGTCGTGGCAGAGGACCAAAAAGGCAGGAAAATGGGGCAGAGATTAAAGATTCAATGCGCGTGTGCACATTTGTGAACAAAGTGTGTTTGTGTAGAAAAGTGCATGTTTTCCATGTAAGTGTGTTTGCGAGTGTGTGGGCGTTTGGCTTGGAGAAGTGAAAATGGAAGATGAGGAGAGTTGCTTACAGGAGAGGAGAGAGGAAGCGGAGGAGAGTGCATCTCCAGATCAGTTAGAGACAGACAGAGTGATAGAGAGAGAGCAGTGCGAGGCTTGAAGATGGAGCGTTAACTCAGTCCCCGAGGCTTCACAGGCACGAGTACAAGTGTGAGTTTAATCCTACGAAGTGAAATTCACAAACATGATAGCCGGGCAAACTTACAGCTGTGCTTTTACAGCTAAATATGACAACAAGCGAAGTGCTTTGATTTACACGCAGAAATCAGTCCACTTTTAAAGGCAGGGACATAAAACAGAAGAAGAATGTTTTTCATGTCCTTTCCAGAGAAGTCCTTTTTCTGTTCCCCCAGTGAAGTCTCACTCTATGAAGGGGACACTGTTTTGGGGGGCTGTTTGAAGAGGGTAAATTGTGGCTGTTTTTCTGCCCTGCTGCCCACTTTAAAAGTCCCAGTGTCATGTGGAGCTGGCAGGAGATGTCCCAAGTCCTGTGGGTTCGAACAGAGCCGCTCTGTCTCTGACCACTGACCGGGGAACAATGGCCCAGCTGTGGTTCTGCCCATTTTCTCCTGCTTTTCCCGTCAGCCGCCCGGCGCTCTGTGTGTGTCTCTCACTCCCTCTTCTGGTGGGCCGAGCTCAAGCTGAGTGTGTTTGTGGGAGAGCTGTGTCTAAAAGTAGGACAGATTGTACAGGAATGTATCGAGATGATGTGGAAAAAAAAAAAGGTTAGCAGAGGGGAGGATATGACTGATGAGCTAATGGAAAGAAAAACTAGTTGTCAGATTGTAGCGTAGGTTTATCCAGGACAGCATGTGATGTATCCGATCAATATTCACCGGCGTATTGCGGGCTGCTGTCAGATATCTGAGGAGGTTAATATGTCAGTCGGTCTGTGTGTCTGCTAACGTTTTCCCTTGTGATCATTTTCTCTTTCGCCCTCTATCTTTTGCCTCATCGGTCCCTCTCTCTTGCTGTTTTTTTCTCTCGTCATCCCCTCTCACTCTCCCTGTCACTCTCTGCACGGTCAGGCTCTCAGTGACTTCTGCTCTGATCCGAACATGTTTGTCCTCAACTCGACCCAGTTCAACTCAGGGACCAGCTCAGGTATGGTATTTAGTCTGCTTCTGCACAAACAACACAGTCTGACAATGCTGGTTGTCTTCGGATTCTGCAGAAAACTTGATTTACCTCCAATCTGTGCACATGTCAGCATCAATTTCATGACAATTTCCTCTGTTGTCCTGTGGTGTTATGTTGCCCATTCAGATGTGTTGGATTATTACCTGACCTGCAGCAGGCGCATGAACAGTCCGTTCCAGCAGGTAACATGACCTCCCATATCTCATATATGTATCAGAGCACATTGCAGGCTTTCAGCTGACACGCTCAACCTGATTTACAGTAAGTGAGCAGGCTGCATGTCAGACTAGCTCAAGGCCGGTTAAGGACAAATCATGTGAAGATGGGATGGACAGCTATTGCTGCGTGTCCTGTCCTTGAATTATTTGCTCTACATGCACAGCATATTAACGATGTATTTAAGCAATAATGCAAAAATGAAAGCTCCTAACTTCACGGACTTGTTGGCTACAGCTGCTGACCCAGTCGCAGAGGGCGTTGTCTAACATCCACACACAGCTCTCCAATCTGGACAGAAATGCTCTCACACAGTTCCCCAAAGCGGAGGTATGTTATGTATGTAACAATGCAGCATGAGAAATCAAAGTTCCTCTTCCTTTTTGGTCCATTTTCTCACTTTTTGCTTTTTTTTCTGTCATTGCAGAAATCACTCAGGGAGGTTCAGCAGATACTCAACTCCACAGAGGGAAACTTCCATCAGCTGGTGGCACTGCTGAACTGCCGAGGTCTGAATAAGGTAACAAGATACGCAGTGCATGTGTATAGGAGATTAATGACAAATATACAGTTAATCACCAATTTATGTTTCTTTTCCATCTCCATTTATATATCCGTCTTTTTTCTGCAGGACTACATTGACTCTTTGAAAGGCCTGTGCTATGATGGGATGGAGGGATTGCTCTACCTCTCCCTGTACTCTTTCCTCTCTGCTTTGGCCTTCACTGCCATCCTCTGCTCCCTGCCCGGTGCCTGGAGGAGCTTCCCCAGGTGAGAGACGAGGGGGAATATGTTTATAGTGCAAAACTTTTTTATAAGGATGTTCCTTATGTACATTTTCAATAAAACCAAGGACAATTGGGAGAAGTAGCATACCGTACACATTGCCAAAAGCAGTAAAAAGAGAGGGGATACGAGCCAAAAACTAGTTTGATCTTGGGTCGTAGTTCCACTAAAAAGCATTAAACCCACAGTGTCAAGGAGGATATGAACCTCTCTTACCACTTAATAAGATATAATGTGCAGAGGAGTTGGTTTGGTTCTCCCCCAAATAATACAGTTTAATGTTAAAGAGTGAGATATGTGTGACACAGGTTTGTAGAATCTGCTGAGAGACAATAAAGTGAGGGCAGTGTGTTACAGCTCTGCTCATTAGAATACTGATCAAGTGTTGTGTCAAGATTTCAGAATAGGTAGTTTGTGATTGGTGCTGCTAATGTTGAATGAAATCTGCTGGCACATTTTTTTATTTTTTTATTTTCCTGAAATATGAGCGTCTAACTTACACAAGAGGAACAAGAGGAACTATACAGTAGAGCTGTCTTGGGATACGCATCTAAATAAATAAATAAAATGATTATGTAATGAAGTGCTATTGAAAATAGAGTTTGTCATCCCTTCTCTGCTCACACATGTGCCTGTGTCTCTTTCTTTGACGACGACAGTGAATCGGAGGAGTACGAAGACTCGGACAGTGAGAGTGAGGACCCCTTCACCTCCCATCAGGCACGTAGACCTCAGGCCTCGGGGTCTCAACGAGGGGCCATGGCCCCCTTCTATAATTACCCGGGGGCCGGGTGGACACCCCCCTTTTCTAGTGCGCCGCCCCTCCCGTGAGTAACACAGACACACAGACACGCAGACAGACAGACAGACAGAACAGCCCAGATGTCTCAGGAAGGGGAGGATGTTGCTCTTAGATAAAGACTCTACATCAGGCATGTGCCTTTGTGTGTAGATCTGTATGCATGGGCAACTTTTATTCTAATACCCCCTCCCCTTAAGATTAGGGACTATATATATGCTAGGATGTAGTATAGCAACACAGAGTATGTTTAACCAACACAAAGAGAATTACCAATGTAGTGATGTTTTTCTGCAGACACATAGACATTTTTAGACCACACTTCTCTCCTTCAAACACTTATATATTTATATTAGTGATACACATGTATTGCACATCCATCTTCTGAAGGGAGCAGTGCAGTGTAGTGCAGTGTAGTGCAGTGTAGTGCAGTGTAGCTAGGTTTACACACTTTGCTCGATAGCCATGCAGGATTAGTGTAAATTCACAGCCAGGTTAAGCACATGCATTGCAGACAGACACACAGACAGGTCAATATGGACTCCAGTGTAGGCAGAGAAACAGACACAACTCCAGAAGTCTGTCTGTCTGTGTGTCTGTCTATCCGTCTGTCGAGTGTTTCAGGACAGACGATGTGTAGGCCGCTCGCTCATTTCACAGATCTGGTCTCAAATGGCGTCCTGTCTCCTAAACAGCAGCAGAGTACTGCTGTGTTGGGGGGAGGGTGTCATTGACGAGGCTGCGCTCTTAAAAACTCCGGCGATGTGAGGCTCAGGTTGACTATAGGTAACCCCCGCTCCACGCACCCACCCACCACCAAAACACCCTCCCGCATCTCTCTCATCCGCCTCCTTACTGTTGTGTCCGAATCTCTCCAGTTATCTCTCTGGCTTCTTGCTCTATCAAACCTCCTGCTTCCTTTTATAGTTCTCCCTTTTTTTTTTTTTTCCCCTCACTTTCAGTTTTATGTTTTTTTTCCTTCCTTCCACCTTCACTGGTGTTTACAAGCTTAGTAAGAGCTCTGAGAATCCTAACCGGGAACTAATTCACTTTCAATGCCAGCTGCTCCCGTTTAATTTTAACACACAAAACAAGGATACTGACTCAACTGAACCATCAAGGCTCAGAAACTCAGCCAGCACCGAAAATACAGTCCACTCTTTTAAGACAGAATCAGCTTGGGATGGCTTTAAAAGCTTTCTGGGGTTTTTCATGCATATAAACAGATTTATAAGAAAAACAGCTGCAATGGGACTGATGAGTCACATCCAGCCTTAAATGCATGTGATTGCAGATTATTTGTTTAAATCCTGCAGTCAGGAGTGGACTGTATGGTGCTCACATGGCCTGTAGTATTAATACAAACTAGTTATACTGAGTGCTGTGTTATTCCGCACTATATTTCTAACCACTCTCTCTCCTTCTTGCCTGTCACCTGTCCTTGGGTCCCGTCACCCTGCGGCCTCCCCCTCTCCTCCGCCCCCTCTGTCTTTCTCAATGTGTCTCACCCCTGTCTCCCTCTCTTCTTCATCCTCCACTCCTCCTCTCCCTCTCTTCTGTCCTTGTCTCTTTCTATCTCTATACAGGACTCCAAACGTTTCCTCCAATGGCAACCCTGGCTATGAGAGCCTCCCCTTGACTGACAGGCAGTCCCCACCCCCCTCTGTGAGTTCCTCTGTACTTGTGACACCATCACAGTCTCTCTGCCTTTTGATCGTTGCTGTTAGTACACACGCTCGCTTTGATAATTATAGCAAACGGACTAACATGGTGTTAAGCCTTCGACCTCGCAGGACCCTGTGGGCCGGCCTTTTGTTGTTTTTGGTGCAATGCTGCAAATCATGCAAAAACATGAAAGAGAATTCAAATATTTCCACTGTCACCAATAACCCTGTGCATACCTCTTCGATAGTAAGATCAATTTGATTGCTTCATGACCTTTTCTCAATATCTCACTCTGACCACAGCAGTTTTAACAAGTTCAGCACTAATGAACATTCAGCTGAAAGCTAATTCCTGACCTCAGAAGCAGAAGTCTGACAAAAATGTATTCAGCTCCAGGTACCCTTACTTTTTACATAGTCACACCTCATGGACCTCCAATCTCCATGACAACTAAGTGAACTTTGTCCAGAAATAAAGACCATTATGGCCATTATATTCTTTTAGCTAGGATAAGCTTGAAATAAAACAGTGTCAAAACATGTATCCTTACTATAAATGTTTACTGTTGAAGAAGTGAGACAGAAATGATTCAGACTAATTGAAAAGATTATTTTGCTAAAGTGCTCATGATGGATAGGCCGGGTCTTTGTAATATAGCAATAAGTAAGGTCTTTTACCTGCTTTTTGTAACATAACAATGAGTAAGGTCTTTTAACCTGCTCTTTTGTAATGTTAACAGACAAAGAGTAAGGTCTTTTACCTGCTTCTTGTAAAGTGTCTCGAGATAACACTTGTTATGAGTTGACGCTATACAAATAAAAATTGATTGATTGATTGATTGATTTAGTCTCAGCATCTTTTACTTTTTCTTCTCTGGAACAGAAGTTTGACAAAATGATTTTGAAAAAACTTCTTCCACTCATTTCTTCCAGTTGCTTCAGTCTCATATCATTGTCTTACTAAGCAGATGGAGTCTGGAGGGGCCATCTGCAAAGAACTACAATAACACAGTCATAATGTGACTATCATGATTATGTAGCTAAACGTGAGGAAGCTCTGTTTGAAATCTGTGAAAGACAGTAAGCTGATCTTTAGCTTGTTATTTAAGGGCAAATAGTTAACCTAATAATAAACAAATTGCAGTTAAAATGCTGTCTGTTGATTAATCCTGAAAACTACATTTATTTAAGCCTGTGGGTCAGACAGTGAGATAAAGAAACTTCTGCTACTATTGATTATTTGAACTCTTCACATGTGAATTAACAAATCGTGTTCTTTTCTCTTTCATTTTCTCTGGATCCATCTTCGGACCGTGTCTACCTCTCCTCTCTTGACTCCCATCCTATTTTCTGGAAGTGCAGTACTCTCCCAGCATGCTGACTGGTTATGGGGGAAGTCAATCACATCCCAACCCTGCCCATTCGCGGAACCTGTATTCACGTTGATTCTATTTTTTTTTTGTTAGGAAATGTATAGAAAAAAATGTTTAGTTTTCATATGAATGGACACTTTACTGAAATGAAAAAGAAGCTAATCTGTATAAAATGAATGCTAGGTGTCAGTTCAAAGTGTGTAACGTCAGTACCACTGAATATGATCCTTATTCGAAGCACTTAAAAGACGCAGGTATAAAGGGACTGTTGATTGAACCGACAGTGTTAATGCTGGTTGTGCAAAGCTATGAACCAAGTCCACTTGGTCTAAACTCTTCCCCCCTTGTCTGTCAAAACTCTTTGTAAACTGTGAACAGTGGTGAGGCAAGTCAGAATGGTATTGACGTTACTACGTTGTAGTTTTATATTCTTAAATGTATCAGTACCACCGATTTATTTTTAAGTTTTTATATAAATATTGTTGTAGAAAAGCACTGGCACGTAGCAACACAACACATTTTTTTCTGTGAATGGTTATGCAGTTTTCTCACTTGGTATCTTTTTTTTAAATTACTTTTTATAGGTGGCAATTCTGTATTTTCCTTGTATTACCTTATGGTATTCTGTATATCTCACTGTCTATAATATCTGAATAATCATGAACCTTTGCTCTTAAAAAAAAAATTACTTGAGGGCTACCAAGACCCTGTTTTCATGATTGAATGGAGGACTACAACTACCACTCAAGTCTTGAGAGTTGAGAACTACAATTCCCATGCGACAGCAGGTACATAGCAATATAATTCTTGCTACTGGTGCTGCAGTAGCCCTACCGTAACTAGCAATAAGTACTATGTATAGCATTGGGTTTCTGGGATCTCTCCACGATGTTTTGTGTATATATAAGGTATGGTATGTTGGAGATTTCATTGAATCCCCCCCTCCCCTCCCTGCCTACTGACCTTGTTAACCCAAATTGAGTTTGTATGGTTATCAATGCTCCTTTTGAATGGCATCCTTTTACACTCAAAAAAGTCTAATATAAATAAAAATAACTTCAATAACCGTCATATGGTCTGCATGGTGTCTACAAGTCAATGCAAAGAACATGAAAACACAGTGTGATGTACAACAGACTGAACTTAAAACAGGAGGTCAAACTTTAATATAAATAAGCTTCAATAGGTTCATGTATAAGTAGGTCACTAGTGTATACCAGAGTATTCCTATTCGGATATGCATAGAATATAAAGGAGAGACACAACACAAACATTAAACTTAGTCATAGAAACCAGTGTTTTTGCATGTTTGACTCATTACCATTGATCTAAAATAGTGTTATTTATATTCCTGACCCTTTCTATTACATCAAAACAAAAGATCTTCCCAGAATATAAAGGCTGTTATTCTTTGCAGATCTGTATGAAGTGATTTAGATGGAATATCCATCATAATCAACGTCAGGTCAGCTTTTGATTTGTGACAGCTTCATTACTGTTTTTCATCTTAGCTGCATTATCACACATTAATAACATAACTTTGACTTGGCTTTGGGATGGATTGTCGATCTCAAGAAAATCTGAAACCTCTGCTAACCCCTGAAGCTTAGTGAAAGGAAAACAAAGACTGCCAAGAAGTAACACATATAAAAACCCCAAATATGGCAGGCTATGTAAAATGTTCAGAAGGTTGTAGTGAAAACATGAAAACATGCAAAAACACTGGTAGTTCTTCAATACCTCGCCAGGTGATGCCTTTACAGGTGCACAAAAAGACAAATAGTGCCAACACATTTTACTCTATAGTGCATAGAAGGTTCAGAGAAAAGGTCTTGGGGAAAAGATGGTCCACTCTGTTTCTGCTTCATAACTGTTCCGGTTTGACAAAACCATCCTGCACGTACACAACACACTGATCTGAATTTGGCAAACCTGAATGTAAAAATCTAGGACAAGGATATTTTAGGTGGAAAATTCTGCTAAACCATACTCATCTGATTTTAGTTATCAAAGTTAACTTTTTTTTTGCAGATGTTTGTTCATGCACAAAACGGTGAGAAATCAGTCATGTCTAAATCCAGCTATCATCAAACTTGCGCACTTTTAGCTCAGACTATATTAGCTACCCGGAGTTCAAACAAATGTACAATAGTAGGACTACGCAGATACATAAGTCACATCCAAGCAATTGTAGCTTTTATAGCTTTTACAATCAAAACAGTTCTTCATGTCAGGAGTAAACAAATGTCTCTGCTTCTCTTTGGAATTTCTTCTCTGAGTCTGAGTGTAGATATTGAATGGATTTTAATGGATTCCCTGAAGACTTTTCTGTCATGAGGTTTCAGTTTTGTAAAAAAGAAAGAAAAAAAAAAAGTCATATTTTCCCAGAGGAGTTTTTTTTTTCCGTTCCCATGCTTTGTCCTGTCACAAGTTATCACTTCTTGGGGTTGTCAGAGTTCAGCCACGAGCCGTCCTCCTCCACCTCCCGCCGGACGACCAGGAGCATCTCGGCCACGTCCTGAGAAAGCTGCTCACTGAGAAACGTGCTAAAAGAGAGACACAAGGACAACGCGAGAGGAGAGGTTACAATCACTCTGGACAGAGACAGAGGGTAGATTTCTAGAGTGCAGCATTCTGACACAAACACACAGTGAGGTAAGCCTCAAGTGACCACTCATGTCGGATGAGTCACTGGGTGACAAGAGTTACAGCAGAGAACAAACGACAACATTTGATTCCACTCAGAATAGAGACACACACACACACACACACACACACACACACACACACACACACACACACACACACACACACACACACACACACACACACACACACACACACACACACACACACACACACACACACACACACACACACACACACACACACACACACACACACACATTTCATGTCCACTCTGAAAAGCCCTGAAAATGTTTTACAGATGGAAATATATCCTCACCGTAGTTCTGCTTCTCCTCCAATACAGGCAGGACTCTTCAGTTTGGAGTCCAAGTTGTAATATTGACCATTAACTTGCCGAACTGCGAGCCAGTGCCGCCGTCGGAGTGGGAGGGAGACGATTCCAAGAGATACCCGTGATGGGACATTAAGAATGAAACCCTGGACCTTTGACATGCAAAGGCTCTGAACCGTCCTGTATTTTTGATTTATTTTTTAATGAAAGGGAAGTCAAAACTGTGTTAGTCATTCATATTGTCTTTGAGCACATTTTATGTATTTCATGTTGCAAAAATCCCACTCATCCTGCTTCAAATATTTTCAGATATACTAGATGTCTGTAAAAAAAATGTATTACTATGTAGGAGACAGTTGAACATGTGATTCACATTGCAAAATGCAATTCATACAACTTGTGTAGCAATGAGTGCTCTGCATCTAGATCTAAGTCAAAAAGATACATTTGTACTTTAAATGCAGAGACAAGAAGCTGATGCTCGGTGAAGTTCTGAAAAGCTGTTCCATCATTCATCTCCAAGCAATTGTATTTATCTTTTGATACTTTTTGCATGAAAGAAGATCAAATGCACAATCCAATGAAAGAGACAAGCCCAGAAATACAGAGTGAAACAAACATTTTTGTGTAGTCAAGCTTACCTGCGTTTGTCCCACCACACTGCAGCCAGTTCCCGGCTCTGTAGTGCCGCCATGATGACGTTGACGTCATAATTCCCAGTGCCTAACACTGAGCGATGAGGGTTCACCACACACTGTGGAGCCAGTCTGCAAAGATGATTAATGAGAGCAACAGAAATTTAAAAAAAGGGGCATCCACACCACTTTGTACTTTGGGTACAGCTCAGTTTTATATTTGGCCATGGTGGGTGGAGAGACCTCTTCTCAATGTGATTGCAAACTAAATGTAGGACCTCTCTGAGGTTTGTTTTGTTTTCAGTATGAATGTCCACACACTTGAGGGTAAGCTTTCAAACTAAACATCCACAATGACTAAGTTCAGAAACAGCTACATTGTTTGAAATCAGGTCAGAGGGTTTTCAGCACATTATTCTTTAACCTCAGTCATGAGCCACAGAGATCATGACTCATTGCATCTCGAAGTCAATTAAGTTAGAAAATAACTTCCTAAATAGAAGCCACATTACATACAATGTTTTTTTTTGAGGTGTCAAATTGACTTTCCTGTTCTTAGAGATCACATTTACATTCCCTCTATTTAATGAAAAATAAGGGAGTGGATTTCATTATTATTCACTTTTAACACACTCTACAACCTTACTGCTATATGAAACTAGGGCAGGTTGTGAACAAAAATACGACATCTCTTTGTGGCTCCAGCATTCAGACACGGAGAGAAGCAAAAAGGTTTTATTTTACAACCATCTTTTGTAGAGAAGTTTGCTGTTCAAACGGGGCTTTGAGAACCTACAGATTCCCACCAGTCAATCTGGAATGAAATGTTTTGCCTGGGGCAGAAGCAACACCGTTCCCCTCCTCTTTCCTCTTCTTCTCAGCTGGTACATCTATGGCAGGCTGTTTCAATCGAATGTTTTCAACGTTATGTTCGTGTCCTGCAAACATGTTATCATTCTGGACCAGAAGAGATTAACCTCCTGCTGCTGGATAACAGGTCAAAATTATAAAACTATATGGACCAAACAGGGGACATATTTTAGTTAAGAAGCTTTAGTTTAGCTCCTTAGATTCAAATATTGGCAGAAATTCACAAGATTTTTTTTCTATCTCTTGTTGTCTCTGTTGCTTTATAAGCAATCTACAACGTTACCCTACCTTTTGCAGATGTCATCGGCTGTCTCTTTGGTGAACACCCGCTCCTGGAGGACGTTGTTCAGTGCATGAATCGCGCACAGCTCCAATCGTTGCTTCTCATGAAACACTTCTCCTTCGCTCATACTAACACTTTACCATGACAGACAAGCACACAGAAGAGGTACTGTTAACACAGTGAATCACTGGAGAACACAAAGCGATGAATAAGGCAGCTAACGCAGTTTGCAGGTCATCCAGGCAAAGGATAACTAGAGTGCTACAGTGGCTAAAGTGACAGCATACTGGTTAAACAACGTCAAAGTGCACAATAATTAATCAACGATGAATAAACTAAGCAACTGACCTGCTGATAAAGCGATTCTCAGATAATACAATGCTGGTGTCTGACAGCTACATCCAGAAACCGGAAGCAGATCCGTTGTGTTGTTGTTGTTGTGCAGCAGCTGTCACGCCCATTTACGGCATTCACTGTAGCAGCGTCCGCTTTATTCTGTTATTCTTGTTTCTATAAGTTTAAGAAAATAAGAGAAATAAAGGACTAAATTAAATACTGAATACAATTTGTCTCCTTGGATACGCAAACAACACACTGCCGACCAGACTGTGATGGCCGCTGTGTTAAAGCGCCCTCTGGTGTCGGATGATGGTTTCTATGGTAATGATGAATCACCATTTGAATATACTGGTGATTGGATTATGTCTGATCATCTGCAGCAGTAAAAGATAACAAAAAAGTAGATTTCTTAGTCACTGGATTCAACCACAATTTAGGATACAAATGCTTCTCCTGAGAATAACTATTTTTGCAACATGGTATATTTTTTTTTATATATTTGCAGGACAAATATTACACTCCACCATATTTATTTTAAAGTTTTAAATAATAGTTTATACGCTACACATGATGCTTTTCATGATGCACACACACCACACATTCCAATCTGCACATTGCACTTTGACACACTGACACTTTACACTGTTTACATTACTCTATATTTTATATTTTGTACATTCAAATAATTCTTTTTTTACTTTTTACATTATATTCTATTTTACTGTATTTATGTGTATTAGTAATTTGAGTGTTTATTGCATGGCCTTGCGGAACAGTCCTTACATTTCACTGCACATCTGTATGAGCATGTGACAAATAAAAATCTTGAATCTTGAATCTCTTGAATCTTGAATATGCAGACGTTCATACTGAAACAAAAAGTACAACTACCAAACTTAAACTATACCAAATATATTGTGTATTCGAGTGCACTGGTTTCATCTGCACAATTATTTGGCTACTTACAAATTAAAAACATTTCTATCAAAATATAATAATTTGATTTGTTACCATATTCATTTAAGGGTTTTCTTCACCTGTTTGAAGTCGTAGTTAAAGGAGAGTTTATCTTTTGAATCTTGTTCGCCTTTATTGTATCCCACAAAAGATCGATCATTTCAGATGCTTCATGGGGATTTGAATTTTTCAAACGGGCCAATGACGGCCGAGCATTAGTGACGTTTCCCACTCTGTGTGGCTGATTGGGTTTCCGACTACGACGTCAGGACAATACTGTATCACGATTGGCCAAATCTTTCTGACGTGTCACGCTACTAAGCTGCCCATTGGTCGGTGGTAGTAGGTTAAACAGAGGATCGTATTTTTGTTCCTGTGTCAACGAAAAGAAGAAAAGAATAGTGGCCAGTTAAACCCGGTTAAGTTTTCACTAAAGATAGTGAATTGAACATAAAGGAAAACTCTCCTCATATCTGTAAGCACGCAGACATCCACCGTTCTAGCAGAACTCTGTTTGAAGATGGTAAGTCGTTTGGGTTGATATTATTGCTAATGGCTGAAAGCAGCAAACGCTAGCTTGTTTCGATGTTTAGCCGTCGCCAGCCGTCGAGTATTTGAAGTCGGTAATTGCTCCTTTCTCGACTCCCAGACTATAATTTGTAAACTTAAGATTCATTTTCCAATTGTACTATTAAATTCAAAATTGCAATGATTTACAATACGAATTAAAGACTCTGAACAGTTTTCTTTCTATATAAGTTATCAGATCGAGGCTAAGCTAGTAATGCTAACGCTAATGACAGACGAGCGTAACGTTAGTGGTGAACTGACGTATCGGCTGATGTTTGACATTAAATACATTATACCCGGCTTTTGTTTTTGTTTTTGTGTTTATCAATTATTAATTGTTCTTACACAGCCTTTGTTAGAAACTTCTTTGACTTCTATTGATGTAAGACATAAGCTGTTCCAGTTTTCCATTTTGTCAGAGCTAAAATTATTATTATTATTGAACAGCAACTAAACATGTAAAGTGTCGTCATGTGTGTACTTTAGTAAGATTAAATATAGAGACTATCAGTTGATTTTGAGTTTTAATTCGACTTACCATTTACGACTCTGTTTTTACATTTACATTCAATCTTCCATATTTAATCTTCCTATTTAAGACTAGTAATGCTTAGTTAAAGCCTGGTTGTATATATTCACATTCTTAGTTTGGATATTTTTAGTATTTATTTACTTTGTATTTAATATTATATTGTGTTTAGATTTGCTAACATTGTGTTTTTTTACTCATATTGTGTGTTTTATAACCTGCTGCTGTAACGCCACAGTTTCCCAGTTTGGGATCAATAAAGTAATTCTATTATTCTATTTAGTTAAAGCGGATACACTCCTATTTTGTAAGTTTAAAAAATCGCCAGTATTATTGAACATCAGTGGACATCACTAAACAATTTATTTAGATTTGTTGCAGTGTCCACCAAAAATCTTTCACATGTTTCCTCATAGTTTCTGTCTCTACATATTCAAAGCTAAACTGTCTTTCTCCACAGAACTCCAATGTGGAGAATTTGCCTCCTCATGTTCTTCGTCTGGTCTACAAAGAGGTTTCAGCATTAGCAGCAGACCCGCCTGAGGGTATCAAGATTTATCCCAGTGACGAAGACATAACTGAACTGCATACAGCCATTGAAGGACCTGGTAAGGATTTCAATGGGTGTGATATCAAACTAACATGGATCATGATTAGACGTTAGACTGAAACACTTATAGGAACAAATGTGTAAAGTTCCTCCTGAGGTAGAAATAAGTTATCTATATTTATTTTGATCTCCTTACTGCTTATTATGACAGCTATTAAGTTGCAGTTTTTTATTTATAGGGATTTTTTTAATTGCACCTCTCAAAGAAATGTTTGATCTGTGTCATACTTGCAGCTTACAATATGTCAATTTCCATATCACCACATATTCAGTAATGTATTTTGAAAAGTCTGGCAGTAAGTACCTTTTATCATCACACCAAGGTTATAACACCTCTTACCGATTAACCTCGCCAGCTAATGATGAGTCAGACTTAAAAGTTGTCTGGGCATTTCTGCTTATTTGGCTTTAATGGTTTAATGTCAAGATCTGCTCCCAGCTTCATGGAACATCTTGTTATTTCGCATCTTTAAAATCATTCATTTTTTATAAGGCAAACTTCTTCATATTGTGTCTATTAATGCAGCACTTTTAAAATGTAGAAATTGTTATTTTCCAATGCTCTGCAAAATATATGTACCATTGTATAAAGGCCTTTATGTAAGGATTTGTAGGTTTTTTTCCTGAAGGTTGTAAGATGACAACACAGCTGACATTGACAATGCCATCTTGTTTCTAGAAGCTTGTTGGCAAAGACCCTATTATTGTTGAGTAGGCCTTGAAGAACCAGACACAAGTCCACATTACAACTCCTCCGCTGTACAATCTCTTTGCATCAGTTTAATTCACTGACTCCTAATACTAGTATTTCTGTCAGATAATTGCATTGGACATATTGAGCATTTCTGTAGTATTATTTTAGTGGAAATGCAGTATATTATATAACTTAATTATTTGGACTTGGGTGAAAGATTTTCTGTTTTTTTTTTTTGTCGCTCTATGACCCTATTTCTTTTTCTGCTGCAAGTTTGGCACATTCAGAGCATACTGTTCACAAGATTAATTCTTTATGATTTGACAGAGGGAACTCCGTTTGCCGGTGGCGTTTTCCGAATGCGCCTGGTCCTCGGGAAGGACTTCCCTGCGGTTCCACCCAAGGGGTATTTCCTGACCAAGATTTTTCACCCCAATGTGGGCCACAAGGGAGAGATCTGTGTCAACGTATTGAAGAGGGACTGGAAGGCAGAACTTGGCCTCCGACATGTCTTACTTGTAAGAACAACCACACATCTGAAGTTGTCTTTCATCTGTGTTACTATCTTTGTTTCAGCTGTGTTACAATTTTGTTTCCTTTTTTTTTTCTTCCACATTTCTCATTTCTCTCAGACGATAAAGTGTCTTCTCATCCATCCAAATCCTGAGTCTGCTCTGAACGAAGAGGCCGGGCGATTACTGTTAGAGGACTATGCAGAATATGAGTCCCGAGCTCGTCTACTCACAGAGATCCACGCCATGGGTGGGCCTGGTGGGACCTCTGGGGCACCTCAGGACCCTAATGAGGGCCCACAGCCAAAAAAGCATGCAGGCGACCCTACAAAGAGAGCAGGGCCTAGTGCAGCAGCTGTGCCAGCCGCTCTGGGTAACGGAGCTAACGGAGCCAGTACAACCAGCAGCAATAGTAACAGTAGTAATAACTCTAGTAATGTAGCAGGGAAAAAGAAAGCAGATAAGAAGCGTGCATTGAGGCGACTTTAATACCTCAGTCAAATTCTCAGTGTGTTTGTGTGTGTGAGTGCGAGAGTGTGTAAATATAAATATTGAAGTGTGCCGATGATGTTTTCGTTTCCTTTTCTGACTATTTCTACCACCTATCCAGACTTTCCACTTTGTACCCATATCTGAAGTTTGTCCTGTTGGCATTAGAGGTGTGTCAATTATTTCCAAGACACAATGAAATATATTTGTTAGACTTTTAATAGAAAAAGACAACCCTTAGACTGCTGAAATCATGCCATCAGTTGTATTTTTCTTGTGGCCAGGTGTGAATGAACAATACAGGACTTGGATTTTACTGTTAAAACATTGCTTCTTATTTCTGCCTGACATCAGCTCTTGTTGAAGTGATTCTTGGTAAATGCTGCTGTGATGGTACTGTGTACTGCTCAGCCAGACTCACTTGTGAGCCTAAACCAGGATGTTACTCAAAGGAAATAATGGTAGAAGTTGTTTAACAATAATGTAAGAAGGCAGTATGTTCACATTAAGGAGAGAAATGTTCTTACACCAAACATTAAACTGATTTTAAACTGTATTTTTCATATTATAATCCAGTAGGGCACAGGTATGGAAAGAGTCATCAGTGGGTTATAAAAGGCCTGTTATGTTCTTCACAGAATCTCAACCCCTTTAAACATTTTTTTTTTTTTTTAATATTTCTAAAATGGTTTCACTGTCCAGTATATTCAAAAGTTGTTTATAATTGTCATGTTCATACTCGGTTGTCTTGTAGTTTTGTGTGAAGACCTAGATCAGTGGCTTCAAGGGAACAGGGTAGGTTGCCAGACTAAATCTATTATTTGTAGAAAGCATAACATATATCCCTGATTCCCTACAAAGCAGTTCTGTGCTCTCACATACCCAATTCCAGACAGGCCATGGGGGTATCTGAAGAGCCATCAGTAAGAAAATCTCCACGTTTGAATGAGCTTGTCTCCCTACTTGTCGCACTGGCCGGGTTTCCTGGGCAGGTTTTCTCTCTTTTCTAAATGCATGCTGGGCGTACATTTCCCAAGGAAACACACTGAAGCGTTGTGTTAATTTGGATGGAAAAGGTGCCTCTGGAACTCCTGTCACTGTGCAGACTGTTGGCTGGATATTTTGTGTCCATTTTAAATTATTTAAATTAATAAAACATTGAAACACCAGAAGTGGAATGAAAAATGAGTCATTTGCTCTTGATTGAGTGGCATTTATATGCATAATTGTTTATCAGGGTATACAGTGAAGTGTTGTGCAATAATAAGTGTGTATGTGCATCGGTATATCCGCTGAGGATCTTTTACTGTTCAGTGACGTATAATATCGCTTAATTTTGTTTATAGTGCTCTCCTGTTCTGCAGTGAAGAAATAACCATTATGAGGGGGAATCAGTAATTGCATCCACCCCAGCAAACCAGTGAGTGAAAGTGCACCCGGTGGAGCGTCAGTGGAGCGTCTAATGAAGGGCTCCACTAGCCTCTACTGCAGACATGCAGCAGCCCACCCACCTGTGTAGAAATAGCAGCCTGCCATGCAGGTAATAATCAGGCCTTTCTTAGACACCTGGGGGCTTCACCAAACCCTTTACACCGTCCCAAAAGCACATTTTGGAAACGCTTCCCCACCTGCTCAACACATCCTTTATCTTTGTTGTTTACCTAAAGTAATCTGAAATAGATCTGATATGTTGCAGTCTTGGTCAGGTGTAAAGGGGAAATCATGCTCATCTGTTGTTTTTTGTAGAACAACAACAATCTGATTCTGAGAAGATACTACAATGGTATTAATTATGAGTCCTTTTCTTGGCCCTATGTCAAATCAAGCATCACAATAATTGTTAACAATTTTACTAAAAGACCCAAATCTGGTTTCATTCATGTGCTGCTGATCTAAGGCTTGTAAGGAGGCAGTAACTGTGTGAAGCCAACTCCATCTCTTACAAACCTCACACTGTTTCCTTCACTCTGATGTTTTTGTATGTGTCTGTTTGTGTGTGTGTGTGTGTGTGTGTGTGTGTGTGTGTGTGTGTGTGTGTGTGTGTGTGTGTGTGTGTGTGTGTGTGTGTGTGTGTGTGTGTGTGTGTGTGTGTGTGTGTGTGTGTGTGTGTGTGTGTGTGTGGTTTTCTACATGTCCCTGCTGCTCTACCAAAATCTCTGAATTGGCAGTGCAGGTCTGGGTCTAATTGACAGTTTCGTTCATGCTCCAGTGTTAAAGCTTTTGCGCCAATCCTCTCCCCTTCCCCGTTTTCATTGCTTTCATAATTGCCACCAACATAATGACACAGTTGCTGTGGCAACCATGTCTCTCTTTTCTCTCCCTCACACACACACATACAAAGAAAAAAAACATACACACACATTTTGCATCTTGGAGGTTTTTCCTTTTTTTTTTGCTGAATTTACCGGCTGCTTGTAATTTGTACATCATTCCCCCGACATTTTTGTAGCTTTGTTTCATCCTTGCCTTTTACTAGGATGGAAGAACATTGTAGCTAAATCCCTGACCGATATGTTTTTTTTTTTTGCCAGAGCTGGTAAAAAGTAGGTCTCCAGGGTCATTCAATTAAAGAGGGAAATGAATTGGAGGGGAATACACATGAACGCCACCAGTTGAATGGGCTTAATGACCAGCAGCATCATCATGAGCAGCAGCGCGAGCTGAGAGTCTCATCAGCACCAGACTGAGCGACCAATCACAGCGCTCCACCACCGGCGGACCTCCGTCAGGCCAGTCGCAGTTAGGCGGTGTAACCTATATCTCGCTTGGAATTCATGAAGGCAGCCAGCTCATTCAATTCTAGATGGGGAAAAGTTCAATTAGTGAAATCTTTTCTTCTTTGGTGACTTTACGCACCCTGAATTTCTGCGTTTTTTTTCCAGGAACGTAGTCTACCTCTACAACTTCTGCTGTAAAACATTTTATTTGTGTAGTGCTTAGTTTAATTGTCTCATATTTCAGAAAATCTGAGAACATCTCGTTATGGACACTGATATATTTGTCTGCTGCTCGCGTCTTTTTTTGTTTTCTTTCTGCCGTAATAAAGGATTAAAAGACGCCGGGTGGAGACAAACCAAGAAGAGCGAGTGAGAACTGCAGCGTGTTGAGGGGGGGAAAAAAATCATTCAAAACAGGTGGCAGATCCGGCAACAGTTCACGCTGTCCTGATCATCCTGTGCTACAATAACAGGCTTCCATCTGAGAGAGATCCAGTGCGCAGGCTCTCCCAGCGCTCCTCTCCAGCATCAAACCCCAGAGCAACGCACAGGTAAGACACGACATTATGCACCTTTTTATTCACGCAACATCAGGCAATTAATTACGGACAAAGAACTGTTCCATAGCTTCATTGCATGTGTGTGTCTGTGTGATAGACGAGTTTGGCATCTGTTTGGACGCATCAGTTGTGCCGGAGGCTCTCAAACAAAACATTTGGATGAAAGCTGCGCCACAGAGAAAAAAACATCTCCACACGGGCATTGTGCGCCGCTGACATGTTTTTCATCACTTATACAGTTGAATCGACTACTTCAGGTTAATGAAGACGTTATGAAAAAAGGCTGATTTTAAGACCCACGAAAAGACACAGCCAAGCCGGACTGTACACACACAAACACACACACACCGGTACGGATACACCCACGCACTTTTAGCCCACTGTTACATGCAAGTCATGTCCATAAACTGCATGCTTGTTCATTGCAACTTATTAACCTAATGAATGTCGGAGCCAGAAGAGACTTTGTCTAATTTATGATGCGATGTCATTGCGCAGCATTTATTTTAAAGATAAAAGGAAAGCAAACGCTGCATTCTTTTTTTTTTTTTTTAAATTACATTTCTTTTCATCGACTTTTCTTCTACGGGTTGCCCTTCTCGATTCCCATCACAATGCGTGTTTTGCAGCAGCATTTCTATAGAAATATGAAGCCATTTTGTGTCATTTCCAACAAACACCTGTTGAAATTGTTGCACGCTCAGACCGTATTGCACAGCTGCTCGGCTTCCTGCACTAACACAAAGTGAGGGCGCCGTTTGCTTCATTTGCTTTTATACAAATGCTTGAGTCTGTTGAAACGGTTTGTTCTCCCTCCAGTGGCCACGTAACTCAGGGACGCATCTTCACAGCTCTGAATGTGTGCCCTTCACCCTTTGGTTCCCAGCTTCTCTCTCTCTCTCTCTCTCTCTCTCTCTCTCTCTCTCTCCCCCCTCGTTCTACTGCATTGCCTCAACAGCACAGAATAAAGATCCCCACGGGAAAACATGCGCTTCTTTTGTATATTGAGACACTTTGAAAGATGTGATAAGACTTAAAGCGTATGGCTTCACACTGATAAAAGCCTCTGAATTTCTACTTATTAATATTACTACTACTAATATTTATATATTAAATATTATTAATTGTTAAAAAGCTGTAATTGCACATTTATCTGGGGAGTTTTCACATTTTCTGCCAGAACATCTTCAGCGGTATCTGAGCCGAAATTTGGCAGTGAAAGTTGAAAGGAAGCACACATCGTCAGTGTCATCTTTCCAACCAAGAGACATGCAGCAGATGTGACTTTGAAATCTGGTTGGTCTAATGGGTGTAGATTGGATTCTGCTTCCCTTCTCTTTCACTGCCTCTTTCACTCACACACAGACAGAGCTGCAGTGCTATTCTGAGAGAGTTAGCTGCCTCAACCCACGCACAGAATCTGAGAAAGAGAGAGAAAGGCAGAATGAGGGAGAAAAGAGGAGAAGGAGGGGAGCAAGGAGAAGACTACAAGGATTAAAGAATGCCTACTATAGTCTCTCACATGCAAAAATGTACACACGCAAAGATTTTTTTTATTTTTTTTGCAGTTCAGATAGTACCCGTTTAACTGATCCAACAGCATCTGATTAATAGTTGTTATTAGCGCTCTTCTTGTGTGTGGCATTGACTGTATTTGCAGCTCTGTTTAGTGGTGCTGTTTGTGTGATGTTGTATTGGTAAGTGCTGGGAGAAATGTACTTGATTCTGTGCCACCCACACACGCCGCCCTCCCACTCACGGTCGTCTCTGCACATCTATACCTCTGGCTCTTCCCCGCTCGCCACAATCTCTTTTTGCTCATTTAAATCCCGTCCCTGCATGTATCACTCTGCCTGCTCCCATTCTCGTGTTCCTCCTGCAACCAAACAGGCACACTAACACACTAATCCACCTCACAGAATACACACATCTGCTCACATAATGCAATTAATAAATAATGGCAGCACATGTGTACTCTGAATGTGCACACACAGAGGTTGCAGAGCTGCTTTCTAATCATGTTTCTCACTTGTGTTGCAGTGGACCTTCCAGGTTTGATTATCGACGTGCAAACCCTGAGGACAATTCTGGAAATCAAGCAGAACATTTATATCCGACAAAGGAGAAATTCTTCAGTGCTTTGTCTCGCTCATTTTTCCTCTGCTGAACCCTCCTCAGAAGGTCAGAGGAGCATGTAACTGAAACAAGTGGAGCCCTCGGTGATTTCAGCATTCTGTCTCCCCCCGTCTGTGCCTACATTCTCTGCCACAGATAGGGACGTTTTGATAATTACATGTAATTATAATTTCTCTGGGAGACAGATCTGCTTCTGTCTATTATTGCCAACACCTCCAACACAATAACTTCACGCATTTACATATTTCTCAACAACAGTGATATTCTTTCAACCTCCGAGACCAATCAGGAATTATCTTACTTAGAGAGACATGTCACAGGGAGAAGCCATTCAGTTCATGTCTAATTAGAGCTACATTTGAATGACAGGGGCAACTTTTTGTGCCTGAACGCTGAATACAGAGTGTTTCAAATCTATAACATTTCAGGCTGGTTTATGCTTACTCTCGATTTTCAACTGTTACAGTCTTCTTGCACATAAGCCGAGCCTCCCTCATTATCACCCCCAGCCTGATCGCACAAACTGTCTGTGCCAGCCGAGTACTGATGCATAATAATCCCACTTTAAAAAACATAGAGGTAAAGTATGTGGTGTTTCTTTAGATGTGACGAGTGCCTACAAAAGGTTATATGGATCTTCATCGAAATTTGGCATCAATAATAGACAGCTTTCATTAGCGACGCTGTGTCTTTATTATATTTGATTGTTAACAATGCCAAAAAACACAAAATATATAAAAAGAATGATAGATTTCATACAATTTTCCAAGAAAGAATTGCTTTCAGCTTAAACAAGTGCCAATTCCGAATGTACGAAGTGCCAAACTAAACACATTGTCCAGGAATAAACAAACCAGATCAAACTGTTTACACGTAATACAACACAGGCCATATATTATTGCTAAAGTGCCATGTCCAGCACAGGAATGTCTAGGACTGCCATATCTTAATGAATAACACTCTATGTGTTTAACTTTCACTGGCCTTTGTGGTTGCAAAAAACATATTTTCATCCAGCACCAAGTCAGATATTTGTTTTTTTTGTGCAGGTGGACATGGAGGATTAGGTATTAAGGACTAAAAGCATGAAGATTGTTGTTTTTAATTTGTCCTTTTCGCAGAGATGCACAGTGTTCTAGACTTGAGAGGTGTTTTTTGAGGGCAGAAGATGAAGTCATTATGCATTCAGAGTTCCTCTCTAGCAGTAAATTAAAATAATTTTAACACCATTATCAGCAATTATTGAAAACCTACCAAGAGATTCTGACAGTGTTGGTCCTTTTTTTTCCCACTGTTGGCAGTCTTTTTCTAATATTACACTGTATAAGTACACAGTTTCTGGAAAAAAAATCAAGCTTCAGATTTAATCATCAAACATAACTGAATGAAACTATACATCGTCAGATTCTAGCAGGTCGTACATGCTACATGAATATTTCACATGCTGTTCTAGTGGGTTGACTTGCAAAGCGGATACATTATTGTAACTGCATTGACTGAACAACAGAAATTCGGTCTCTTAGTCATGTAAAAATGACGCCCACCACCAATCTCCGAGTCTTCGCCGTCTCCCTGCTCTCCCTCCTCTCCCTCCTCACCGCTGCTGTGGACACCTCTTCGTCCCCCCCTCCTCTTCAGCAAGTAGACCACTCAGGTAGGCTGTTCACCGAGCAGCCTCAGACCGACCCCAGCCCCTCTCTGCTGCTCCTGGCAATGCAGGCCAACATCAGGCCCGCTGCTCTGCAAGGCAGGAAGAAAGCTCCTGAGAAACTTCCAGAAACCTCAGGGGGAGTTCTGGAGACGCCTCCCAGACCCCTTCCCCAGGTCATGTTCCCCAAGAATGTGACGTCAGCGGAGGCTCTCGCACCTCCTTTAGGAGCAGCCCAGGTGGCACCCATTCGACCTCGCATGATGGATCTATGGATTGATGTGTGTCGGGGTTATTATGACGTCATGGGACACTTTGACAGCGCTTTCAACTGCTCCAAGGACACCTTCGTCTTCTGCTGTGGGACCTGCCACTACCGCTTCTGCTGTCCAGATCGGAGCCGGCAGCTGGACCAGGACAACTGCAAGAACTACGACTCTCCAGACTGGGCCAAGCCGCAGACAGACTCCATGATCATATCAGAGGAACATGGTCCTGACCCGGACTTTGATCCTTTGAAGCAGCAGAGCCACAACACGGGATTTGTCATTGGTGGTGTGGTGGTGTTTATGGTGGCTGTGGCTGTAGGCATCAAGGTGGCCTTCAATAAGGTGCAGCAGGAAGCCAATCAGAGGGACCTCAACATGCCTAGGTGAGACTTTTTTCTTTTCTCCCCTTTCAATGCTGCATTCATAACTTCACTCCAGTATATGTTGCTTTATCGCATGTATGAAAACTGTAATGCTATTAGGGTTTCAGGCTTCCATGAATGGGCCAGATTCATCATTCTGGCCACAGAATATTGTCATTAGTCATCCTCTGAAACATATTTGATCTTTGTCAAGTGGCTTCCGTGGAATTCATGGCTGTGTTAATTCCTCTGGGATTTAAACTAATATGTGGCTGGAAACCTCTGTATTAAAGATTCTGTTTTATTAGATTCTGTTTCGATATTTTCTATCATGGGCTACAGTATTTGAAAAGACATCTGGACAGATATTTAGTGATGATGGTGCACAAAGAATGACGTTAATGATGAATGTCTCTTTGTTGTTTTAAGATTCCTTCTAATCCAATTCAAATACAGCAACTTTTTTGAGAAAAAACAAGATGAATGTTAAATAAATTGCACTCAAACCTAAGAGGCCTTCAGCCTCATGTGAAGCATAAACATGGTTTTTCTGTTCACTTTCTGATATGAGCCAATCCGTTGAAAAAAATAATAATCTGAGCAATTTTTATAATGATACATTTGCAAAAATTATAACCACAAAATTGCTTGTCCTAGAACAAAGATTGCTCAGCAGAAGGACTTCAAGGTGCTAGACACGTTTTATCACTCTGAATTCTACGTGACAGTCAGTGAACAGCCGATAGTTGAAGCTAATTTTTTTATCAATTTCTTTCCATTTTGCTTGTGATATAATCAGAGCCCTGGTGGACATGTTGCGGCACCAGTCAAGCCCGGTCCAGCAGGACGAGCGAAACAACAGCGTGGCTCTGACTGTAGGCGACGGACAGGGCACACTGGGGAGAGCTCCAAAAAATCTTTACGCCCCAGGCCTACCCAGCAAGGACAACAGATGTGAGCGTCTCAGGCTTTTTATTGCATCAGTGAATAGAAGACTCGGAGGCACAATCAGAGCTTTTGTAACTGCATCCTCTGTATGCTCAGACACATCGTATTTGTCACGTCTGCATGAAGAATGATTTTTTTTCCCAGTCCCAAGGCTGTAACCATGTGGCATTATAGGAAAAAAAATAATCTTCAATGGTGATGTACAACATAAATTAGATTGTTTTTTGATCAGTTTTTTCAATGACTATGCTGTGATTACTGAAATACACAAAGAGTGAACATGGATTTTGAGATAAGTGCATTTAAAATATAAGAAGCTCTGTGCATGTAAAAGTAAGTGAAGTTGAATTGGAGCAGACAATCTTTGTATGCTAAAGAACAATTATTCTTTTGACTTACAGTGGGCAATTTGCAACACAATTTCATCCACTCATCCGGCTCCAGCCCGAAACACACCGCCACCATCGGTAAGGCAGCTGGTGACAGCTGAGCTCATATGTAAATAATATGTAAATGCCACAATTCTTCATTTACCGTATTCAATTTGGTAAAGTAGACTTATTCATCGCAACAATAATAATGATTTTATAAGATTAAAATGTTGTGTTCTAGTGGATGCTGGAACATTCACATACTGCTACGTGCAGGGTGCTATATCCAGAGGAGCAAATCTCATTTAACAAATGGGGCTTTTTCTCCCTGTGGTCTCTGCAGAGCGCACACCTCGAATGAACAATGCTCAGCTGGCGGCTGGAGGCACCCTGCTCTCCAGTAAACACAACAACACCAAATCCCAGCCTGCCTTCCACCACTCCCTGCACAACCTGGCTCAGCTGCCGCCTTCCTATGAGAGTGCCACCAAGCCAGAGCTCAACAGATACTCCTCACTTAAACGCCTCGGTATGTACCTACTGTACATGTTTAAGAAATGTCTGTCTCTGCAGCTGGTCCATGAGCACTGACACAACGGTGACACTCTTGACACTGCGGCAAAGTGCAGGATGTGTCATTATGTGCTAATGCTGTTTGCGGTGGTGATAACAATTCAGAAATGTTTTTCTTTGGTTTCCAGAGAAAGGTCTCGATGAGTACTCTTCCGGTTACTGCACCACCAAGCGCAGGCCTCACACAGCCCAGCCGGCCCTCCAGTCCTCCCAGCACCATCTCCACTGGGGAGGAGATTATACACTCAGTGGGAGAGGAACCCTTCCAAGGCATGCAGCCCGTCCCTGGATCCCGCCACCACCTTCTGGCATGCCTGCCTCACCTACCCCCAATCCTTACCCTTTGGATCCCCCAGAGCCGCAGTACAACCCCAACTACGACACTCTGTCCAAACCCCCGAGGAAAGTCAAGTCCAGCGACCAGCTGCTCAACATGAGTGACGTTCCAGGCAACACAGGGACCCTGTCCAGATTATCCAAGAACCAGCAGCACCAGTACTACAAAGCCATGGCTGCCTCCAATAAGAACTCCAACACGCAGACTCTCACGAGGAAGCCCCAGGACAGGAGAGAAGAGAGGCAGGAGCGGCTGCTCATGTCCCCAGACCATTTGGAGGAGAGGATGGGAGGTGGCGGTATGGGGGTCGTGGATCCTTACGCCCACACACCAGGAGGGATTGTCCCCACACTTCCTCGCCAGCAGAAGGCCCAGTCCCAGCAGAATGTGTGCGCCACACCCTCCCTGGACCGACACCACATGATCAAGATGAACTCTCATCCCACATCCGGGCGGGAGCAGGAGAGGAGCACGGCCATGACGGGGCACATGAGCGGGGGCATGGGCTGGGCAGGGGAGGTGCCCGGGGCGGGTGTAGTCATGGGAACAGGAACACTAGGGGGCCACAGCGCGAGGAGGATGGCCTTCGCAGCGAAGAGGCAGAACACCATCGAGCAGCTACATTTCATACCAGGAGGGGGAGGCGGGGGGTCAGGGGGAAGTGGAGGGGGGAGTCAGGGGATCAGGACGGGGAGTAAAAATGAGGTGACGGTGTGAGGTTAGTGCCTAAAATAGAATTAACTCTCATCAAAGATATGGGAATAGATCACCCTTCTGCATTTAGATATTAGATTGACAACTGAAAATTAAACTAGAAGTATTAAGTATGGTAACAACACAATGTGCTTAGGCTATTCAGATTAGTGTTATCTTGTTATTAAATAGCTTAAATATGATACTTTATTAAAAATATAGGTGGGGCATATCTGTATCATTTATGTGATAGCCTGCATCAGCCATATTTTGTAAGAAAATTTGCCATATTGCCATAAACAGCAGTGCCATTACTTGCAGAAAGACTGACTGGGGGGTGAGACAAAACCAACTGAAGTGTCGCTCATGATTTTGTTTTTTATATGTTTTTCCTAAAAAGTACTCAGGAGCCATATTAGATAGGGATCAAGAAGATATATAGATGTATATACTAAAAAAAAAGTTTAAAAAGAAGAGGACCATGGGGATTATTTATCACAGAATTTAATAGAGAACTTAGCCGACTACCTGCTGGACTTTCAACCTGATTTCTTAAACTGACTCTCATAGTTGAAGGGCCTGATGGACCAGATGAGTCTGCATGAACCGTGTGCCTGATGGCGGTTTTTGGAGATCTGACATTTACTGAACCGACCTCATCCTGACACAGGGAGGCAAACCTGTTTTTTTTTGTTTTTGTTGTTGTTGCTTCCTGTGTAAATGACTGAATGGGTGGGGGCTGTTTTCTAACCGGGACTCAGCAGCCTGACACCATTGGCAGGTCTCCGCGCCCGATTTAAACTTGGGGACGTACCCACATTACCACTCTGACGCCTGGGTTGCCTAGTTTTCCATGTGACCTTAGATCAAATCCCCACAGGGACTCACACTCTGATCACTGCTACACTACAGAAGTGTTAACTGTTGGTAGATTATAATATGGGTTATTTTCCCCCTAATTTTTCCACCTTTAGATCGGGACCTAACCGTAACAACAATGGGCTACCAAAAAGTATACAGCCATCTGTTTCAAAAAAATCTTGACATTAACCTAAACGAGTCAAGAGCTAACAGAACAGACCGATGTGTTCAGTTTACTAATAAAAGGGCAACTTTCTTTATGTAGGTTGTGTACACAGAGCAAAAGGTTTTCTACAGAGCACAAATGAAAAGACCGTGACGCAGAGGTTGCACTTACACAACTGTCCTTCAAAAGCCATTTATGAAGATACAAAGAAAATACCACAGAGGAAGCTGGTCTGACAATCACCATTTTATTATTCTCTCCAGGTGACAAATTATACAAGTCAGTGATATTTTGTACAGTCAAAGGATTCGGCTTCAGAGAAAGCCAAACAAACACCTCTGAGTCAGGAGACCTGAGGCCTTCTCCTGTGTGGCTCAAAACGCCGTAGAGACTCGGATGGTTGGGAAGCCCTGCCCATCCTCAAGACGAAGATCTTGCTGTATCATATCGCACTTCAGCCAGTATGAGGGGGAAAAAAAAACAGAAAAGAGAAAAAAAATCTTCATCAATAACATTGCGTATCAATACTAAGGGCTATCCTATCCTATACTGTAGTATGTGATATATTTGGTCCCTATATAATGCTATCTCTTTCTCTTGATTTAGTGTTGATATTGTCATGATGTATTAAGTATTAATGTGTACAAAAAAACAAAGAGCAATTTAAGCACAGTTCAAAGAGAATCACAGAGACAAAACTTTGCACAAATCTTTCCCCTGATATTTGCACCAGATACAAACTTACTTTGTATCACATCCTCAAGGTTTACATTCGGTACGAGAACGGCTGAACGTGTGACCGATCAATGGGAGGTATTGTACTGAGAGAGGATTTTTTTTTTTAAATCAACAGATGGAAATCAAAGAAGGAACTTGTTACCGCTGTTTTTTTTTTGTTGTTGTTCAGTCATGTGAAAGACTACAGAGATGAAAAAACTGGCAAACAAATTTCATTCGGACAATCTTCCTATACACAGTGCTAAATGTAGTTGTTCTGAATATGATGGAGTGTTATTATTAATAATTATTATAACTGTTATGGTTATTATTGACAATTATCTTATGATGTGATGTTCTTTTACTTGGTGGGGTTTAAGTGTTTATTGTTTTTAGATAACTAGCATTCTCATGACTGGTTGTTTTTTTTCATACATTAGGTTGTAAATTCAAGTTTTTAAAAACATTCTGAATCTTGATGCATGCCAGCTCCATTTCACTGAGAGGCATTTACAGTCTGCCTGGATTTTTAAGGTCATCCACACTTAGATATGGCCGATTTTCCAGCTGTACGTACTGTGCCTAGACATCGGCCTTATGATTTCTTGAACTCAAGTGATTACTTAAGTTTCCATTTGAGTAGAAAACCATCTATTGAAAGAATCTGCAGCCTTCTAAACGTAGATGTGTAGATGACAGTGTTTTGGTGAAGGGATAGATATGATTGGGACAGGCTGGAAGCTATTAAAGTCACCACACTGGAGACATTGTGTTGTTTGTTGCCTGACCCGATGGGATGAATGTTGGAGAGACACTGTAACTGAAACCTGAGCGCAGTGTCTCTATCAGGGAAATAGGACAGGTGACGTACAGTAGTATTAGATTAGATTTTTTTAATAGAGCCACAAATGGTCTGTAGCAAAGTCTGTAAAATCTCACAAGCCATATCCATTGAACCTCATGATCACAATTT
Organism: Labrus mixtus; assembly: GCF_963584025.1. NCBI lineage: Eukaryota > Metazoa > Chordata > Actinopteri > Labriformes > Labridae > Labrus > Labrus mixtus. Next base: position 17,160,445 of record NC_083622.1, on the reverse strand, counting down.
CATAAATGGTTAATCTAATTTGTGCAAGTATTGTATTTTGTATAGCTAGTACAATCAGAAAAATTATAAGTGACATTAACTTGAGGATTCAACAAATGATGTGTTAGTATTTAATGAATTGTACAGTGCCAAACTCATAACATTTTGTTGACTTTCAATTGTCAGAGACCCCTATAAGAGGCGACACTGGTTGATTTCTTTTCACAGCTGAGAATTAACACACAGGCGAGTGAGCTACAAAAGCTAGTAACCAGACAGAAATGAATGAATATGGTGTGTGTCTTTACCATTATGAATTCATTTTGAGAGAGAGGATGGTTAATGGCCACCGGAAATGTGAAGATATATGAACAATATGTCGTACGGACAGGGACCACGTCCACAAATGAAATTTATTTTCATGTCTATAAATTTAAAAACGACCCCTTTGTTATTGTTCAATGCATTGATCCCCTTGAATACTACAGTTACTTACACGAGGAATTTGTATAATAAAGTTGGTGGAAAAAATGTTTGGTCATTAATTTTACAGTTTAATGTTTCTTGCATTCCTGGTTTTGACTTTTTCTGTTATATATTTAATTCACCTCTATTTCCTTTACCTGAGACACCTAAAACCTCAACAATCATGCCCACTCCTCTGGTACATACCTATCAGTATTATCAAACACATACTCTGTTTCTGATAGTCTTTCTAATGTATACATTTATTATTCACTTAATTATATATTAAGATGCCTAATAAATGGAGGAATTTAGGCACCTTTAAAAATGTTCTAAAAAATGTAAACAGTGCTAAATACTTTGCAGTCATGTTGGAAATTACCATTAATTCATACATTTGGGAGAAAAAAAATGTTCCTCTGCATCTGGAATGACTGCATAGAAGCAAACACCCCTCATTTTCTGGTCTGCTCAGAACTATCTACCAAAGATTTATGATTGAAATGGGAAATGATCAAAAGAAGGAGTAAGATCATTTGCAAAGTAATCTAGTGAAACTTACTTGTTAAAAGTATTTTTAACAAAAACCAGTGACGCACATCTGTGTTGTAGCAGGAGATTAGCTGATATTAGCTAAAGCTGTGATGAGTCAAAGTCTTGGTGGAAAGAACTAACATTAATTCATAGGGTAGTAGTATTACTAAAATGTACAGTATGTATTGGACATATATATCCCTGTGCGTTTTATTGTGTATTCTATATTATATGATAACATTATTACAGTTGCTCTCATTGGTCATACGTATTTTCTTTTAAAGCTTGTCGTGGTGAAAGTAATTCTAACATTTTTAAATCATCTGTTTGGCAGGTAAATTAAAAAGTGCATCATATTTTGTAAACTCATGTGTATTTTATGTTGAATCCTAATCTACGAATCTACCTAACTATATCAGTTAATTGAATCTATAGACAAACATATTGGTCTTTTGCTAAGTGAAAAGTACAATATTTCTATTTGAATCGTGGTGGAGTCAAGAAGCAAAACATGTTAATTCATAAATAAAGTCAGAGTATGCCTACCTTGAAATGTGTACGGCAGATTGATTACATTTATTTTGTTAGACATTGATCTACAGGGTTGAACTTTTTCTATATGTTGTCACAGATTTGAATAACAGAAATAAGTCTTCATTTGAGACATGGCCATAGACTGTAAATATTAAGACATGGCCTAAGGCATGGGGACTAGACGTATATGCCAAGTTGTGTCAATCACTAAAAGCAAAGACGGAGCCCGGGACTGTTCTGACATGCATCTCATAACAGATACAGAAAAACATGTTTGTGCAAGCAGTCACAGTTTTGAGACCCGTGGCTTTGGTAAAAGGCAGTGTGTTATGAAATTGTATCTAAAAATAATCACAAAACCGATTAGTGTTTTATAAGGGGTCAAAATAGCAACAACAGCTCCATATTAACAAAAAGCCTTTTAGTCTTCAGTAGGTTAGTAAGCACACAAATTGGGTCTATGATAAAATCACACATTACCGGGATGTGAGGTATTGTATAAGCCGCAGTAAGACAGTGCCAGTGGGAGTGGACGACTGTACTCTAAATTAAACGAAAAGGTGAGACTGTCTTCATATAATTCACATCTCTAGGCCATCTAAGTGCAGAGTTATATCATTTTGTTCCTGCTGCGTCCTTCCACTGAGGTAAGAGCAGCTCATATTTAAAACCTCCTGTGAATACATTTATTGCACTGAGATGTAGGAAGGCTTGAATGAAAGCGCAGACTGCTGTATTGTACTCATAGAGACATTATTTTGTAGGAGGTACACAAAAGGCATAGAAAATATTACATTTGATTTCAGCATTGATGGCCTCTGATGCTCTACAATCATTGTAATTTACACATTTCACCACCAGGAGGTTCAGTAGGTCCTCGGCTCACAGAGAAAGTCTGCACGTATATATTTCAATGCAAATGTAAAGAAATAATATCTTTAATAATATCCATTTTTAAAAAAGTATTATGGATGGATAAGGTGCCCGAACTGTCCAGCACCAGTCACCATGCATATTAATGCCTCATATCTCTGCTTAGTAAAGTGAAACCCCTTTTTCCACATGATTTGCTCAGTTCTTGGCACTGAATGTAGCTGAGAACGACTACAAGATTTGCTGGAAAAGAAAAATTAAAATGCAGATGTATGTGTGTGATTAATGCTTTCTGTTTCCTCGTATGATGAGTAAAAGATACCCAATCATGATTACCATCTTTACAAATCAGAGAGGAAATGATTCACATCTCTGGGATTAAAGTGACTGAATCAGATCCAAGACGTGTGTCATGATAAAATGACGAGTTTGCCAAAGGTTTAGTTTCTGAGTTCACTGTGACTGTTCTTACAGCTTCAGAAAAACACAGGTCATAACTCACATCAATATCTTTTAATCACTGCATGGATGTGGTGATTGAAACAGTTTGTTTTGGTAGATCACTTTTAAACATTAGTGACCATTATTGGTCAATTAATTGTTGGGACAGAAGAACGGGGCAGATTAGAAATAAACACCTCTTATTCTCCATCTCAATATGAGAAATGTGACTTGTGATCATAATGGCATTTCAAGTATTATAAGTTGTTCTACATGGGTTTTTTGTTTTGTGACCAAGGGCCACAAATGAAATCACACACTCTTAGTATAATGACCTGCAAATCTTATTGATGCTTGTCCTTGATAAACCTTATATCATTTAAACCTTGTGTTATATTTAGGCCTATTGGCTCAGAATAAAATTGACCTTTTCCTGTACTATTTGTTACAATTAACTAATGCCACATCAATATAGCCTAATGTAATCATTGACCTTACATATTTTCTTATTTTCAGCTCTTTTAGTTTCTTACATCTTTTTAAATCTTTGGTCCTCTTGGTCTCAGCTCGTGTTGTTGGGTTCTTGTCTTGCCTGGGTTCTTATCATGGTTCTTGTGACGGTCGGGTTCTATATGTCTGTTGGGTATTGTGCACTTTGGGTTCTTTTCTGTTGAATTGTATTTAATAATTTTTTGTATTTTGCATTTGTTATGTTCTTGCTGTTGTTAATGTTCTTCTGTGTTTGGTTTAGTTTGTTCTTGTTTGTCAAAGCACTTTGTAAACCTGTGTTTTTAAAAGGTGCTCTATAAATAAAGTTATTATTATTATTATTATTATTATTATTATACACTTGGCTTAGATGAAACAGTTTGACATTTTGGCAGGTTTTAAAAAGACATTAACCCTTGTTCATAAACCCTGGACCCCCTGATTGTGGGCCTACTTTACTAATATTTGAGAATATGCCTTTATATCATGTACATTTATTGGAGGCTGCTCCTGATTCATTTGGATGCTTAGCCTACTTGTATGTCATAATTCACAATGCGTTATAACTGCAATTAGTCCTCCTCTATCTAAAATATAAGACACAGGATAAAAGATAAATAAACCTATGTAATGTTATGCACTTTCAAGAAATAGCCTATCATAGCATTGAGATATCATTTCCCTAATAGGCCCATAAAACATCAGCGTTGGACTCCTTCTGAGACAAGCTGACTTTAATATAGTGGGACAGTGTTGTCAGGGTGGATTGGTTAATGATGATAATGAATATTAGTGAAAGAGGATCTCCTTTACACTGGAGCCTAAACCCTATTCAACCACCCGCGAGCCCCGCTAGAGCTACCCGGAAATATTACAAGGGCCGGAAAGGACCAATGTAAAGAGAGCACACGTCACTCACTTTTTACCCAAAAAATATTATCACCGACCACCCCATTTTTCTCGTCCGTCGAAATCTTTAGCTAACGTTCCCCGTCGGCATAAGCTGTCGTAGCCGAATGGAAAGGAGGCGGCTGCATTGCCCGTCGGCGTTGATTTGTTGTGGGGACGGTGTAAGCTTTCACCCAGCTCAGCATCAGTGAAAATGGCTCTGGCTAACGACTGGAAAACAGCACGCAGAAATGAAAGCCGACGATAGCTGGCTAGGCGGTAAGAAGAAGGCGTGACAGGCCTCATCCATCTACAACTGTGCTTTGCGACTGGATGCGTAGGTAAACATTTGCCCCATGTATAGGTTACGCGGATGTATATGCTAACGTTAGCATCGTAATGTTCACGGTGGTCGGCGTGCTTTTTTTTAATATAGTGGGGTTTTGAAAGGTGGCTAACGTTAGCAGCAGTGTGGGGTTTTTCTAGACTGCGTGTGGCGCCGAGTGGCTAAACATGCCGAGCTTGTGCAAAAAATATCATGCTCATTAAAAACCGTAAAGTTTTGCATGCAAGGCGCTTCCAATGTTTTAGTTATTCCTCCAAATGTATGCCAATACTAAAACAGGATGCTACCTCAAGTGCATCCGTTTTTACTTGGGCCTGCGTGTACTGCTTATGTTTACATTTTGCAGCGAGTCTGTTTAATCTGTTAATTTAGCATTTCTGCCTTTCTCCAACAGGATTGCTGATTTACATTAAAATGAGAGCCTGTCAAACATGTGATAGATTATCTTCTTCGTCTGCCAAGGGAACTCACTTCCCTCTACATTCATCGCAGCGATTAGAGGAAACGGTAAGATTTTACAAGGTGAGCAAAACGAGACGCAAAGTGAGTTATTCTGTTTCCAGTTTACGTCTGCCTTCCAGGAGGAGAATAAAGGGAAATGTTAACCTAAACAACAATTTGACTTCATCTAGTTAAAATAATAATAATGATGCACATTTTAAGATTGTATTCTCCCTTTGTTGGCTATAATTTGAATTGTACGGTTTGTTTTACTGTGTATCACAAAGAGAGAGCAACAAAAACATATCAATAAAATGACTCCTGTTCAATATGAATTACAAACTCAAAAGAATTAGTCTATTTTCATGTTAATATTTTAACAGTAGTCATACCCTTGGCCTACCTATTACCTACTTATTACACAGCACCTGATAGTGTTAAATTACTTTCATCTGTCCTATTATGTGATATCTCATTGCTAATGTTACAAGCAATACTATGTAAAACTAAACACAATATTACAAACAAGTGTCTTTACACTATTTCACTGATTTTCAGCTAAGAATGAAATTAACAATTGTTTAGTGTAGTGATAACCTGTATGCTATATTATTATCTGCAAATAATAAACCTAAAAAACAATCTTAAATAAGTAGTAAGTGAAAATAATTGTTTATTTGCAGAAGAGGTTGATTCTTATTTGAATAGTGTTTAATGTCTTCAGTTAGTGCCCACAGATTTGTGAAGTTTATGAAACCTTTCCCAAAGTTTGCAGAACTGTTTTTGTTTGTTGTTTTTGCTTTTATTTATTCCTTACCTGAACCTTTGGTAGCTCAGTATAAATCTCCTCAGTGGTTTTCTTTATTAATCAAGGTCTAGCACCTCCCATCTCTTACCTCCCACCTTCATGAATGATGTCTATAAATAAGAGCCAATGCATTGACAGTAGCTATGTTGATAATGACTTTTCCTTTTTGAGAACCTCATTTTGAACCTATTAATAAAAACAATTTGCATTCATGGAACATTTCTGTATGTGCTTTAATGCACCTGAGACATAATGGTAAGTTATACAAAAATAAAGTAGAAGATTGTTAATGTGTATTAAGTCATTGAAGAAGCCCGGCATTGTATCATTATATGTAACAAAATAACTTGAATTGTACCTTTTTAAGTTGGCATTGTTTACATATTGTGAAAATATATTTATAATGGTACATGAATTTAAAAGCTTTACACTTAATGGCTGCAATGAAGTGGGATAAATCTCTGCTTTGTAATGTGAAAGAACAGTTAATGGGGGGGGGGGGGGGGGGTGTTTCCCATGGAAAGTGAAATATAGTCTTGGTCCTCTCTATGACTTTTATCCTTTTTTGATTTTTTTTCAGCGAAAGGAACTTCTTGGCTGAACAAGGATGAGGAATCTTGCTTAGATGAAGGAAATGTCAACGCAGTAACTCTCACAGGAAAAAAAGAAGTCATTTAAACTGCTTCTCATTAAAAAAAAACTTTTAAAAGCAATTTTGAAATTAGGTGGAACTCCTTTACTTGTCTTAAAGACATTTTGCCTTTTGATCATAAACTCATCTTTCTGGCTACCCACTCATTTTGGAAGTCGAGTGTGGGCAGTGGATAATCAACAGGAACTAGGACACCAGAAGTAAACATCTGGAGAGACAAACGCTTTATCTAAGACATTTAAGTAGTTTTTGAAAATTGTATTATAACTTCCCGTTTAGGGTAAAGCATTTTTTTCAAGAGTCATTCTTTGGATTATTGTTGCCGCTCCTTGCTTTGAAGGTTTGGCCCTACAACCCCATGTGCCAGTGAGTGGGAAATGTTCCAATTTGGAAAATACAATCTGGACATTATAGAGATGTTAAGTGGGCACCAGGCCCACCAGTTCAAAGGCCTCGGTTTAGATCGACAACTTCAACATCAACAGCAAGTGCAACTCCACCAGCATCAACTCCAGCAGCAGCAGCAGCAGCAGGCTGAATCTTCTGGAGCTCTTCTGTCTGGACTTGGCTTGGGCCCCCTGCAGGGGTCAAGAGGTAACGCCTTTTCTGATTCTGCCTCCATTTTTGCCAAGATGAGTGCCCCTCCTCCCCCACCTTTACAACAACAGCCTTCCTCATCTCAAAGCTCTCGTTCAAAGTCAAGCAAGATGAGCAGCAGCAGCTCAAGTCATTCTTCAGGCTACCCACAGTTCCTGCGCTCTTTCCACCCGTCTGAGGCAGCACTAGCACAGGAGCAGTTACATCCAGGTGTAGGCCGCTTTGAGCACTTTGCTGGGGGAAGTAGTGGGAGTGCTGGGGGATTGGGAGGATTAGTAACATCAGCACCTCCACCCCCTCCTCCTCTGCATCCTGGCCTCTCTGTCCCCCAAGTATCATCTGGTCCCTCCTCCTCCTCTCCTTCCCCTTCAACCTCTGTGGCCACCTCTAATAACCTTTCTAGCAGCAGTGCAGTCAGCTCATTGGGACACCAATTAGTTGGGGCCCAATCTGATGCACGTAGCCTTCACCAACAATTTAGTTGCATGTTAGCTGCTAATCAGTATTTCCTTTCTGGTGTGCCTACTAATGCTAGTTTAGAGCAATTTCTTGTGCAACAGGGAACCCATAACCATTTAGGGTTAGGTTTAAGTCAGACAGGCGGGGAGCCTAGTACTAGTCTTGCTCCACCTCCTGCTTTGCATTCTTCTCACTCACATGGTCACTCCACTCCCCAGTCACAGCAGGCTCCACAGCAACAGCAACAACTTACACCTCACACCCTTTCTCATCCGCATTCTCATTCTCATCCTCATCACCCGCTTCACCCAGGCTCCCAGCCTTCATCACTTGGAGGCTTTGACTTCCAGGGTATCCCTGTACTTTCGTCAAATCAGATAGCTTCTTTAATGCAGCAAGAAGCAGGTTTGCCCCTTCCCTTGCCACTTCATTTATCCTTATCTAAGGATGATGGTAAAGGGGAAAACAGTGGCGGTGGAAGTAGTAGCAGTGGTAGCAGTAGCAGCAGGAGGAAGAAAGCTATGGCTGGATATTTGCCTCAGAGAAAATCTGATAATAATAGCAGCAGCAACCATGGCCACAGCAGTAACCCTAGCACTAGTAGTAATGGAGCTGGGTTAAGTCATGGTCAGCCCCCAGCGTTAATTGGGAGTGGGGTTGGTATATCAAATATGGGTGGAGACCCATCATCTCTTCTTGCCTCATCATCTTCATCTTCATCTGTTGTCTCTTCCTCTTCCTCCTCTGCTCCCTCCTCCACTGCTGCCTCAGTACTGGTTACTAATGATTCTCACCTTTCTAAATCTAATAACCAGAGCTCAATGCAACCCAATCCCACAGAGTCTGATTCAGAGACTGTTTATAGTTGTGGAGATTGTGCCAAAAGCTTCCCTCACCTTTCAAGCCTTCGCAGGCATTTGCGCATGCATGAGCCAACCACAGCAGGTACTAGCAATAGTGCCACTACTGGCCCAAACCCTATTCATATTAAAGCTCAGCCTGACCCAAGCCTTCCCCATTCGACACAAGAAACTCCTCAACCCACATCTAATTCCTGTCCTAGCCCAGACAAAATATTTAATTGCCCAGATTGTGGCAAAGGCTTTAAAAAAAAAGGGCACCTCCTGCAACATGGTGTTATACACTCTTCAGCTCGCCCATATGGCTGCTCCACCTGTTCTCGGGCTTTTAATCGTAGAGAGTCACTGACCCGCCATGAGAAGATACATGAGGAAAAGCCATTCCGATGCCCCGCCTGTGGTCGTTCCTTCCGTGAGAGCACCTCTCTACTCAACCATGCTGCCTCAGGCACCTGCGGCAAGCCAGGTAGGGGACCCAAGCAGAGGTGCAGCAAGACAGGAACTGATGGCGAGGACAGAGTCGGGGGAGGGGGCGGAGGAGGTAATGGAGGAGGGGGAACTTATCAAAGCAATAGAGGGGTTATTTATGGGAAAACTGAGGAAGAAGATGGTGTAATCATTGTTGGGGAAGGAGAACCAAAATCAGGTTTAGGATGTGATAGTCTGTTTCAGTCTGGAAGGGGAGGGAATTCAAATGACAGGGACAGAACAGATACTAAATACCCCACTGACTACTCTCGGAATCGTTACACAGGCTACCATGATGACCATCGTTCTCAAGGTAATCCATCTCCATGCTACTCTGGTGCCTCCCCCTGTGGAAGTGGGATGGCGGGCCCAGCTCTGAGAAAGGCACCCTTGGCCCCGACACTGCATCCACACTCACAGAGCCACAACCAGCACCACCATCCGCAGCAACAACCCCACCTGCCCCTTTCTTCTCTTCTGGATGACTCAGAGGATGATGTTACTAGCTCTGTCAATAATGCAATCTCTGCTATAACAGCCGCTAGTAACAGTGGAAATAGAGGGGATGATAGGGGAGACATCATAGGAGGTCTACTAGGTGGTCTTGGTTTGGGTCCTCTGGGCTCACCCTCAACAACTTCTGGTATGGATAAGAATTTCAGAGGAGGTGGGAGCCAGGAGGCTATGAACAGCAACCCGCAGAATCCTACGGCTAAACCAAAACGTCCCCGCAAACCTAGAGCTAAGAAAGATCCTGCAGTGGCTGGACAGCCCCCCAAACGTAGGCAATACACTCCCAGAATGGGGCCCAGCGGGCTCCCACGCACTCACCTCTGCAGTGTCTGTGGTAAGGGGTTTGCACGCCGCGAGACACTACGCCGGCATGACCGCATTCATACTGGGGAAAAACCCCATCACTGCAATGTTTGTGGAAAGTATTTTAGAGAGGCTTTTCATCTTAGCAAGCATCAAACAGTCCACTCTGGGGCAAAGAATTACAAATGCAGCATATGTGGGAAAGAGTTTGGATACTCCCAGAGCCTCAGGAGGCACAGCAAACTACATCAGAAAGGGGAGCTGGAAGAGGTGCCCACAACACCAGCTCCTGAGAACCTAAACAGCTTTAACCCAAACCCTCAATGTAGCGTGGCCCAAGATAGGAGCCAAAACCCAGCACCAAGCACCTCCTCCTATTATTCCTACTCTCAAGACGTTAAGCCTCAAGATACCAACACCCAGCAACAGCCTCCACCACCCCAAACACAGCCACCCCCTCCCCCTCGACTTTACACGTGTGCAATCTGCTGGAAGTCGTTCCGCCATCACTTTCATTTGACTGCCCATCACCAGACGGTTCATGAAGGTGGGGGGGAAAAGCTCTTCTGCTGTGAGGTATGTGGGAAAGCATTTGCTTACTCCAATAGCCTCACCCGGCATAGGCAATCACAGCATGGGATGACCCGCAATGAATCATCCAACCCACAAGAAGGCAACAGTGGGTCTGGAGATAACAGAGGTGGGAGTGATGTCAATCAGTCAGCATCAGAGAGTGAGGCTGCGACCAATGCCCTCCTGCAAATGGCTCCTTCTGCAGAAGGCCATGGAGCGCAGAGTCTCAGTGTTGTCACTCATAGCCACCAACAGGCACCGCCACAACCACCATCTGGATACTCTCCTCTCTTTTATGATGCTGCTCATTCTTCAGCCTCTAACCCTCCATCGTACTCACAGCCTCTGCCTCCAAACTCTACAATAATGCCCCCCCAGCACCCTCATTCCCCAGCCGGGGTGAAAGGAGAGCACATATATCCAGCTGGATCCCGTAGCCGTACGCTTCACACCACAGCCCCTTTCCAGCCCCTCACGGAACTGCCCTCCACTGAACATCATCATTTGCATCACCATCATCATCACTCCCAACATCATCCTCATCATCAGTCAGGTGCCCAGTCCCATCAACACCTTGACTGCAGCAACCAATTAATGCACGATGACATGAGACGATACAAGAAGAAAAAAAAAAAGTCCAACCAGAGAGATTGGAGGGAAAATAAGTGGGAATCCAACAATTTAGTAAGACTCGACGGAAGCAAAAAAAAGAAGATAAGTTGTACAATAAGAGGGCAGTTGACTAAAAAACAAGGCTCCCTTCGTTTGACAATTCGACGAGGAGGCGGATCAGGTGGTGGTGGATATAAGCTTGTCAACACTGGGGGCATGAAGGTGCAGATCCTGTCGTCTCTTAAAGTCCCTGTGAAACGTTTTGGCTGTCCTAAATGCCCCAATTCTGTGTTTTCACGCAAAGCAGGATTGCTAGTCCACATGGCAGTAAAACATAGACAAAGAGGCTTGACCACTCTGGAGCGACTGAGGTGCAGTGTGTGTGGGAAGCATTCTCACAGGGCTTTGGCAGCCTTCATCCATCGGGCCTCCCATCGTGCCAGAGGGACTTTCTCCTGCCGACGTTGCTCTACTCGCTTCTGGAATGCTACACTTCTGAAACGGCACAAGGTTTCTTGCCGCCGCAGGGCGAAAGGACTGCAGCGAGGAGATGCTAATAGGCTGAAGCTTTCAAAGAGACCAGGAGAGAGTCAGACCCACGAGGGTCAGGAGGAGGTGCCATTCCTTCAGGGACCATACAGATACTGAGCATCATTGTATCTGGTACAGGTTGCATTCATGAGGGATATTTCAGTTCTAAAATGGGAAGGTGATAAAAAAAAAAAGGGACTTGAAAAGGCTTATGCTGCCTTTAGAAGAATTTGCTTCATGTCTCATTTGACATTTATTTTGCTGATTATTAGAATGAGTGTGTTAACAACTACTGTAAAACATTCTATAAGATATCACCGGAAATTCTTCCAGATTATATTGGAAGATGTTTTCAAAAGATGTGACTGTTTCCATAGGTTCATTAACCCCTTAAGTGCATTGACAATGCTTGGCTGACACTGTGCAGTTACCAGAAAAGTTTAGGTGATTTGACCTGCTAATGTATCTCTCCCCATAACTAGAATCCCTGCTACATCTCTTGCTGTATGATAAACGTCTCTGATGTGTACTCTGTCTTGTTGTTGTTCACTTAGAGGCTCTGAGGATTTTTTACTAATGTAAAGTGCATTATTTAGGAATAGGGACATTGGGACAAAGACCTTTGTTGATAGTTTGTCAGTGCATGTTTGTTCTCTGGTCAAGTTTTTTGCGGAGGTTGTGAAATCACTCCTACAGTATGTGATGGTTTATTCAGTATATCCCCAGAAGTTTGTAGTGATAAATCTGATTTGAAAGTGGCTCTATATTCCCTAGTAATTGAATCATGCATAGAATAAATGTCAAGTTGCTGGTAATTAGCATTACAAGGATCCCTCTTCTGCCAAAACGAAGAAACTTACAAAAGCCTTGCTTAGTATATTCACTTTACTTCATTTATTTAAAAATATTCCTAGCTTTTATACCAAGAGATTTAAAACAGGCTAAACAAGTGAACTGTGACACATGTTTATCTCATGTAATTTGTATGCTCTTTTTAGCAGTGATTATTTCTACAGTAATCCACAGTGTGTTTAAGGAAGGACCTATCACAGTAGAAACAAGTGTAATATTCCATGTATTCATGTGTGTAACCCAATCAGTCTTCTTGCCAATATTATACTTAACCCCTTCTATGTTTTACTTTTTGCTGGGTTGCAATCATATTCTTACTGTCATGCCTTGTTTTTTGTTTCTTTGTATGTTTTAATAACATCTTGTCACTATCCACATATGAAATGGTCATACCCCTGTCAAGCCTTTTTTTTCTTCTAAAGGAAAATTATAGTTTTAGTAGATTTTTATCACATTATTTACTGAGAAGTCAGTAGTTGATTACATTTCAGCAATGAATAAACCTTAAGTGTAACCAGTCGTTTTTTTCATGTCTCATTTAAAGTAACCTACATCATCCATAAAATGGTACAAACTGCTAATAATTGAACAAGTTATTTGTAATTGTAACCAAACACAGTATTGAGGTTTTACAATTTTATTTTGCTTTATGTCCTGTATTATTTAGATTTATAAATATTGAAGTTCTTGGGTTTAATGATCTTCAGGGGCGAAGCAGTCCAGGGTGATGATTAATTTGGTATATATAACATTATCATACTTGAGAGAAACTGCTGTGTAAAACTTCTCACCACAAGCTCCACTAGGTGGCAGTAAGCAACTCATTTATGCTTTACTCTTGTCCTAGTGAGTGTGGCAGTCACATGGATTTTGTACTGATAGGGGGTGGACTGTAGAGTGTTGTGTGACTGAATTATGTGCCTTGTGCGCTGTTTACAATACGACTAATGCCAGAAAATAAACGGAACGCTTGAGCGTCAATCAAATCTCACTCATACAATCAATGAATATGGTGAAATGCAATGCAAGTAACTACATGAGTGAACTATAATTTTACAATTACACTTTAGAAAATGCTACTACAACCCTTTCTGTGGTATTAAAATTGTATTTTAGATACACTTCATACAATAATGTCAATACTTTAATGAGAGACATGATATTATGTTAAAGGGATCAAAAACATTAAAGTATGAATTTGCATCCCTATATACTTAAAAGAATCCATCAATCTGACTTGCAAACTATAAATTATGACGACTCTCTCTCTCTCACACACACACACACACACACACACAGTAAATACTATATACTGTATAAAGTAAGAAAATCAAGGGTCATAGGACCGTGTTTGCTGAATTTGTACTATTCAGTGTCATAATTAGTGCATAAGGTTCATTTGAACTAAATTAATCACTGAAACATTGAGCTTCAGTTGACTGTATTCTGTCGTCTATACACTTGTCAACCTTTGCATGTATGAAAACAGGTGAACTCCTGCTGCGAGTTTTGTTTTGCATGTGCTCTGAAGCTGTACAGTAGACAAGACAGCCCTCGCGCTTTTTGTGTTTCGAACTGGTCTCACGCGGCAGTAGCATGCATGAGGGGAATCCGAGCGGGCGGGTTTATTCGACCTAATTCTATCCAATGAGCGCACGTCGTGGGCGGAGCGACGAGCTTACAGAGCAAATCAGATTCAGTGCCGCGAGCGGACAGGCCTGGTCTCCCCGTGCTTGATACACGTGAGCTGGGACAGCTATTGTACGCCGGGAGGCAACGTGCTGAAGCGTTCCTCTCGCCTGAAAAAACGGCACACTCACGTTTTCCCTGGATTACAAGGAGGCTGGAAAAGCCATGCTGGACTTACTGATTATCAGAGGTGAAAACACTGCTCTTACAGAGTAAAGCAAAGTGTAATCAAGGAAGCTGAACAAGTAAATAAGTAAATAAGTGATTTGTGATGGCCTTTTTGTGTATTGACATTTCCCTTATAGTCATCATACTGAAGCAAAAAACAAATGTACATTGATGTTGCCTCAGCATAGAATAACTAGAGAGCCACTGTTTGTACCTGTCAGAAAAAAAACAAACAGCTTGTTCTCCTTGATGTGCGGCACGAGGGTAGGTGTGTCTCATAAATAACACACAAGCTTAGAGAGGGCGCTTAAATCTGGACCCCGCCCCCCTTTGAGCCTCGCTCGTTTATGCCTCGATGTGTGACGTCACGTGAACTGCCCGTGTCCGTTCCAGCTGAGAGAAAGAGAGAGAGGACAGTCGGACGTGTACCTCGCGCGGCCCAAACACAGACCGAAAACCCGTGCGCCCGTGACTGAATCCACCGGATGCAAAAAAAAGTACAGACAGAGAAAGAGGAAACAAACCCCTCCTCCCTCTACGACGGACAGCAGAGCGCGACAGCACAGGAGAGAAACACCAATGCAACTTGTCATCTGACCAACACAGCCACTGCCCTGACGCTGCGTGTTTTTTATACACAGTTTCTCATCAGTTGTTTTGTTTTGACGGAGGTTTTGCTTTGCAAGTATTTTGGGCTCTTCTTTTTCAGTGCCGGACGAATAACTCGGGATATCACTCTTCAAGTTTTTATCATAATTCTCCGGTCTGTGGGTTGTTTGCGGATTTTCACGCAGTTTGCATTTTTATTAAGGACAGTACTCTTACTCAGATGGTCTGACTGTCCCTCCTACACGGATCCTTTTGAGAATCACAGCTAGCCCTCTTGAACAGTTTTAACAGCATTCAACTGCAATGGAATATTTCGATGGAAATATTTTTGCAAGGAAATAAGGAACTCTTAACGACAAGTAAAAGGTAAAGTTTCGTTTGTTTTCTAACTTAAGTGTAATTCATCTGCGCCATTAATACTTCGAAGTTTATTACAATGGTTTATTTTTTCTGCATGGACACTTCTCAAAACTATATCTCTCTCTCTCTCTCTCCCTCTCTCTGTACCCCCTCCCTCCTGCCCTCGTGCATACTCACGCACAGACATCAAGCCAACTAGTCCTATTGGTAGGTACTCGGGTCAGTTTACCACGCCTCTTCAAGTGCCCCAGGTGTCTCTCTGCGACCCCGTCTGGTCAAGGATGTCCAGGCAGCTCTCCCAGGTTCCGACCCCCGACCTCCCAGCTGGCGCAAGCCCACAGTTTGGAAGTTGTACTCAGCCTGCAGGATCCCTCACAGGGGGCCATCTGAACTCCATGACAGGACTAAAGTCCCTCCTGCAGCATCCCATGAAGGGAGACCAGCGTTTAAAGAGTCCATTGGATTCAAAAGGTAATACTCTCACTTATTGTGACTTCATGTTGTCACAGTGTTGTTTTTGCTCCTGATACAGTTCGTCTTCAATGACAGATCATGAACAAGTCATAACTGTCTATTCCAACCACTGTTGCTGTTAATGTGATTCAACATTCTTTTTTAACACATTCTTTTTTCATATTTTATGGTACAAAATATGCCACTGAAGTCTGATGCTCCATCACACATTATCACGATGACGCTCATGTGACCTGACTCAGTATTCACCTGGATTATAATCCCTGCTGTGACTTCAGTTAGGATCCAGATTACAATGAGTGTGTTGGTTGATCTGAAATGTTATGCAGCTTTTTCTTTGGTGGTGCTTGCTGTGCCAAAATGTACCTGCAGCTATTGTCAGATTAATTTGGGAGTTTTGCATTCCAGCTACCATCTGGTCAATTTGTGCAAATTTAGACATAAACAGACATTTAAGAAAAGTGCTATGTATAGATACACCTGCCAAGCCACTTAACTATGCCAACAAAAGGAGAGTTCATATTAGCATCCATTGATTGGTGATAGAACATACACTCACAGTTAACATTCTTAATTTTTATTCTGTACAAATTGTGACTGTACTCTTCTGTTTCTTACAGATAAAGACAGATTGGACCTTGATGAGGACTCTTTGGGAGTGTGCTCCATGAGGAATGGCAGTGGAGTTGGCAACAGTAACAGCAGTAATGGCTGTGGAGGAGGAAATGGAGGAAGTTTCAACCAGTTCTTGGGGCCTCTCTTGTGGGATCGCACCCTGCCTGCAGATGGGGGGCTCTTCCAGCTTCAGTACATGGACTTGGAGGAGTTTCTGACAGAAAATGGAATGGGCAGCATGCATAACAACAACAGTTCCAGTTCAGCCCAGATCCCCTCACAGAGCTCCCAGTCAGCTGTACCTAACCAGAGCTCCCAGTGCCTACCGCCTTCCTCCCCACCTTGCTCCACATCTTCGTCACCCTCGTCCTCTTCTTCGCCGTCGCTTATTGGCTTGGAGGTAGCTCAGCCGCAGAACCTCACAGGGGGAAACGACTGTCTTCATGGTGAGTTTTAACATAATAGGATTTGTTACAACTGGCTAAGATAACAAACAATGTAATACAAAACAATACAAAATGATGTGACACGCTACCATATGATAAAATATGGTGTCATACAATGTCATGATATGATACAATGTACTTTAGTGAAATACAAAACGATACAATACAACAAGATATATATTATAATATGCACATATTTAGCTGTCCTCACAATGGTGTTAAAGCACAGTGAAAAAGAACAATCAGTGCCCTGTGTAAACCGAGAAACAGGGAAGTACATATCAATAACAAACACTTTAATGAAACATTAGTTCCCAGATAGATTTACAGATGAACAAGAGGGCTTAAAAAATGTACAAGGACAGTTTATTCTTCAAGGTTCATCCATATCAGCTCAAAACAGCAATATCAAGAAAGAGGGTTGTGCAAACTTTGCAGAGTTGACAAGTTAGAAGAGACAAATTGTCCCCAGAAGCTGATATGAGACAAGTACACCCCACAATACATTAGTGGTCTTGGTGCCATCAAGGTTATTCGGTGTGCTTTATAATGTCAGCACTTTAAACTCTCCTTTGAGTTTATAGCAAATCCCATAGTGACCAAGCATTTTTCTGTCCCGTAGGGGGGGGGGGGGGGACTGAAGGCAGGAGATACAGTCACATTTTCTTTCATTGCAAAGTCAACTTAAAAGAGAGAACACAGATTAGGAATGGCTTCTTGACAATGACTGATATACGTTTCTTTTCACTTCATAGCATTTGTTCAGGGTTAAAGTTCCTGGGTGAGTAAAGTGGAGAAAACAGACAAAGAATGATGAAGGATTTCAGAGAAAGAGGTGTAGTAAAAGAAAGAGGTCTTCGAGTGTTTTGATGAGTCAACCTCTCAGCAATGACAAGGAGGGTTTGGTTGATTCTGGCATGTGCTGTGTGTACTGCTGAGTACAACACAATCAGCATTCAGCCCCAGCCAATTATTAATATGCAGCAGGGTCAAAACAGTACTAAGAGGGCGAGGGAGAAGTGTGTGGAGTGTTTGCGGTTGCGTGTCTTTAAATCTCTTCCCACTTCACACGCCACAGCCATGTGTACGCGTCAGTACACGTGCAGAGGCTGAGGGTACTGGAGTGAGAGAACTAGAGGCAGGGCAAGCAGACATGGAGGAGGAGCCAACAGAGGGAAGGGACAGACTGATCAACAGGAAGAGTTTCCCTAAGATGCCAGACTTCAAATGGAGCCTTTAATCGACAATGAATGACATTTAGTTTACTGCTATTCACAATGAAATTTAAACTGAATGTTAGATTAACATGAGAATGTAACTCCTCTCGCCCTTCAGTGAAAAAATTAATGCTTTTACAATCTGATGACTCTTTTTAATGTATCATATTGTCCTATGCTTTTGAATTACAATCCACTTAAAGTATTTTATGAAAAGTCTTAAAGATTATTATTTAAAAAAACATCAAATATTATAATAAAGACTGCTGAAGCTGACTGAACTATTCCCACCAACTCTCCCCAATGTCTGAAACGAGAGAAGCTTTATTCAAATCAACAAAGTCATAAAGTTTCCCAGCCAACAGCTGCTCCATGAATATTGTATGGAGCAACACATGACAACAAATGCTTAAATTAGGTACCAAAGAAGGAGCAGGGCTACTGTTTACCTAAACAACAGATTCAGGCCTTTGTGGAATGCAGTCCTACCAGTCCTCAAATGAGTTCAGTCACATATAGGACCGTTCTTGTGGAAAGTAAAAGCCTTCTGTTCTCTCAAGTGGACAAAAGTGCACCATACTAACTTTGTAAGTGGAAAAAAAAACAGGGAGAGGCAACAATGCACCACAGGAGGGCTGGGAGTTTGTAGGATTTCCAAAAAAAACAAAAACACAACACCAGGTGGTTGCATTGAATATTTCCTGCTGTCAGGCTTTAGCTGCAGAAAACTTCAGTTCACCTCCAAAAATAAGTATTTGTCTAGCGTTATCTGCTTTTGGTTTAATACAGTACCACACACAAAGAGTCAGTGATGTTAAGTCATGCTAATTGTGTATTATGTATTGTGTACTAACAGAACTCTTGAATTGGTGAAAGATGGGAACATCATGAGGGTACACTTAACACCTGAGGGTACACCTTGTACAGCCATTACTCATGTCATAGCTTCTCATGGAGTTCAGATCCTCAGATAACATGTTTAACAGCTGGCTGCACATATCATAGACCAAGGGGATAGATTTGGTTTTACACATAAATCTCTTACCCCTTTCTTCTAAATATACAATGTCTACTTATTGGCCATTTTAACAAGTTGCTGTACTCAGATCGTTTTTTACACCCAGTAAATCTCCATTAATTACCAGCTTGGTAGAGTTGTGTTTGGATTGTGTTGACGCAACTCCATTGCCATAATTTTAATCATTTGCAGTGCTGTTGCTATCCTGTTATGCATCCTTCTTTCCCCAATTCAAGCTCTGTGTGTTTGTCATAAGTGATGTGATTGTCTGGACAGTTACCCTTGCCAAATGGAGTTTGACATTTGGTTAAGGTTTGCTTAACATGAGTCTAAAATGTTGATATAGTCTAAGTTTTAAGTCCTCCTATTGACATGTCATTTATTTGACCACTTTAATAACAACAGCTTTTTATTGAACTGTTGAGATTCTTTTAAAATATAGGAACAGTTTGTGTGGACGTTCAGAGAAGGACGGTCAGTTGAGTGAGGTGTGTTAGACCTTAGAGGGGGTGGGGAGAGGTAAAGCCCTATACTGGCCCCACTTAAAGAAACTAGTTGCAAGGGGGAGGAATACAAAGTTACAGAACATTTTCACTTCTAGATTTTAATTGACAAGTTTTTCTTACTTTTAACATCGTAATGCTCCATAATCTCAGTCTGTTTCCTGATGTGTATTCATCTGATAGAAATGAATCATTTAATGTAATGGTGTCTTTTTTCGTGTTCTGTTACAGGGGGTTCTTAGAATTTCTCCAATATTAAACTGCCCCTAAAAAACTGTAGGTTTTAGTCTCCATGAAGGCTGATGAAAAAAGTCCTCAGTTCTGTTGAGTCAGTGTACAGCAGAAGAATGTTGTTTGTTTTTCAACACCAAGAAAGTAGCTCTCTGCCGCCATCTGGTGGCCATCATGGTGTATGACTACATGTGTTTGTTGTCTTATCTGGCTGCTGTCATTAGCTACTCTAACTGATTTTTAATGCAATATCTATTCCAGGAAAAATGTGGATAAATAAAAAGTATTTAAAACAAACTGTTTTTTATTTGTTTTTCAGGGAGTCAGACGAGTATGAACGACTCCTGTGAGTCACCCTGCTCCTCCTCTTCGTCCTCTTGTCCACCTCTGCTGACGCCCACGGACAGCGGGCCTGATGGCGGTGGAATGTTTGACATGGATACCTCAGACATGTCCAACTCCCCCGGCCAGCCGAACTACGACCCCAGGAGGCACTCGTTCAGTGAAGAGGAGCTCAAGCCACAGCCAATGATCAAGAAGGCCCGCAAGATCCATGTGCCAGATAACATGAAGGTGAGTGCTCCCTGAAGTGCAAACATTCTTAGGAGAAGTGGTTAACCTGTAAGGAATTCAAGGTCATGATTAAAGAGCATAATGGGACATACACATGAGAAGCTGGAACCATACACACTTTGTCATGTTATTGACTTTAACAATTACTCCAAAATAAATTCTCTCTCAGTACTCAAGTTTATATAGCTTTAAATCTAAGACAAATTACTAATATACACAAATATGAATGGGTTTAATTTGTAAAAAATGTAATATTTAAATATATATATATACATGAAGAAAAGGCTGGAAATATATGGTGAGTGAGTTTGGGAGAAGTACATATAATTGTAAATCTACAGGCTGGGGGGCTAAAATGGGGGCTTTGTTTAATTGCCAACAAATGAAAGAGCACAAAATGTTCCGCGGTAGACGATACTGAGCATTTTAAGATGAGTGTTAGTTCTCCAGTTGTAGGCTGTTGGAACTGGACGATGTTTGCATACTTTATTTTCTCTCAGACAAATACTCAGTTCTGTCCAAACCTGAAGGATAAAGCGTCTGAAACAAAGGTGTCCCACGCTGATTCATGGCCAAACACCCACATTACACATTACCAACAACAGGAAACGTAGTAAAAGAGAACTGCACACATCTTAAGAATCTAGTCTGACCAGTCATTGATTTTTCTTTATTGAAGTGTTCTAAAAATAAAAAAAAAACGATCACATGTATTCAATGTGCACTGTTTCTGTGTGTCCTCTCTCAGGATGAGAAGTACTGGACCAGAAGATACAAAAACAATGAGGCAGCGAAGCGTTCCCGAGACGCTCGCCGTCTTAAGGAGAACCAAATCACAGTGCGTGCTGCATACCTGGAGAGAGAGAACGCCGCCCTTCGACAGGAAGTAGCAGAGATCCGAAAGGAACTCGGCCGCTGTCGCAACATCCTTAGCAAATATGAAAACCGACTCGCCGACCAGTGATGACAGTGTGGGAGCAAATATCAGGAAGAGGAAGAATTTAAAGCTGGATTCATTGAAAGACTTGAAATTATTGGGGTTGGCATGATGGACATAATAAGAAAATGGTGATGATGTTAAAGAAGCTGATGATTCTGATGATGAATGTATAAGACAAGGAGAAGGTTTGTGTATTGAAGCTCAGGTGTCTTGTTTTGTTGAGGTGTCAGCTCTCAAAAGCGATGGACAGAAAGAATAATTTAACAGATGAGAGATGTGACTTTTAAGAGTTTTGTTATTGGAGAATTGTATATTTTTATAATACTTTAAAATTAGAGGGAGAGCAAATTTGGACAATAATTTTGTATATTTTCTACATGACGGGGGGACAAGGAGGAAAGCTATGGTAAATCTCTTTTTATTCTAGGTGAGTTCTGAGATGTTTAACAGGTGTCAGTCATTGATGGGTATCTTTTCGACTTATTATTACAGTCGGGACGCAGCAGCAGGGGCGAGGACGCATGTAACAATTGTAATATAGAGAGCAAAAATGATCTTATAATCGTATAGTTATACATTTTTGTGGATTTTACTCAAGCACTTATTTTCCTGCTATGTTTCTGTCACTGGGGTTGGGCATGCAAGAGAGAGACGAAATGAGAGACAAGAGGAGACACCGTGTAAACAGACCAGCACTATCTCTAACACTTTTTTTAATTGAACAACTTCCCCACTTTTTGATTGACTCCTACAACAATATAAATTATGTGTACTTTGAGCTTGACTCTATGCAATTGGTACATCCTCCTCATTCCATACTGGTATTTTTGACTCTTATCTCTTTTCTATCCCAGATGAGGGTTTTTAATCTGGTGTTTGGTATTTTACCTAAGCAGGTGAAAACCTGCTTTTGTGATGCCCCCCAGGTAACCCTGTTCCTCTTCACCGTCTCTTTGACTCATTGGGATATTTCTCTTTCTCTCTGTTTCTATTTCTGTCTGCTCTCACTTGCAGCCAATCCCCTCAGAGCCATGTGCAAACTTTTCCTCTTACAGTTTGTCCCCGTGTCTCTCTTGTACCTCCACGGTGCACAGAGTAGCACAGATCTCAGTGTTGTATTCTGAAATCGTTATCATCTCCCCAGCTAAACTCGCGTCCTTACTTTACTGTACTTTATGAACACACTTTAATCAGCGTTATTACGGAGGGAGACAATGTTGTTTATATTGAAAAAGCCTATGATATTTGTGTATTTGATGTATTCCAGGAGATTGGTTGAGAAACCATTGAGTGGAATGGTGTTAATTTCTCAGATTTCTGGGAGAAATAAAAGCCAAAATTTCCTATTGTTGATCCACAAAGATCGTTGCTATTTAGTGCTTTTTTTTCAATACTGCTCCTTCCTTTACTGTTTACTCCTGTTATTACTTTAACTGTATCTGGAAACCTCTCTGTGTCCCCACCACACCTACACAGGTACACTATGTTATGTTCCTGGGGGAGGGATGACTAGTAATAGAGTGTGTTTTAATCCCCTTTATGACCATTACTGCTATTATTATTGTTATGATTATAATGATTATCCCTCTTGTTGTCGCTGTTCTATATTATGGAATGATTTTCTTTCTTTGGATGAACATGATCTGTTGCACCTTGAAGCATCTTCAGTGTTCCTCAGAAAGACTATTCACATGGAAACCACCCTCTCTGTCTGCATCCTGTCTCACACCTCCAAACATTACTCATACCTGCAAAGGATCCTGCTGCCACTTTGGTTTCTCTTAACATGGATGAGCACAGCTCAATTACTCGAACATGATGTCCGTGCAGACTTACTTTACCTTTCACGATGACCTCCTCTGTTCCCCCAGCGGTGTACGGACTATGCACACCATCAATGTTTGCTCCTTGTTGGTTGATTTCCGCCTTTACCACCTCAATCAGTGATTGTTTGCTCCTCCAACAGGATTTAGTCTAATTTCCTCACAGATGTGGTTGGTAAATCTTTTATTGAACTACAACTGCCCTGCTGCATCAATGGTGTCCTTGGTGCCCAGCACACTTGGTGCTGGTTATTTGGATGTAGTCGAGATTTTTCCAAAAACACCAATAAAAGATTGTTCTCATTCACGACTTCTTCTCTTTTCTTGGGTAGTTGATCTCATTTATACTCTTTCAGTATTTCTAAGTACTGGTATTAAACTTGTGTGCTTGCACCTTGAATGAACTCCCAGGTTTTATTTGGAGAATAGGCAAGACAGAGGCTAGACTACAAACTATTGGATTTACATTTTTCAAGTCTGAAAACAGGGCTAAATTAAAGAGTGCAATTTCCCAAGACTACTTGTTTTTAAATTCTTTAAAACTTTAACAGGAGACGCAATACAAGTGTGTATTCTTACCCAACAGAGGCAATTCATCTGTCCTAGAATATTTCTGGAGATTTCCAAATGAAAACACCCTTTATTTACAACAACAAAATGCTCACAAATGAGATGTATTTGTCTTAATTAGAATATGTACATTTGTAGAGGGTATAAATGCAAATAAAGCAGGCATTACGGCCTATGTAACAAATCATTGAAGTCACACAGGGTTGCAGGACTGAATGTAAAGCAGAGTAAATGTTCCACATAGCTTCAGGTAAAGTCCATAAATGTCCTCTGTTCCTGTTTGTTTACTTCTATTTGTTTATTTTGTGAGGGGACAACAGCCGTGTCACCCTCTTTATCTGCTGTCTCAACAGAAATGGGTGAAAGGTCCCTCAGAGTGGAATTTTTGTCAACTCTCTCTTCCTCAACGCGAACCAGATGTTCCAGAGCTGTGCCCTCTCTCTCCCCCCTCTTTCTCTGTCCCCCTACCTCCCCCTTCCCTTCCTCCCCCTCTTCCCACCCTTTGTTCCCCCCTTCTTTAAAAGTGCTGTGTCTGCGGGTGCCTCCCTCATATCGTCTGAGGCCTGGCTGTAAGGATGGACTGTGCACTGCTGCTGTTGCTGTCCCTGTGGGCTCTGGCTGGATTGGTGTCCCTGCAGACTCCAGGTAAGACCTCTGACTCCATTCATCACTCACACCTGAGAGATCACTGAACCCTGTTTACGTGATAAACACAGCTAGACTATCACTAAATACTGGGGGAAATGAAGAAATGACTTTAACTTACCTGGACTTTCTCCTGCAGTGGTTGTTGGTCTATAAATTGTGTGTCAGTATGAAGATGATGATGCATTTAAATCTTGTAACTTTGCAATTTATCAGTTTGCATATTTAGTTTGTTACTTTCAGTTATGTCAAATGCAGTTGGTCAACTAACGCTGGGACTTTGCAATATATGCATTTGGAAGATTGCTGATTAACATAGACTGATTAAAAAATAGTGCTAAATTATAGAAAGAATGCCTGTCTGCATTGCTAATACCATGCATGAGAAATTTGTTTGCACACAGTTATTGGTACAAGGTACATTTGTTTTGTGGATGCAGTAACTGTGCTCAATCCTGATTGACTTTTTACACCTTTAAATTTAATTTCCTACTCATCCATAATACTTGCTGCTACATGTATGTACCGTACACCATGTCTCGCTGCTCTTCTGGCATGATCATGTGTGCATTAGCCCGGCACATGTGCTGTGGGCAGAGTGGATACAGTAGCACACATGTTTTCATTCAGAGATGAAAAATTGGGAACCCTGTCTGACTCGCCCTCTTCCTCTCCCTCCTCTCCCCCTCAAATGTTCTGGACATTGAGGGTGTGTCTCTGCTCGTGTGCAATGGAATAAGTGCTGGTTTCAGGTTTTATAGTGTGTGATGGATGTTGGGGATTGAGTGGAATGAGGAGGGGTACACTAGATTCTAGATTATACTCATATAGACTGATTCTGTATTTAGAGTCACTCCTGTTACTGGGGCTGGGCATGCAAGAGAGAGACGAAATGAGAGACAAGAGGAGACACCGTGTAAACAGACCAGCACTATCTCCAACTTTTTTTAATAGAACAACTTCCCCACTTTTTGATTGACTCCGACAACAATATAAATTATGTGTACTTTGAGCTTGACTCTATGCAACCTCTATACATCCTCCTCATTCCATACTGGTATTTTTGACTATTATCTCCTCAACATGTTTGATAGATGAATGGCAAACAGTCATTTATCCTGCAATCTACTGTATGTATTGCTCATCTGGCAACCTGGGTGGCAAATGTTTACCCAGCCACCCACAGTGAATTTACTTTCCTTCAAACAGAAAATCTCAATTACAGCCCTTCCAGTTTGCTACTTTTACGAGGGTCTGTAAAAGGAGCAGAGACAAACAAAAGGGACAATTACAGTGATGGTGTGATTGTGTGTGTTAGGTGTCACCACAGGATCTTGTGCACCCAGACTCCTGGTAGATGAGAAGAGGAAGGCGTGTCCCCGGCCCTGCAAGACTGACAGAGACTGTGGAAACAAGAGGCAGTGCCTGTGTGACGGCCAGTGTGGTCTCAGCTGTGTGGTTCCAGGTAACTATTTGTGTGCCTGTGTGCCCTGACTGTGAACAACTTTGGGGGCTCAGCTATTAGAGGTGTTTGTGTGTGTGTGTGTGTGTGTGTGTGTGTGTGTGTGTGTGTGTGTGTGTGTGTGTGTGTATGTGTTGAGCAGCTGTGCCAACATACAACATTTTGTGTTTTCCCTTGAAAACAAAATAAAAGCCTTGTTCATGTATAACATCTGGGCTGAAAATCTGCAGAAAACCGGCTTTTTATTATGCATTGTTAAATGGGGCACTGCTTGGATCCAGTGTGATTATACAACCTCATTAGTGCCATTTTTTAAGAGTGTTTGGTTTAACGGTTTGATTTGTTTTGCATACAGAACAATCCAGCACCTTCTGAGTACTGTTTGTTCCTTTTTTCCTTTGCCTTCTATTGAGTTTTTTTTTCCTCCTCAGGTCGGACTTGTCCCTGGCCTCTGCCCCCCAGTGAAAACTCAGAAGCTCGCCTCCTCCATCCCACAAGCTCCTTCGATGCTCTCCTTGAAGTGCGCTGCAAGCCGGGATTCAAACTCCCAAACGGCTTGGATGCCACTATGAGACGTTGTCAAGGTGACCGACAGTGGAGCGGGGATGTGCCCGTCTGCACAGGTGTGTTTAAGTTCAACAGAAATGTGTCTTCTGGCATCTTTCTCACTTGATATCAGGCTCTTTAAGAACAGGGAACGAACATCTGGAAGAATAATACTTTTACGTTTATTAAATATCTCCTTTCTCACCAAATGCTTCAGGTAATCGTGATGTGTTCAGTTTGTATTCCGGTTACAGATGAAGTCAAGAGTTTAGATCATTTCAGACAGACAGACAGACAGACAGACAGACAGACTGGGAGAAAGAAAGAGAGTTTCAGGAATGAAGCCCCCTCTGTGATTGTGTCCGCTGAGATATTGCACAACTGGGGCTGCTCTTCATCACCATAGCAACTAGAGCTTCAGTTGTTCATGCTATCTGTTGAAGACTTTACTGATGAACCCTTAATAAGTTTAACGAGGAGAGGAAGCTCAGCACACATGTGATTGTGCTTTAAATCATATTGATACCTGTGCACTTATGACAGGGGCTGACTGTATGTACATACTGTATATGCATACATCATACACATGAATGACATCAGATCTTTTGATATTTCGTTAATGGTTTGGATTATGTAGTCTCAACATAGACAAAATAAAGTAGTCAAATAGATTGAAAAGACTATGCAACACTGCAAAAAGCAATACAATACAATACAATACAATACAATACAGTATTCAAGATTATTTATGACCTCCTGAAAAATAGTTTCAATGAAAATCTAGAAATTAATTGAAAGCTTAAAGATGAACAACAATATTGATTGTTAGGTTTGCTTTAAAGATCTACCTAATGTAGTATTAAAGGCCTGAATAAAGCTGACACGAATAAGTAGCTGAACTCAGCCCTTATGGAAAGAAAGAAAAAAATAAAGTTTCAGTCTTTGGCCAAGATGATCATGCAGTAACACATTTGTACTTTCTTTTGGACTAAACGTGGAACAAACGAGGATAAATCTTAACAAATGGCCAAAAAAAGGCAGAATTTGTTTCACTGCTATGCATTTGATTACTTCCACAGCTGCAGAGCGTTACATGCACCATCCATACTCTACACATCTGGTCATTATTCAATATCTGGAAAGATGGGTTTCGCTTATTGCATGCGACAACATGCCAACTCTGACAAAAAGCAGCACAAAGTCAGCTTTAAAGGTCGATTCCTGCTGCGGTAATCACACACCTGCAGCTACAGCAAACATGCTGTCTTAGGAATCCTCAAACCCTGCTGGGTCCTGGTGTCAGCCTTGGAGCTTTTTTATCTTTCGTAAGATGTGAAATAAGGATACGGTTCTCGGCTCTCTGGTAGAGTATCCTCCTGCTGAGAGACAGGCAGAAGGTAGGTGGGTTTTGAACATGTGAGAGCGTTCGTATTGTGTTTCCTTTTGCATGTGTGTTGGAGTGTGAGTCGAGCTGCTTCATGCCTGTTGAGAGGCAGTGGGCGGCAGATCACTGTTAAAGTGGCACACGGAGCTGCGAGCACACAGTGAGAGTGTGTTTGTGTGTGCTTATTGGAGAGGTAGATATTTCTCTGTATACATTAGATGTGTAGGGGGTGGATTGCACATGTGGTACAGAGTTTCTGTTGTGTGTGTGTGTATGTGTGCGTGCGTGCGCGTGTGTGTGAGTGGGCGACAGATCACAGTCAGAAGAGTCAGATAGCTCTCTCTTTTTCATGCTGCTGCAGGCCTCTTTCTGTTCCCTGCTCTCCTCTCCTCTGCTCTCTTCTCTTCTCTTTTTCTCCTCTCATCCTCTTCCATCTGAGGCCTCTGATAAAGTCTCTCTCTCTCTGTACGATGAGAGCTGAGAACCTCATTGCAACTCTGGGCTTTTTTAGTCAATTTAGATTTGTGTGCATGGTAATGTTTGGGTGAGACAAATACAGTAAAACCATAACCTTTGCATCTTTTGGTCTGTTTATGGTTGTAGTGTATTTAATGCATTTAAAATTCAACTAAACATGTTCTAATTTTTTTTTAAAGATGAACTGTTGCACCTGCTTCACAGCAGTTTGCTGCTGCAGTCTGTGTGGGTGTCAGCAGTAAAAGGTAGAGGAAGGGCAATATGTGAAAACAGAAACTGGGCTCCGGGCTCTCATCCGCAGCCAAACAGAATCGTAACTCTTCCTCTCCCATAGGTGACTTTACATTGTTATATTAACGTCTCTCGCGCTTAGATACCTAAGACAGCCCTCAGGCTAGAGCTGTCTCTGCCTCTCAAAGCGGTGTACAGCTCCAAAACCTTGCGCTTCATGGAGCTCAGGTCGCTGCAGCCTCTCTCCAAGCACCACTCTTGATATTTATATTTCCATGAGCGTGAGGTACTCAAACGTCCAGGAACGAGCACTGCTCTGTGTTATACAATCACAGATATAGCTCTGAGCTCGGAGAGGTGTTTCACCTGCTCATGGAACTTTGATTTCTTAGCTAAGAAGGGCTCTTTCAACTTAAATAGAACAAGACATAGGGTGAAACGCCTCTGTGGGTCACAAAATAAACACAGACCTCAAACACATTGGTAAACACAAGTCAAATGAGGAAGAATAATGGAAATTCCTTCCCCCATCCATCTTATTTTCTGCGCTGCTACCCTTTTTTCATGTTCTTATTTGTTCTTCCATTTTAACTTGTTAATGGTGTAGCTGTAAAATTACATCCACATCCGTCAGTTCAACACTTCTCCTGTATGTTTTTTCTGTGTTTGTGTGGGTTATGGGGAACATATTTTGGGTTGTGTTTACTTCTCTGTAGTGTTTCTGCATTTCTCCAAGGAGATTTACACAACACATAAAAGCTGGCAGTACAGGACAGTTGTGGATAAAGAACGATTTTAGCCAAAAACAGAAATACAACAATGCAATGTGCCCTGACAAATTGTCAGAGTACAAGTATTCACTGTGCAGAAAGCAGTGTTGTATTATGGTGTTGTGAAGACAATAAAGTCGCTGTATGCAGATTTAAGTGTCTAATAACTCCTGCTGTGGCTTGTGTAGAACATACAATGATATTATAACATAAAACTCATTTTATAGGACGTGTTACACTTAAAATGACCTCATATCATACAACTACATTCAAAAGTGTTTCAAATTGAGTAACTGTTTAAATACGGCTTAAAGTAATTTACAGGGACACTAAAAATCATGTACATTTGTTTTTTACTTGAGCCATTATGTTCCAGGTGAAATATAAAAGCATGATGGAATGATGGAATCTAAAACAGTGCATACTTTTAAACACGTTATAACTTCTGTAAAGTTTCAATGTGATGCAGTGACTTGCAGCCCCTTTATGAGGAGAAGAGAGGAAATGTAGAAATATTTAGAAGTTTATTTTAAAGAATTCAAATGAATTACAACAAACTACATCTTTTTTACGTAACTTGAGTGTACTCAGGTATTATCCACCTCTGCCAATCATCTGCTCTCTTGTAGAAATGTCATATAGTAACTGAAGGCTGATTTTCTGCTAGTTATAGGGTATATTTTTCTTCAACTTATTGCTACTTTTATTGAGAGTTAGGATCTACAAATAAAGTCTCTAACCCTCTGTTTCTTCTTCACCCTTCAGAGTCACTCATACCCACGGCTTCTCAAACCTGCCCTCTGCCTGAGGAAATCACCAACACCTTCAGCATCCAGGGCAACGCTACAGTTGGAACATCCATCCGCTACAGCTGCCTGTCTGGGTGAGAAAGAGGGGGAGAAAATGAGGGGTTAAGGTTGTGAGTGCGTAGGAAGAGGCTGTGAGAAACCTGTAATGATGATAAGGTAGAAATGGAGGAAGTGAGAAGACGGGGACGGAGTGTGAAGAAGAAGAGGAGGGAGGGCTTGATTACAGGAGAGGTGTTTGGGAAACGACGGATGATGAGCGATGAATGGCAGGGAATTCATTTTGATCTCCCAGCTGATGCCTCTATTGCACTAACTAGGTCATTACAGTCTAATCTGGTATTGACTCCCCTCTACACACTGACTCATCCACAGGAAAAGATGAGCCTGAGTGGATGTGTCAGCCAGAGCTGTGCACACAAAATTTAGACCCTCTGAAAGACACGCAGAGTGGTAAAAAGGAACCATTGACACCTTTTTTCATCACTTTTATTTAGATGAGGCTCATTAGGTGTCAATAATGTAAATGTCACTCCAACACCTGCATCCATCATTCTCCTCTTTCTCCTCTGCAGGGCCGATATAGTCGGGAGCAGTGAAAATTACTGCCAGGATAATCAGACCTGGCAGTATCCTCATCCCATCTGTAAGGGTAAGTGTGCACGGGTTATATGGGTGAGTGTGTGTGAGAAATTGTCTTCCTCTTTACAGTCAGTCTTTTCAAGGTTTAGTCAGAAAAAATGAATGGTTGTTGATGCGAGAGTGAATGGACTGAAGGACTGTG
This sequence comes from Labrus mixtus, assembly GCF_963584025.1. Taxonomy (NCBI): domain Eukaryota; kingdom Metazoa; phylum Chordata; class Actinopteri; order Labriformes; family Labridae; genus Labrus; species Labrus mixtus. Next base: position 17,129,886 of record NC_083622.1, on the reverse strand, counting down.
TGTACATTTATTTGTTGTGTGCATGTGCAGATATGCAAAAGAGTGAATCAAAGGAGGAAGATGAACATAAAAAAAAAATCCTTCAAGCAGAGGCCTTTCAATCAGAGCTCTAACTCAGTTTCATAGTACTTTTCTGCCATCTTGTGGCCAAACTTGGCACTGCGTGGCCTGTACAACAACAACTATTCAATTACTTTAAGGAAGGGCCCTACCTGAAAAAAAAAAAGAGTTAGCAACCGAGGAGCTGGATATTTAAATTTGAGAACTACAATTTAAAATATAACAACTGCACTTTTTTTATCTTAAAAGAAAAAAAGTACAATTGTTGTTAAAATAAAGAAAATGTTGCATATAGTAGCTTTTTTTATTCTGTTTAATTTTTTCTAAATTGCATCTTCTTAAACTGCATGTAAAGCTTAAGATTGTAATAAAATAAGTGTTTCTTTCGTAAATGATCAAAAGGCTTAACAGAGATAATCAAAGTGCTGATATTTGGCCCAGAGGCCGAATAACCAGTCCAGTTGAAAAAGTCTAACTTACAGGATGCCTCTGCTAAGCGGACTATGACCAACTTTGCCGTTTGTTAAAGTAAAGACAAGATGACATCATAAAAAACAGAGGCATTGTTGCAGTTTCACACTTTTTAACTAGATCTCCTCTTTGATTAGATAATCCCCTGAACAAACACATTGATCATCTTGCTTCTCCCTCTCTCTGTTAGAGGTGTACTGCCTGCCTCCTCGAGAAGTGGAGCAGGGCTACGTGGTGGCTGTCCAGAAGACTGAGTATGAAGTGGGCTTCGACATCCATTACCTATGCAAAAAGAACTTCCTGATGGATGGACCCCAGAAGGTCACATGCCTGTCCAACGGCAGCTGGAGTGCATCGCCCCCACACTGCAGAGGTGAGGAAGGTTTGAAATTGTTACACAAGCTGCATTATGTTAAGGATAATCAAGATTTAAAAAATAATGTAGAATTTAAATTCTTATGACACATTTAATGTTTGCAGAATGCAAATATACAACTTTGCACTAACACACATAGACACATTCCTATACATACAGATTCAAGCATGAATAGAAGCATCAGCAGTTTTTATATGACGCTAATGCTGTGCTTTCATACCTTGTTGATTGTTTCCACAGCTCGCTGTCTGATCCCTGCTGAGCGGAGCCGTGTTGTGGTTGGTGGAGTGAAGCGCTGGCCGTTTGATGTTACGGACGCCATGGTTCCTCATGGGGAAAACGTGACATTCTACTGCAAACATCCTCGTAAGCAGTGCAGCCTCACTGCAACCAACACCTGCTCTGATGGAGAGATGCAGCCACCAACCTGCTACCTCGGTAAACCATGACCTCCTGTGCGGGTCCTTCTCGTCCTATCTGCGTCTGCTGTGAGCCGTGAGAGGAGCATGAGGTGGGATTGATTTATTGTTGACAGTTTATTTTGTCTTTCAGAGCCGACATGGTTGCAGTACAAACTCTTCCCCCACCGGCTGGTCTCGGAGATTGAAGCGTGCGAGCCTGGTGATGTGGAGTGATGACCCTCACGTCTGACCTCAACCAGCCAACACTCATGGTGTGACCATGAGACACATGACATGGTGTCACAATAGAGCCCTCCACCTGACTCATACCGGCACCCTTCATCTTGGGCAGTCCGTCTCCACTCTGCAGCTTTCCTTCGACTATCTTTACTATGATTATGGTCTGTTAGACACTGAAATATTATTCACAGCTCTTGTGGTTCAGGATCATGGCCTTTGTCACTTTATCCTGCATGCTATCAAACTGCAGGCGTAATTATAACTGCAAAAGTATTACTTAGATCTTTCTCATGCTTGAGACTATGCATACTGTGGCTGCAATCCACGGGCCTAAATTCTGATGAATATACAATGTATTACTACTTCAGTTAAAGCCTGTGATGATACCTTCATGTAACCTTACTCATAATAACGACTCTGTGATATCTCACTGTGTGATCTTTCTTTCCTCCGTTAAACGTGACGCATCGAGTCTCCAGGCTTGTAAGTGTTAATGATTTGAAATAAAGTTATGTCAAAACGGCCTCTTGCTTCCTCTTGGTGACACATGTAGTGCTAGTAGGCTGTGCGAGTTCAGGGCCATATTTCTATAGACTTTCAATGTGTCGTTAGCTTTGCTTCCCTTCTGCTTGACTGTCAGGCGCACAGAGAGCCTTTCTTTTCAGGCTGCAGGTTCAACCGTACTCATAGGCTGAACATGGCTACTGGTCGGACCCGGTAGGCTGCGACACCATAGCAACTCCCCTTGACCCCTCCCTCCCTCGGCATTCGCAGCATCACCCTTTACACTGCACAGTCATATTTGGTCCTCCGGAAATATCCACAGCACGGGTAAGCCAGTCCCTATGCCGCGAGAGTATGGGTGGAGTATAGTTTAAAATACAGTTTTAAATGTATCGAAAGGGAGCCCGGCGCGTGCTACCGCCGGCTCTGACAGCACGCGGGGAAATGAAATGACAGCGCGCGGGGAAAGTTTGTCCTGAAGGCTGCCGGGGCTGCACTCGCGCTGTTTCGGACCCTCGGCTATAAAATGGCTGGCTCTAGGTCCGAGGAAGCTCCGGTGCTATAGGGAAAGATCAGTTTCACACCGAGGCTGTCTTTAAATATTCGCGTTTCTTCACCCTGACTGAAGTGCTAGCGACGGCGGTGTCCCAGGTCCGAGAGCTGTCAAAGCGCACACGCACTGTAACCATTATACTGGCTTTTCGGACCTAGGACTGTGCGTAATGGCGTCCTCCACGGATAGTGCTTCTCGGTTTATCCACAGATAAATATTGAGAACAGGCTCGTAACCGCAAGCAAACGGAGCAGGCTTACAAGTATTAATCCAGTGCGAGTTTTGAAATGAGATGTTTTATTGTCTGTGGTGCATGTGGACGATAGAAGTAGCCGACGAAAGAGGAAATGTTTCGCTCACATCTGTCAGTCCCGGTGTTGTTTCTGAATGATAGGCGACTTATATCGTGTGAGAAATTCGCTTATACAAATTTCGTGTCATTCAAGGAAGCTATTCAACGCAATTATCGGGACGGTCTGATGATGATGATGAGGAGGAGGAGGAGGAGGAAGAGGAGGAGGGGGTTAACTGAGTCGTTCATCATGTCGCTGTAGGGAGTTAGGGGTTTAGTCTGCTTCATTTACAGACAATAACTCAGAATCTGTGACTACTGGCGTTTGAACTAAACTTGACCCCAAAAATCCCATTTGACAAATTTACTTTAACTAAAAAAAAAAAAAAAAAACAGAAAAGGCCTTTATTTATGTAATCTTCTCCAGTTTGCCATGATATGTATATTTTTTATTTGTGCCTACTGTCATTTTTCTACTATGGGTTTCTAATTTCTAATTTTATTCCTTTTATGTAGCCTAGAAATATAAATGGGTATGCCCCAAAATGGATTCTCAGCTGGCTTCAGTCCTGACCAGTGGCAGCCTGGATGTCCAAAATGGCAGCCAGTGTGCAGAAGGATCAGGGCCAGTGACAGAGGTTTTTTTGGACCACAAGGAAAACACCTCACCCTGTACTGTACCAGGTAACCTCCAGCCATGCCCTGTCACAGCAGCACTGACCATTAGGACAGAAGCTCCATCAATCAATGGGGAAAATCTGGAGGTGGGCGGAACTTCTAAGCCAGCCCTTCAGGAAACAAGAAGCAAGATTGCCGGGTTGAGACAGCCTATTACAGTCAAGACTGGAGTGCCTGTAGTGTGCAGCCAGCCAATCAGACTCAAAATTGTTGTCCCCACACAGTGCAAGAAGCCAATCACAAACTCTGCCATCAGCCAGACCAAAAACTTTGCTAGCTCACATTTTATAAGACCTGTTCCTGTCTCAGCTGAAGAATTAAGAAACAAAATATCTGCTGATAAGAATGAAGAAGAAATCCAGGAAGTTTCTCATCAAAACAATGAGGATGCTAAACCACAATCATTCCACGAGACAGAGAAAGAGAGAGAAGAGAAAACCTGCAAAAAGAAAGAAGTTTTGAGTGGTGACATCACACAAAACCATAACCCAGAGACTCATATGATCCCCTGCACTAATATGGAACAAATCCTCACCCACGAAAGGATTAAAGAGGAAAATACAGAGCAAAAAATTGAGAATATTCCTCTAATTTTGCAAGCAATTGATTTAAAGTCATATGAGACTTTGGATTGTGGAATGGAAGAACAGACAGAACCACTGGATCTTAGTTTGCCCAAGAAAAGAGACAGGAGGTGTGGACTCTTACTGGATGACTCAGGCTGCGAGAGCTCGCTGATCATGGAGGTGGATGAATATGAGGGAGAAGGAGACAGAGATGTAGTTGAAGAGGACGATGAGGGTCGAGGGGAGAACACTGTGCAACATATGGATGGGAGAGATACCCGAGGGGACTCTCTTCTGTCTCCCTCTTTCTTTTCCAACTCTTTCTTTGACTCCTCGTTGGTGGACTGTGACACTGAAGATCTTCTTCTCATAGACGACCAGGGAATCCCGTACACTCTCGGTCTGGATGGACTTAAAGTGCAGCAGGTCGACGCTTCCACGCCAGAGCATCCTCAGTCTTATCTGGCTAATTTAGCAGAGGAGGAAGAAACAGAGTGGTCTCAATCAGCAGATCCTAGCATCAGCCAAAGTTTGGATAAAGTACTAAATGAAACTTCAGGTGATCTGTCCCCCTCATCAGCCCCTGATACAGACTCTCTGTCGCTACCTATAGATCAGACAACGACAAAGAACGAAGCCTTCGCAAGTTTGATTACTAAATCAGACCCGTCTGGACCTGCAGAACTGAGCGTTAAACCTGTTCAGGACTCTAGTTCTGTTGAGTCAGCTTCCACTGGGATATCACTCCCGACCCAGCCCATTCAGATCCTCACAAACCCTTCTACAAACACTCCTATTTTCTTCCTGTCAGCCACTTCCTCCCCTCAGCTCTCTTCTGCTCCTGGGGGTCTATCGCTTCCTCTCTCAGTCACACAGACCTCCCCAGGTGCTTCCACCTCCATGTTCATTCTCTTATCATCTGTACCCAGTACATCCTCTGGTGACTCCGCCTCTACCTCCACCCCGATTGCCGTTCTCGACCCCGCCACAGGTCAGTTGTCACAAATCACGGCAGCCTCGGCTCCTGCGGTCTCCCTCCCTTTGCCCTGTGGTCAGCTGGGATCACCTTTGCCCACACTGTCCCACCCCATCATCAGACTGAGCCCCAATAACCCCCCTGTCATCCTGTCAGGGGTAAATAATGTCAACTCTGGCTCTGTTCTCACCTCTCTTGGCGTGCAATCGTCCTCTCCTGCTCCTCAAAATGACCTCCACCGCACAACTCCCCTTCTCCATACTCAAATCAGCTCCTCCGAATCAACCCCAGGAAGTGAAGCCATATCTGCTGAAGAAATCTCTAATGAAAACAACAAGCCATCAACTTCAGAATCCTCTGCTAGTACAACCTTGGAAAGCTTAGCTCAGCCAAGCTCAGAGGCCCAGTCACCTGCCTCGGAACCCAAATATGACTCGCCAGACCTGCACTCACAACACTTACCTCTGGACGACCATCTTTACTTCTCAAACGCCGCCGCTCCTCCTTCCCCTCCCTTTGGATCTATCCTCTCATCCGTCCAGGATCCCCTGGACCCGCTGGATCCCCTCTCTTCAGAAGAGTCCTCCAACAACGCCCGTAGGGTTCTGTACTGCCAGCTGTGCCCGCGTGTCTTCTTTTACCTCTCTGACCTTGAGCGACACGCCATCACTCACTCACAGAAGAAGCCTCACGTCTGTCAGCAGTGCGGGAAAGCCTTCAAACGATCTAGCCATCTGCAGGTCAGTGCTTACTAATGCTTCCTATTATTTTGTTTTCTCTTTATGAAATAAGTTAAAAAGAAAGTAAGTCACAGATTCTTTAGTTAATTTTTTTTTTATTACCTTTCCAGCTTATATGTTATGAAACAGTTTCTTTATACTCCCAGCAGATGTGGAGCAACATTAGAATGAAATGGATATCCGTGGCAATCAGATGGATACCATGTTCACTCTTTTAACTCTAGCTTTGTTTTCCCTACTCTCCGGGGAAATATCTTGCTCTTTAGTTGCTAAATGCTTTGCTATTTTCATGAGCTTGTCGCTATTTGTGTGTAACTTGCTGTTTGGTGTTGAGCAGGTACAGGGCTGTGTCCTGACCTTTTTTGACTGGGGTGGCCAAACCGGGTCACTGACTTTTGCAGGAGTAACTTAAAGTGTGATGTGCACACAAACACACACAAATAAATATCAATTATTTACCCTTTATAACTTTATATAAGCTTCATTTTGCAATGAAAAAAAAAGAAGATATTTGTTCAAAGTCACAATTTAAAGTACTTTAAAATGTGCATGCAAACTCCTGAACGCAGTTAAACTTGCAAAAATACATGAAATGGCAATATTTTGGTCCTGACTTGCAAGTAAGACAGATTGCATACTTTCTTTTTTATAAAAAAATAGATACAAAAAAGGAAATATGCTATATTGCAAAGAAACATACTACCAGCCTTTGCAAAAAATGACCTAGTTGGTTTTAACATAGGTCCCGCCTTTGACAGGGCAAATAGCCTATCACAGTTTACGACTTTTGGGGTGGCACCTGGGATGGCCAATCAGATTTCTAGGGGGCGGCCCGTGCCACCCCTTTGGACACGCCCCTGAGCTGGTAGCATAAAGTGGGTGTTATAGTTTTTTAGATGAAAAACAGCAACCTGCTGTTGCCTTTTCTAAAGTTATTAGAGCTGTTAGAGCTAATCTTAACTGTATAAATGCTGACCTGGCTCAATCCACCAAGTATTATGCAACAGTGGCAAGGAAAAACTTCATTTTAAGAGGTAGAACAATTGGTGGAAAGTAATCTGCCAAAACTATCTAGGTGGAGAAAGTGGGACAGAGAGAGAGACAGAAAAAAAGAGTGAAATAAAGACATGTAAAAAGACAACCGGAAAAATAAGAATAGATAATACAATTAGTCTGGCAATGCACAAAGCGTTTCCAATTCCCTTCATTTTAAAGTAAAATGTTTACTTTTTCCTTCAGAGACACAAGCACATCCACACAGGCCAGAGAAACTTTGTGTGCCCCATCTGCTCCAAACGCTTCAGGGAAGCTGGTGAGCTGCAGCGCCACCAAAGGGTGCACACCGGAGAGAAACCGTACCAGTGCCAACTTTGCCACACCCGCTTTGCTGAGCGCAACACACTACGCAGACACACTAAGCGCAAACACCCTTACCACCAAGTAGCCATGGAGATGCTGAACGAAAGGAGAGCAGGCGGCCGAGGAGAGGGGGGAGGAGGTGAAGGATCCAGGGTGCAGGAGGAAGAGGAGAGTGCTGAGTGGTACAGCTCCACTGTGTCAAACCTGGAAAACTCAGAGTCTGAGTTGGAAACTTAGAGAGCTGTCTGCACAGAGTCCAAAGTGTAGGAAGGAGATCAGCAGGGTGATCAAGTGTTAAACACTAAACTTTCCTCATTAATTCAAAGTCAAAGAAGGGAGCACATGCAATATGTTTCAATGTTTATAAAATAATTTATTTATGAATGTATAGTATTCCCATTCCATTTAATGGTCCAAATATTCAGCCTTTTCAGTCCTTCTGATGCTAATTTGAGCGTTTATGTTTTGGGTAAAATTGCATAATTTAAAGGGAAATCTCCTGCTTGTAATAATGATTTTAGTTTGAGGTCGAAATGCTTATTTTGATCGCAAACAAGAGGTGCATTCCTATACAATCCATAATGAAAAAACCCTCAAGTGCTCAGAAAAGAAAGATAACTGATTTACTGTAAACAATTCTCTGCTCTAGCTGTAAATATATATATAGAGAACTGTTTTTATTAGCTGCACTCCTGCACTATATGTGAAAGATATAATCTATCTTGTCACTGTCAGAGACACTGTGAGTCATTTGCACATGTTTTATTTTAGAAAAATATAAAAAAAATGTAAATTGTGAAGGAAAATACTAACTTTTTTGCAGCTGTTTATTTTACATATTTAATTCATATCGTGTCAGAGTTTGACCAAATGTATTGATTGATTCTCACATGAACACTATATTGAGATTTGTTTTGTTAAATGTGAATTATGTTAACTTATTTGAATTAAACTTTATCAATTAAACTTTTTACTTTTTCATCATATTTTTAATGTTCATTCATTTCTCCCCAAAAGCAATTGTTGAAGAGTTAAAGTTGATTAAAAAAAGGTATTTAATAACTTCTCTTTGCAGATGTGAACACATCTCTTCTAAATGAACTCATCCTCAGATTTAACTTTCTATTCTACATTAATAACCAAAGATGAGGCCAGACTTCACATACATTTTTTTCGTTAAAGAAGGAAAAAGAAGAACTGTACCTGATGTGTATCTGCTGGACTGCCTCCAGGGTGTAATTGAGTTTGTAAGACAGTCCTCTGTTTTTTTCTCACTCTCAATTTTCTGCTCCATTTACGCCACTGAGCCTAACAAAGCTGATCTCAAGATAAGTTATTAAGGACTGTAATGCTCAAATGGCCTCACTGGGTCCTCATGGACGTCCCATATGCTGGTCATTGTGTGAAAAAGAGATACTGCTGCTGCATGCTGATAGACCCAGGTTAAACTTGGTGTATTTTACTTTGGCATACTATCTTTTATAGAGGGTCAGTGGAAGGAGAGCGGAGAGCAAAAGAGATTTTTTGGGGGGGCACAGAGGGCATAGAGGTCACCCATACTGACTTATTAGTCACTGACACTGTATTTTTCCTCCTGTCCATACCAACTGTAGGAGTCAAAATTCCTCATGCTCTATGCAGTGTGAAAATGCAGAACACACTTCAGCTGAAGCCTATGACTCTTCAGCAGGTTGAGATTGTCTGAACATTTTATTTTTCAATTTCTCCAACTCAACAAAGAAATCTAGACAAAATGTTGGAATATAGTAAAATGAAGACAGTTTAACAAAATTAAATTGTTGAATTATGAGCTCTTAGTGAAAGTTGACTCTTCAAACTCAACCACTTAGCCTTTGCTACAACCACTTTGCTAAGAAGGGATTTCGAGAGGAGATATAAGAGAAAAAAACAAACAAAGAAATATTTGGAAATATTTAAAACATGTGAAAAAGGGAACATGTCCTTGACTATCTTCAGTTGTATTGTGCTGTGCCAGCAAAAGGACAAGGACACGAGCAGGTCTCCTTCGTGGTGCTATTGAATTTAACGTTTTTTGCAGTACAGGCCATCTAAAATACCTACCTTGACTTTGAGGCCAGGCAGATTTAGTATTCACGACTACGTAGGCCTATTTTATTTGGCTACTTTCTCACATCACACATATTGTAACACATCATTTAAGAAAAGAACACAAGACATACTCTATTGTAGACAATTAACACTGTTAGACACAGTGGTCTTTCCTTTCTTTACATCTCACGTGGCTGATCAGTCTCATGCACCTGAACGCCGCATGCACCTGAACGCCGCATGCTCACCGTGCGTCCCCACAATGCGGTAGGGAGGGAGACACTCTGACGTGTTGACCTTACCTTCTACGGACCATAGACTACGGACCACCTACGGACACAGACGTCTCGGAGAGGACATTTGTTTTGTGTGTTTCAGAAAAAATGTGAGTTGATAATTCCAGGATTTTTCCAGTTTTCCAGTGTTTGTGTTAGCCAGTTAAAACTCTTGTGTGTTTTATGTTGTTTTCAGTCTGTTTACATACTGTTATGTTAGATAACTGTTAGCTTGTAAACATCATTCAAGTGTGGCAAAGTCGTACTTCTAAATGTATTTGGTAGTTTGTGTGACCTTGTGTGATCAGTTTCTGTTGGTATGACTTCTGTGCACTTGATAATGAGTCACTTACAGTGATTAGCACAGTTGTAGGATGCATAGCTCAACTGCTTTATAAATGCTGTTTTACTACTAATAGTTAACACTTAGTATTTATAGCTAGTTATCTCTGTATTCTAGCTGTTTCTGTACTTTAGAAACACACTCGTACAGTTCATCCTACTCCTTAGTGAAACTGCCTTGACGTTTGTTTAAAATGTTGTTTTAAACCTCAGCTCTACTGCACAGCCTTTTTTTCCCCCAACACCTAGGCTACTACACCTTAACATCACAAAGAGTGTTCTCATCCTGAAGTGATTGCTGCCACGCCTACAGTGTAGACTCTCTCTAATACAAACATGTAAAGATATTTTATCATAACCATTGTACCATTTCCCTGAAAGTCCACACGTGACTGTAAATCATACAAAAACATCAATTCAATGTTTGAATTGTTTTCATTCACTGTTTATGGTGAACGAGAATGCATAGGCCCCTACATGAACCCTGAAAAGTTGTTTTTTTTCCCAAGAAAAGATGACATATAATTCTTACCCTCATCACATGATATGATGGAATTCATTTTTTATAATGAAAATGGCCTAATTTATTTTGGTCACACTTACAGTAAGCCTCTCCCCTTATGTCCTTTAAACGAGGGGGCCTAAACTAACCTTGTTGTTGAGGTGCTTCATACATATTGTTGAGGTCAATGTGAGGGTTGAGCCGCTTAATCAATGCTGCTCCATCAGTTAAAAAAAAAAAGAAGAATACATTGAAAACAGACTCTGGGTTCTAATTGACATCGCTGGGTTGCTGCATCGCTGAGTGTACAAGGTTCTCAGGGTGTGATGATGATGAATATTCAACCTTGTGTCTGAGTTTGGTAGTCCAGCTGGAGAGGAGTGTGTGTACAGTAAAGTGTGTGTGTGTGTATGTGTGTAGAGTTGGTGGGTATCCAGATTGCAGAGAGCTTCAAAGTGCAGTGACTGACGGACAGGTGGATGACGGACAGAGAAGTAGGAAATCTGTGGGGTGTGTGTGTGTGTGTGTGTGTGTGTGTGTGTGTGTTTGAAATATGCCGCTTTCTCTCTCTCACTCCCTGTGTGTGTGCGTGAAGTGGAACGGGCAGCAGGCCTTCTGAGTGGCACACGGCACATGGCCAAGTGATTGAAGTGATAAAGGTAGAGGAGAAGAGGAGCGAGAGAGGAGAATGGGTGCAGTGATGAACGAGCAGGCAGAGGCTGCAGATGTAATGAAGTGTGTTTCAGCTTTACATTCTCTCTGGTACAGCCTGCAGTTTTATATGTTTGTTTTGAATCCGCTTTGTTGTCCTTTTATTACCACAGACAGCCAACATGATGGAAAGCCTAAATTATCTACGGATGTTTTCTTATTTTTAAAGTGCAAAATGCATGGCTGTTGTTGCACAGTTTGGCCATGTGAGGGCACTATTACACCTATGATGTGCTGCATGTTCTGGCTCATTCCCTCTGCTGACTCTTTAAACGGTGGAGGGTTTCTTTTACCAGGTTGGAAAGCAAGCTAAGGGAGAGCTGGATCCATATTTGAACTCTGCAGATTCAGCTGCAAAGGACAGCAATACTAAATGTACGCTTACGTGACATTACAAATGTATAATAGATTCACATTTGCAAGCTGTATGATGTATCCCAGCATGTGTGCAGCACATGAGTGCAGAATTACACTATGAAATATGATATTTCACAAGGGAAAGGTTAACGGCGTGCAAGCCTCCTCCCTCACCAGACACACAGTTCAGTAGTGTGTGCGTGTGTGTGTGTGTGTGTGTGTGTGTGTGTGTGTGTGTGTGTGGGGGGGGGGGGGGGGGGGCAACAGGTGTTAATGAGACAGGGCTGTGGAGGAGAGGGTGTAGCTGTGGAGGGGAACCAGAGAGAACAGAAATTACATCACCTTTCCCTCAATAATGTGCCACGCTGTCAGTCCAGTCACTGTTTATATATACTGTACATGTGTGTCACTTGTTTGTGTGTGTGTGTGGGAAAATGCATTTACAGGTCATGAGAGGAATAACTGTCAAAGGTGAGGTTTTATAATGATGAAAAAACTCAGATGTGCTGCGAAAATTGCACCTGAAAGAGCCGTCCCTCTGTAACCGTGTATTGAATTGAGGTTCCTGTTCATTTTGTGTTCCATTAGTTTCATTTTGTGTCATGGCAACCCTCATTGGCTCATGCGGGGCTATCTCTGCTGCCTGGTCTCTACGTCACAGTCTTTATCCAACATCCGATACATTTTTTTTAATTTTTTTATTCTCTTCTGTTTCCCTGATTCTCATCCTGTCCTAGTTGAAAAGACTTCCCCCTGTGTTCCCTCCCTTCCTCTTAAACTTTTGCCTCCCCCACTCTACCTCACCCCCCACTGCCTCCCCTCTTGGTCTCCCCCTCGCGATGACCTGCTGAACCAGCACACACACCGGCCTGTCTGTCAAGTTGACAGAACAGGTGCTCTGGCTACGACCTCACTTCCCCCACTTTTTTACCCCTCTGCAGCCCAGAGGCACACACACACACACACACACACACACACACACACACACACACACACACACACACAAACACACACACAAACACACACACACACACACACACACACACACACACACACACACATACAAACACACACACACACACATGTAAAGAGCATGTGCACATGGGAAAAGAACTGTCATACATGTTCACTGAAGTTCTGGGAGCTTGAGGTGATTTTGCTACTTTATGCTGACGGACTCTGACTCACTGACCTGAGAATCCCTGTTGTGTCACACACATACACCTAGTGCACACACACACACACACACACACACACACACACACACACACACACACACACACACACACTTATGCTTGCATGCTAACAGTACTAAATCACTTTAAGAGGGTGACCCAAAGGTGTCCTGACAGGTACATTTGAGCCTGCAGTCCTGCTGCAGTACATGATTTGATGTGAGTCCCTAATACTCTTGGGCTTTTCTCTCTGTCTTGTAATGAACTGACTCTGTAGCCTGATACTGTCTTTTTATCCGTCAAATTATGTTTCAAATCACTTATGTACTTTAATAAACCTATTGGGGATGTTTGCATGTAAAAACAAACACAACAAAAGTGATTATTGTCTTTGAATCTGCAGAAACATCAGGGGTAGAGGTGGGGGGCCATGGAGGGGGGAGGGGTGAAGTTTGACAGTCGCTCACAGTTGGCACCAAAGATCCAGGATGCTTTGGGGCGGACTGGGAGAGGGGGCAGAGAGAGTGAGGCGGAGGAAGAGAGGGTGAGTTTCAATCGTAGGGAGACGAAGGAACCACCAATCCTTGTTCTCTCTGCGGCTCACCTTTAGGAGCTAAAAAAGAAAAGAAACAAGAAAGTGAGAAGGAGCAAAAGGGGAAAAAAGGATTTGAAAAGAACATGAAAGAAAGAAATCGTCATTAAACGCACCACGAAGTTCTCTCTTTTCCCTGTCTTCCTGCATCTCGCACCTCTCTCAATTTAATCTTAAATCCACTCCAATTTCCCCCGAGGGACGCAATTCTCTCCTTTCCTGTAAGTATTCTCTTTCATTCTCTTGCTTTTATTCTCTCTGTGTTTTCACTGCCTTCTTGTGCCCTACTGTGAAATAACGCCTGTGCAGGAGCAGAAATCTCAATCATTGTCCTCCTTATTTGATTGCCTTCACGAGTTAGAGGCCTTCTTTTTGGCTCTTTGTATTGTAAACAAGTGAGGTGTGTGCATTTATGGGATTGGGACAGCGCTGATTTAGTATGCAACACCACAGCTACCCCAAAGTGCTTGTGTGTGTTATTGTATGTGTGTGTTCGAATGATCCCTTCAAACAGGGTTCCTTTGGGTGTTCTGTGGGCGGCTGGTTCAAATCAATATTGTTAATTGGCTGTGTGTGTGTGTGTGTGTGTGTGTGTGTGTGTGTGTGTGTGTGTGTGTGTGTGTGTGTGTGTGTGTGTGTGTGTGTGTGTGTTTGTGCACACTAATGCAGCTTATGCAGATTCACAACTCTCATTGTTTGCTTCTTTTGGTGCATGACACATTTTGTGGTCGTGTTGTGCGATGCTATTCAAGATCATGTTTGACTGGCATAAAATTTGTGTCTCCCCAGCCCTGATGTCTGAGTATTTCCTGAGGGTTCTGTTCCACTCTCATGAAGGCCCCGCTCTCCCTTTTTCCTTCTCTTAGAGCCTCCTCGTCTGTCTAATTCTTGGTGTCGTTCGTTGTGTGTCTGTGGGTGGTTCTCTGTGACTCTCTGTGTGATTATGACAAGCTGTCTGTAGGGAGGCCTGAGCAGCTCTCCGCAGTCCGCCTGTAGGACGTCTCTATTTCCCCCCTCAATCTATCTCCGCTGTGCTTTGTGTGCCTCTATCAATATCGGTTTGTGTCTATCAGTGGATTAACAAGCATCTGTCCCTCTCTCTCCCCTGTTTCCTCCTCTGTTACTCCCAACAGTGAGAGACAGAAGGAGAGGGGTCCATTCCTCCTGGCAGAGTGACACCAGGAAATCTCTCTCTCTCTCTCTCTCTCTCTCTCTCTCTGCACCGGCTCCTCCATCCTCTCCGCCATGACGCTGCTGGCCTCCGAGAGGTCACTCCTCATCCGGAACAAGTTCCGCTCAGGTGAGGATTTTTCATGTCTCAAGTCAAACCAATCAAAGAAAGAAGGATATCATTCCCCACAACAGTAGCTTTACATCTTCACAATAATTGCCACCATTAGCATCAATACATAAAGGTGAGGTGTTGCTCCGAAGGTTATTGGCTGTTTGGTCAGTTTGTTTGTCACGTAATCGATATGTATTGATCATGTTGAATAGATTTAGTGATTTCTAACCCGCAGGCCGAGATGTTTTGAATATTTGCGAAGACAGCTGAGCCTGAGGGTAAAGATCTTTGGATGTGACGGTGTGACACTGGTTTGTCACTAAACATGTTAAAAGAGACGGATGACCTTTAAGGTTAAGCTTAATTAATTGTCTCCTACAGAGAAAATGATTTGGGATAAGAGCCAATGATGCATAAAACCCCCAAACTTCTAGTTAAAAAAACATAGAGCCAAAAAACATTTAAGAAAACAGAGAAACTTGAGAGAAAAACAAACAGATTATTGAAAAAAAAATTCCCTGTTGACAAAACATCTCAAAATGTACACATCCTGGGCGCTGGTGGCTTCCAAGCAGGCGGCCCAGGTTCAAATCCCACCTGTGGCTCCTTTCCCGCATGTCATTCCCTACTCTCTCCCCCTGATTTCCAACTATATCCAATGTCCTATCTCTCCATTAAAGGCACAGAAAGCCCCCCCCCCCCCCAAAAAAAATACAAATACACATTCATTACAACCAAAACCGCCAGGAATGTGCGCTGCAGACAAAAACTAAGAATGCATACAAGTAATTTCATGATTAGTCTGTATCAAAAAGTGTTTTAATGTAAAGCAAATAATTTCAAATCCACATCAAAATAATGATTTTTGTCACAATAACAATCAGTCAGAGTTAGTTTCTGGGAAACGCATCCTGACTTTTTGCAAATCAAATTTCAAAAATGTTGGTAGAACACACTGATGATATCCTTCTACATCCTGAGTTAGTATCTTAATATCTTTAGGGCAAAAATAGAGTGGCAGAAAGTTTTTCTAAATGATTTCACAGAGTTTGACAAACAACTCTCAGGAGATAACCAGCTAGCTGCCACACACGCCACTGAGGAAACTTTGGTATGCGTGCATAATGAGAGTTTGCCTACAAAGCGAAGCGGCTGCTGTAATGTTCCGATGCAGCTGTCGTAAAGGGCTGGTAAACTAGAGAGACGAGGAAACAACATGGAGACAGCCCCCTTAGGTGCACAAACACCTGCTGGAAAACGTGATTCTTTAGGGCAGCTGCTCTGTCTGAAATCATGTATGAACATAACAGAGTTGGAGGAATATTTCACTGAGCTAGCATGTTGAACTAATGTTCATACTTAGTGCAAGACACACCGTCTTAGATTCAGTCATGATTTTTTTAGAGACAAATTTGTATGTTTATGTTGACCTTAGAAATTAAATGATGAAATCATTAGTGAGCATGTGTCAGTTTTCAGAGAATGTGGAAAACCTTATGTTGAACTAGAGATTGACTCATTAAAACAAACAATCTACTTGAAATGCCTCGCCACAGGTTTTAATTAGCTATGATTGAAAACACAATTCCCTTCAAAGATTGTTACATTTGATTATTGATTTGCCATTTACAAGAAAGATGCAAAAACACTAGATGTAGGTGTACTCGGGGCACTGGTAGTCTAGTGGTTGGTGTGCGCGGCCCATGTGCGGATGGCCGCGGTCCTCCAGGCAGGCGGCCCGGCCTGGGTTCGGGTCCAACCTGTGTCTCCTTTCCAGCGTATCATTCCCCGCTCTCTCTCTCTCCCCGGATTCTGACACTATCCACTGTCCTGTCTCTAAATAGAGGCATAAAAAAACATATATACTATATGATGTGATTTAAGGTTGAGCTAAAGATTTAAATTTGGCCTCCTGTTTAAAAAAGAAAAGAAAAAAAATCAATTTACTGGTAGACACACATACACACACACGCACACACACACACACACATACACACACACACACACACACACACACACACACACACACACTGAAACCCAACAGACGCTTCAGAGTGATAAACACCACTTCTATAACTTGTTATGGCGACAGAGCCCAGTGTGCTAATCTGCTTTAAATCCAGATTTTTACAACGTTGAACTTTTGTTTTGAACACTCCGAGAGGTAGACAGCAGGAAGAGGAGTGTAAGCAGGAATGAGGATGACGTGAGGCGACTTGTGGAGAGAGGGGGACAGCTGGAGGGGGGATGGGGACCTACAGAAATAGAAATACTGAGAGATAAATAGTTACAGCCCTCATTGCCCCCCCCACCCCCCTCAACAGGTCTCAAAACTCATTGAAGTGTATCATGGGAAGGGGGGCACACAGTTTAACAGGTCCAGCCCAACCCTGCTTCACCTGTTTATGTGTACTGAATGTATGTGAGCTTATGTGTGCCGTGTAGGTGTGTGGAGGTATGCAAGGACATATATCATGTACTAGCAGTGCAGAGTCATGAGGTGATATAGTTACATGTCCAGATCATTTGACAGGTACAGTATCAGGCTGTCCTGCATTGCTCAACTCTTACCTTTTCCACGTCAGTGTCACATCTTTTCTCATATCATTTGTACTGGAATGAGAAATCAAACCAAGCTCCTGTTCCATCAAACGTGTGATATTTCATCATTTCTTAACACGCTGGACTCAATCTCTGCTCTTGTCTTTTAGTGCTGCAGCTGAGGATTCAGAACCGAAGGCAGAGTGAGATCAATGCAGACCCTGGTTAGTCTGTGTGTATCATTAACATTGTGATTGATTCAGCTACACTATGGGAGCATAATGTATGATCTTCAGGTCACCTCTTTTCTCTGACAGATGATTGAATATGGATCAGTAAATGCCTTTGTAGGTTTATGATGTTGACCAGCTTTAACTGTCCTTTGATGAAACTCTTTGGGAGTCTTCATCTTGTGTTTTATTACTTAAAAAAACCTTAATTATAAATGTAAGTTAATGCTGCCGTATTTCACTGTGTATCTACTTGAAGAAATATATCAAATACCAAATGATGTTGAGAAGAAAGAAAACATTAGATGTGATTTATATTACATTTTAGCCTGGGTCAGTGGATGATAACCCAAAAAATATACAGTATACAAAATGTGCATGTATTAACATTAATAAGTCTGCACAAGACACATGTATAGCAATCATAGAGAGGTTTTTTTGTGAAAGGCAACAAATAATTTCAGTGCAAATTGCAAATATGTATGTGCAAATATAAAGACACACTTTCAATATTAGGCCTTTTCTGGAGCTAAAGTCCAGATGTGTGAGGCCAATGTGAGTGATTACACTGTAGAAAATGAAAACAATCTAAGGTGCTGAGCATATTGTGATGCCTGTAAACACAAACAGAGCCCCTGAGATGGTCTGTGCTGAATTACAGAATGATCACATTTAAAACTGAACGTGTTTTAATGATGTACTCGAGCACCTGAATTGTTCTTTTACCAGACCGGCATTCTCTTAAAAGAAAACAACCTGCTTTCTTGTCCTTTAATCTAATAATCACATGTTTGTCTTTTCAGGGTTGAAGTCTACGTGTCCACCTCAGAAGTCAGAGAAAGACCAGAGTGAAGCTCTGGTGGGTTAGCATCCAGCTAAAAAAGAAAAGCACGACATTTACACACTATAAGTAATTCTTATTTTAATGCAGTATGAGCCAAACTCCTTTATAAGATACATTTTTTATACACATTTATATTGTCTATTAGGAGAAAATATTAAAATCGGTCTGTGTTTCTTAGTAATTTAATGAGTTAAGAACAAATGTGTAACAGTTTTGAGAGTCATTTTTGTAGCACTGGGTCCACACATTCTTCAAAGACCTTTTTATGTTCTCAAATAAGATTTATTGAAGTAAACTTTTATTCAGTGTTTTACTGATTAAACTGTCTTGAAATGGCCTTGGCTATTGGTTTAAACTGCTGTTTCCTGCTGCAGAGTCTAGCTGACGACGGTGCTGCGCAGAAGTTGCCCCCAAGTGGTCTGAACACTGAAACTGCACCAGGTGATGCCCTGCCTACAGATATATTGCTGTCTCCCTCCTGCTTTACCCCGAATGCTCCCAGCAAAGTGCATAGCAACATATTTTTCTGCCTCTCTCACCTTCTTGATGCTTGTATTTTATCTGATCTGTGCTGCTCTCCGCTCCCTCTTGTGTAGTAGTTGTGCGAGGAAATGAAGCGTGAAAATCTGGCAGTGGGCTCGGTGTTTCATCAGCTGTCAGTTAAATAGAAATGTGACCTTGTTGTACACTGTAACTCTGCATTTTAAGCAGTCTGCAAACATATCAGTGATTGACAGCGCATGATAAACCTGCCCATCTCGGGATCAGAGTCATCATTTTCTGCCATTACTGACATCTTTCTCTCTAATCTACCTTTCTCTCTTTATCTGACTTCCTCTTCTCAAACACCTCTAACCCTGCTTTTAATTTGAAAAGATTACCATTATAACACCCGTCTTTTCAAACTGTCTGATTACCCAGACAATCCTTTTCTGCCCTTTTGATAATGTTGTATGAAAGTGTGTGTGTATTTATTTTAAATATCCAGGGGACTACGTCTCCCTATAGGCTGTGTGTTTACTATTTTTTTATGCTGCCGCTGGTTTGAATTGGGACTGATTGCCTGTGGCATGCATGCTCACAGCACATATGTTCTGACTCCTGTTGCTTCTCTCTCTCCAATTTTCTCTCCTCTATCTCTCTCTCTCTCTCTGCTGATCTCCCATCTGTCTCCTTCTCTCTTACTTATCTGCACCGTTCCTTTCTCATCCTCCCGCCCACAGAGAAGACTGTGTGTGGTGCCCAGAGGCACAAGAAGGCTCGCCAGGTGCAGGACCTCACCGACAGGATCCAACGTCTGCCCGTTCCTGTGCAGCAACAGCACGAACACACATTGCCTCTGGAGAACCGTGAGTCAACACACATCTGCACACAAGAACAGAGTCACACACAGTTCTTTTCATTTCCCACCAACCAATCTTCCTCTACTCCTCCTTTGACCTCACCTCCTTTCACTTTTCATTTCCTCAGGCTCGGCCTCCTTCCCTCTGCCCGCTGATGTCTTCGAAGATGACATCTCCTCCTGCTCCTCTTCCACTTCCACCGAGCAGCATGGTCTCCACCAATCACCAGCCTTTTCTTCTTTACCAGGGCTCTCAGGTGACCAATTATTGAGGGAGTTATCAGCTGTGGCGCCGCCCCTTAACCACAGCTCTGGTCAATCTCAGGTATGACAATGACACTGAAATTTAAGTTTCTTCAGATTTCTCAGTTCATACATACTTGATTCCTTTTCCCATTCCTTTCCTTGAATCTCAGTCTCTCATAGCAGCTGTATCATGGATCCATATTTTAGTTCTAGCCTACCGGCAGAGTTCTATCAACTCTGTCAGAAGGGGAGGGCAAAAGTACACATATTCTTTACTCACGGTTACATTGGGGAGTCTTAACTCATATCATTCTAATATCTTTTTAGTCCACACAAAAATGTAAAATCTGCACTAGTGGGTCAGCATTTTTAGTATGGGTGTTCTCGTGTCCGTCTGTAGCATATTTGTGGTCCAGTAGAATTGACCAATCACGAATTAGCAGGCTTGGTGTATAAAGGAAAAACAGTCTGTATAGAGACCAAAGACGTAAAATGGTCCGCAGTAATGACATCTTTGCTCCTACTGGCTGAATCTGAAGACATTTGATCTCTGAAGGCTGGGGATGAATCTCTGCGTTACATTAACGCTCACTGGAGTTCATATTTTCTGTTTACACTGCACTCTGTTTTGGACTGCAAATCTTGCGCATACCTGCACAGCTCCTCCATTGCACACTGTGTACATTTTGTGTTTTTATATTTTTATATTCTAAATTTTTTAAATGGCTTTTTATGTTTTTATCGTATTCTATTTAAGTTGTCAGCAAGAGCTTTGCTGTCTTTATATTTCTTTTGCTAATTGTTTTGCACCAAAATACGAAGTGAAATTCCTTGTATGTGTAAATGTACTTGGCAATAAATACAGAATCAATGTACAACCAGGACAAGTCTTTTTTCCCCTCATATTTTATTGCCACATTCACATTAGTTGAAAACAGACCTGATGTGAAGATAGTGTGCAATGTTAAAAAATAAAAATTACTGATTTTTCCCTGCTATTTTAAATTCAAATGCATTAAAGCTACATTTGAAGGAGAACATATAGATATTTGTTGTAGAATGTAGAGGGTAAAAGTGAAAAGTAGTCCCAAAAATAAATATTCAAGTAAAAAGAACATATCTAAAAACCTTCTTTTTTTGGTGACAAAAACTTGTTTTTGTCACTTTCCATCTCTGCTGTCAGATGCACATAACAGTGTCCATAATGACGCATATACCTTCTTTTAATCCAAATAGTAGATTTCCGCTGCGCGTCATGTTTACTCCTTGGAAAGCCAAAAGCTTTCTCTCTCTCTTTCTCTCTTTGAGAGGCAGGAAGATAGAGGAAAGGCGAAACAAAACAAAGAAAAGCCCTCAGGCTCTGTTATATCATCATGTATTACACTATGTTGGCAGCAACCAGGAAGTCTGATAAATTAATTTGCACCAATAACCTCTGATTAACACATTAAAGTGAATATTAACAGACTGAAGAGTTTATAAATAGCCGGCTGGGCCAACTCTGATAATCTGATATTCTGCCTTCAGTCTGGTTTGGCGATGCTCGCGGCAACCGAGGGCATCAGACAGCCGACAAGTGTTACACTGAGTGAATCAAACTCCATGGCAACCACTGGGAGACCAAACGGGATGTATGTGACCTCTCAGTCCACACCCCTGCTGCCAAAGGTAATGTGGATACTAATAAAATTAGTGTAAAGTGTTCCCTTTAGTTTCCTTTTTTTGCCCATTTAAATTTTATAAGGACTTCCATCACCTCTCACAATAAAACTTAGATTTTTGAGTACAGGCAAATCAACTGAGTAATATGATATTTTATCAAGACAAATCTTTGGATTGTGCATGTGGGGGCAGTGGTCACAGGTTTTTCCAAAGCAGCTACATAGCATAAAAGACAAAAGAGCATGAACCAACAGGATGGTCAGTCCTCTGTTCTGTCACAGACTCTAAACAGTTCTGCATTCATTACTGTCAATTTACACTTCTTGGGCAGCTCAGTATTTGCCCTGTAGGTTAACACATTTACACACAAGCAGCATGGCTGCATGTCAGAAACAGCATATGCTGTCATCTGGAGATTTGTGAGGCATTTGAACAAAGTGTTTAACCTCGACATCATGGGGCAAACACGGTCAAACAACGTGAGAGGACTTGATGTTTTGCATGTGTTTCCAAATGCTTGAAATGACTCAAGTACCTCAGTATGGTTACAGATTTACGAAACTTGAGCAATATGTGTCTTTACAGACAGCTCGGCCTCCCAGCCCCCCTGGCTCCTCCTCCCTACCACCTTCCCTCCACTTCAACCATCTCCCTCGCCCGCGGAAACTGCGAGACACCAAACCCAAAATGAGGACACTTACATATCACCAGTACATTCCTCCAGATCAGAGAGGAGGGTCTGGGACGGGAGGTACAGATGTGATGTTTGGCTTTCCAAATTATTCAAAAACACCTTTCATTTGTCCTTTCCGTCTTGCTTTTCTGGTGAAGTTTTTGAACTTTGACTATTTTTTTCTAGGTTCCAAACAGAAGAGCCCTACCCCGTCTTTAGACCCAGCCTATTCCAATCTCCTGAAGCAACAGCAGGTCATTCTCCAGCTACAAATCCTGCAGAACCAGCAGCAGCAGCAGCAGCAACAACAACAACAACAACAACAACAACAACAACAACAACAACAACAACAAAAGCTACAGCCACAACAAAAGCTACAGCCACAACAACTCATGGTTGTGCCCAGGTATGCAGACAGATTGATGTTAGTTCAGTGATAGGTAATCCAAATTGATCTCACTCTCTCTACTTCATCAGAGAACTATTAGCTTTCAGGTAATCCTGGTACCTTAATGCTTCTGTCATGTCCGCAGTGGAGATCGCAATGATCTTGGGAAGTCCTCTGGAGCTATGCCCTTGAATCCCCAGCCTGTTCCTGCCACAACAAATCAAACCCCTACAAACACAAACCCTACATCCAAACCTGAGCCTCTTCCTGCAAATCTTGTTGATCTAACTGTAAGAAAAACATGAAAGCAACGTAGGCAAAAGTTCTCAGAAAACACTCCACCAAATAACAATTAATATCACTATGTAATTATTGCTTCACCTCTTCCCTTTCCTAAGGTGTCTGAGTTGCGGCAGCACCTGCGAAAGCGTGGCCTCCCCGTTTCCGGCACCAAGCCTACTTTGCTGCAGCGTCTCCGCCCCTTCCAACTCCCCCACACTTGCCCCACTCCTGCTCCCTTCAGCCAGCTCGGTACCATCGTGGAGCCCCTCACCCCCTGCCTCCCACTGCCACCAAGCCAGAGCCCCAGCTCAAGCTCCAGCTCTGGATTAGACTCACCCAACAGGAGTCCAAACCAACAGATGTACAACGCGGACAGGGGAATTCCTAATGGGATACTCGGTGACGCTCCAAATGGAGTTCCAAATGGAATTCTGAACACAGTGCTGAATGGTTTCTCAGCAGGTGAAAATTGTAGTCTTACCAACGCTGTCTTCCTGGCTCCTGCCAGCACAGCCTCAGGAACTCCAAGTCCCAGTCTACCCATGTCGTCCTCTTCACCCCTGCAGTGCGGGACTTCATGGAGAACTGAGAATGATCAGCAGCAGCAGGAGCTGAGTGTCGAGCTGGAGATGAGGGAGAGGTTAAGGAGTAGGCCAAGGGACCGCTCCAATAAAACCAGCAACAAGGTAAGCAAAGACATTAGGTCTGCATCTATGCAAATTTGTTGAAAAATAGTTTATAGAATAGATGACAACAATAATCCTTTCTTATTATTATTTCTCCAGTCTTGTGGAGGATCTCTTCATCCTTTCCTGCAACAGGATACTGGATCCTCGAATGGCACGCAAGAACCAGATGCACAGACAGAGGTGTTGTTTACACAGGTAAACACACAATACATACATATACAATACATATGTATCTCTTATAAATCATTTTTTAGAGTACACTACATGTGCGCACATCACCTGTCAACTAAGTAATATCTGCCTTCTAATCAGGTGTTTTGCTGCCAGCCCTGTGATGTGATTGGCCAGGATTTTGAGCTGCCAGTGCAGATCACAGCAAGTCCAGTTCAAACCTTGCTCGGTGTTCGCAGCTTGGAGGAAGAACTACAGGAGGCCATTCAGAAAGCACAGGTTAGTCTGTAGAATTGAGAAGGAGATCACTAAAGCCCATTTCTCTGACCATTTTTACCCTGAACATGTCAGGACATGACCAGACAATACTTAAAGCAAGAGCACAATCTCACTAGTAGTTGAACTGGACATTCAACAGACTTTATGTAATGTCTGACCTCCATATATAAATGTGGAAATTATCAGACAGAATTTCAGGACATTGTTCAATGTTCATACATTAAAATAGCTCAAGAGTTCATTTTTTACAGTGGAATTCCACTTTTTTTCCTTCCTCTTTTCCAAAGATGGACCCTCCGCAGTCCATAGACGACATTCTGGATGAGCCTATGACTTATGTTGGTGAGTATTTATGATTTAAAAAGCATACTACTTAAATGACAGTCATATTAATTTCAGTGTCTGATCGTTTTACCCCTCCTCTTCCAGGCTCTGGCGGTGTCTCTGATCATAAATCCTCTACCCAGTCAGTTCCCGGCCCCTCACCTCCTCCTCAAGCTGATCAGTCCCAGTCCTCCCAGCAGCACAACAAAGATGACAGCTTCCTGCCCTCACCTCTTTGCTCCTCTCTCCTGCTTGAACTCCCCCCATCTCCAGCTTTAATAAACCCCAGCCAGGTGATTCCAGCTCCTCCCCCACCCCCCATCTGCACCTCCCCTCTGTCGTCCACCAGGAAGTCACGAAAACGGCGAGCTCCGACACTGTTTGATGCCGCTGACTGGCTCGAGACGATGACGTCTGGCCTCCGCCCACTTACTCCACCGACGGCTCCGTTTGTTGAGTCAGACTTCAGTCTGGATTCAGATCTGAATGTCAGTCGAGTGTTGGATCTAATGATAGAGCAGTGGTGAGGACATGTGTGTGTTTGTATGTAATGTAGATGAGCATTTTTTTTTATTGATATCGTGAATGGGGCAAAGCATTTGCATCCAACCGAGGGCACAAGATTGTGAATCACTGAAAGGCTGTCAGAGTCACCGGCTCCACGCAATGTCGAGAGCTGGGTCCATTGCTAGCTTTTATGGGGCAACTATAGCACAGCACATGCACACCCATACATACACACACATGCACTGCAGAGTGCTGTTTATAAGACCTTGGGCTCACCCAAAACCAGCAAACAAGCAACACATCTGTGGATTGACACACCCCAGTGCACAATGTTTGCTGTGCAACACAAAAGAAAACCTGGTGGCACAATCATTTAAACATGCTTCCTGGTTGTGCTGCGAGAATGTTGTTTCTGACTTATCTCCAAAAACTGTTGTCGGATTGGGTCGAGTGTGGCCCCTGGTGTTGATTCAGTCATTGAGTCCTAGCCATTCATAAAGCCCATTTGGAGTGTGTTAAAGCCAGACAGAGCACACAGCTTGTGTGTGGCTCCAGACCTTAACCTCGGTGCCAGACACACAGTCGGCATGCAGAGAGAGAAAGCTGGCATAAGCTACAAGAAAGCCATGTGTATGTGCGTGCATGTTAGTGTGTGCGTGCCAGCTCATGAGTAA
Source organism: Labrus mixtus (assembly GCF_963584025.1). NCBI lineage: Eukaryota > Metazoa > Chordata > Actinopteri > Labriformes > Labridae > Labrus > Labrus mixtus. The sequence goes on along the minus strand of NC_083622.1, from coordinate 17,104,509 downwards.
GAGCAAGCGTTCGCGTAAGCTTGTGTGCACATGTGTTAAGTATGTGCGTGTTCTGAATGTCCGACTGTGACTGTGCACACAAGGCTGCTTTTGTTTGCATGTGTCAACTGCCAAATGCTTCCATGTATATTAATGAGCATTCATGCCAAATGCACTTGTAGTTATTTGTTCGCTTGCAATTAGGTGTGCCTGTATGTGTGTGTTGTGACTGATCTATGAGAGGATCCGTGTGAAAGACAGAAAAGAAGCTGTGGATTTCTTTGTCCACATTTCATTGTGGTCTCATTGCCAGCAGGCAGTAACTCCAGTGTAGTTATCCAGTGTAATCATTAGAAAAACCACATTACCTTGTTCAAGTCTATGTTCTCCAAGAGAGCAATCAGGCAACCACCCCAAAAATAGTCCCACATACAAATGCCCCAATCAGACAAGTGAGAGTTTCCTCATTGCTTTGCAAAAACAGGTGGTCATTTTGTTCCCTGATTAACCCCCAACAGTGTCTGGCCTGCTGCTCCGTGCTTACTCTGCTTCTTGCAAAGCCAGATTTTGCACAATTTATAGCTTAAATCCCCAGGCCACACCTGGTCACTGAGTTTAAATTTATTCCACAAATGTATGATTTAAATTGTAACATCTTTGCTGTCTCAGAATGACCATTTATATAAGAGACATTGCACTGTAGATTTAGCACATGTAATCTGTTAACATGTCACATGACCAGAGGTGAGCATGTCAGTGAATGCTGCACATTTACTTAATGGTGACAGTGACGTTGCCTTTATTTTCTGCATGATTTACTGGTCATGCAGAAATGGGTACATTATTTGTTTGGATAATACATTTTCAGTGAGTTATGTTCGTACTAAATCCTACTTAACATAATGACATTAATGAAAAAAATCTGACAGAGGTTAGCTGCCATTAACCTCATGTACAAGATGAATGTAATTTTGATCTCATCTGCATGAACTTATTTTCTAACCTTAATCGGCTGCAGGTCTCATCAATCATTTTGGAGAGGTCTGATTGGCTCATTCATATTTAAAAGATTCATGTACTGTAATTTCATAACCAACTGGAAGTCCTTCAGCGAGACCACTTTATTTTGAAAGATAAGGTTTTGTTTCCTCCTCAGTCTCCAAAATAAAGGTTATGCTGAGTGCAATATCTTTTGTGAAGAGGGTACATAAACCGACAGATCTGAGGTCATATTATGTTTATGTGATGTTTTTTGTATGCAAATATTCAGTGTTGCTGCCAGCCAGTTCCTTGTTCTGATAATTTGCTGTTATGTTAATGCAGTTCTTGTACAGCTTTCACCACAGAGACTATAAAATATGCAGTTACATGTGGATGGATGGTTATGATAATCATAGCGATCAACAAACATGGCCTGCTGCATGTATGAAAAAAAAATGAGGAAATTGATTGGCAGGAGAGTAAGATGCTACCTCCTGTGACTTCCAATGCTTTAGGGTCGACACCAGTGTTTTCCACATTTAATTTCCGAACACTGGTGCAGAGTTTCCTGGAACCCCCCTGAGACAGTTTGACAGGTTTGACTAAAGCTCAGGCTTAATACTTCTGCTTAAACTGGGTTTGACTGATCTAGTCTGGATTTAAAGCTGGATAGGACAGATGTCAACCTGCCGACACTTTGGTGTTTCAGATCAATGACACTCTGTAGGCCACTTCTGCTGCTATAGATGCCTTGAAATGTAAAATGTTTTTGCTTTTATTTATTATGTAACTTATTTGTGGAAAAGATATCAAAAATGTATTTTAAAGCATAAAGAAAATTAAAGTCTTAATAGATTTTCTATGTGGTTTCTCTTTGTGTTTTCATTATAGGAAGTGAGCTAACATCTCATTGCTGTGATTTGGCACTATGAAAGGATAATTAAATGGATTGTCTTGTGTAGAAAATGATACTTATTGTTTGATTTTTACATGACACTGTGCCAAACTGTGTTTAATCAAATATCGATGGCTACACGGACATATTAACTGATATCAAATATCCATGTGATTACTCTAACGTTAATGTGGCTTGATGGTTGATATTCATAATGACACAGTCTCAGGCAACACCATCAAATGAAAAAAAGAGAGATTTTATTTTTTTACACATCCAATTACTGTGTTCATAACATTGACTCATTTACTTTGTTTATACTTTGTTTAGAAAAAGGTCATCTTGGATTAGCATGTTAGAATCTAAAGACAATAAGATAAGCATTTATAATGTTCATCGTGTTAGCATGCTAACATTTGCTTTACAACAACAAATAATAGCAGATTTGATGCTGACAGGAATACATTTACCTTTAAGGTATTTGGTCACAAACAACACAGACATCTGCAGACCTATCTGCTGAACAAACTAGTCTGACCCCTCACAGTTCATTTTTGAGTTCCTCCCATCAGCGCTATCATATTTGATTGATCTCAATCTAATCAGAGAAAAAAACATGTAAAAATGACACTTAAGTTCACATCAGTTTACACATGCAGGACTCCATGTTCAAATTAGCAATAATGCATCGGCAACATTCAGGTAGGCTTTCTGCAAAACCTTTACGAGACAAGAAGTTATACTATACGGGTAGCTGAGGTTTCAGTTCCAAGCAAGAAATATTTGACGAGATGGGAGTGAGAAGAAGCTGGACATCGCTTGGTTTCTAGTTCATCACAATGCACAGATGTTTGGCAAGTTAAAAAAGTTCTTCATTACTGGTATTTAAAGTCAATTCTGAACATCTCTCATCAGTGGTAGCCATCTCCGTTGTTTATGCAAAAAATACTCCTCTGTAGTGTAATTGTGTTTTAGATTCTTTTAGGTTGGATTGATCCTACATGGGCCAGGTTAAAAAAAGAAGCTAGCAAAATGATCTGTCCTTAATGCCAGTGGACTGAGCTAAAGACAAGCCATCCACAAAGTGCTACACATAGAATAGCTAAAAATGTCAATAAGTGTTTGATTGAATATGGAATCTGATTTTCTTACTTATTGCGATGCTGATTCTGTATTTTATAATCCATGATTTTTTTGCATTTGTCAGTGTTTCCACAAACTGCCTCTACTGTAAACTGCATTACTCAATGAATGGAGAAACTTAATAGCTCCACATGTATCTGATGGATGAGTCAGGATGTTTTTCCCCCTCTGATGTCGTGCCAAACAACAAAAATTGCTCTGCAATGCAAGAAGACGCCTGAAGCCAGTCTCTTTTTTTCTTATCAGGCTTGATGACTTCAGCAGTTAAAGCACCGTTGCCGTAAATAATCTACCTCCTTAAAAGCAAGTGGGTTAATTTATTGATTGATTGATCACAGACCAAGACGTGTTGTGAAGATCCATCTCTGTTTCAATCAAAGACGGGGGTGTACAGATACAAAAAAGGGTTATTTAGACTCACTTAGAGCTCAGAGAGATCTAAATCAGTCTGTTGCATCTTCGGCGAGCGAAGGCTGCATATGTTGATAAGTTTAACCCTACCATACCTGTCAAGGGACCAGGTACAAAGACAAGAAACGAGACAAGACAATCTTCCCTCTGACTTATCCACCCAGGGGTGAGAGTGTGTTTTCACAGGGGTAATACTCTGAAGCTGTGACCAGGGTGTAATGAAGGATTCCGTGTAATAGCCCCTCTAGCCGTTCCACATCACTTCCTCCACGTCCCCTCCATGCAATAACCGCTGCCTTCGTGATTTCATGGGAATTAAAGTGAGAAAGGTGTGTTTCATATGTAAAGCAGGTAGCTCTTGCTGAGATGTGAGATGGTTCGTGTGGATTCACTACCTCTCTCCCTCTCTCTTTAGTTTGCGTCTCCTGGGTCCTGGTTGGGGTGGGGTGTTGGAGGGGGGGGGGGGGTTGCTGGTTGAGGTAGTCTTTGATCACTGGCAGAAGGTCGCTATGGTTCGATTTCTTTGGCGCTCCAGTGAGAGGTTTGCTCTGCAATTATAAACCCTGGGAGAGAAGGCAGAGGGATGTTAATTTCTCAGCAGCTACAGTAGCCCGTGTGTCAGTTAGCCAACAGTGAACATGAATCACATTTACAGTGTGAGGCAGAAAAGGAGCATTAAATAATCTCTTTACTATGTAAGCTGCGTGGTTATAAGGAACTCAATGAAGCACTACAGGAGCACGAGACCTTGACCTTCTGCTGACTCCGAGCCCAAAGCATCATTTAATCCGTACTAATACTTACTTTAACTTAAAATAACTGATTTTTTGGCCATTTGGATGCAATATATATACTTTACCTTTACAAATCCACCAGGTAGACTGTAAGGTTTAGAAGTGAAGTTAATTCATATAATCAAATGTACAGAAATAAATAATATTAAAAACACCAGTCAGCTATTGACATATACGTGTTAACACAATTTTATGCACATTTATAAACCTTGAAAATGTTGTGCTTTTTTTTGTTTGTTTGTTTTTTTTACATTTGTTTGCAAAAAGATTCAACCCTCCTTTGTTCAACACATTAAAGGCCCATCTAGACCCCGATTGGTTCTTTCAGTAACATTTGATTTGAAACAAGGAAGTGTCATAAAACTACTGAAGCATGGAGATCAGTAGAGGTGTGTTTTCTGTCTGGCAACATACTATATGTAAGTACAACTCTGATAGTAAGTACATGCTCTTGAGTGCTAAATGCTGTGCAATGATTTATAGCTTGTTGTAAAACGTATCTGTCTGTAAGGCAGGCAGCGTAATGTATGGACATTTTTGTTTGTTTGTTTTTTCGCTGAAAAAAGATGCCCTTATTTGTTAAGCAGTGATCTAGAAAAACAACATTTTAAGAGTCATAGATCAGAGAGGTCCAGCATAGTTGGGTGTTTATATCTGTCAACTTGTCAAAAGGATGAGTCCTTATAAAATTATATTTTAGTCATGTGCTTGTTGATGTAAATTATTAACATTAGCTGCTTTAAGTGGCGAGGCCTTCATTCTTCTAGTAGAAATGTAGAATAAATATGTTAAGTAAAATAAAATACTTAGTAATCATATCATGACGTAGGACAAAATTATTAAATACAAAAAGTGCTGCATTGACCAGAAAAATCAGGCTAATTTTGAACACAGACCTTAGTTTTTATTATTAAAAAAAAACAAAAAACTGACAAAACATTTTCTCTGAGGGCAGACTCATGATAAGGTGAGGTTGTTGGAGTTCTGACGTGGTCAGCGGTTCACTATTAAAGCAGCCACAGGGGCTGTAAAGCATTCTACCTGACCGATCAGACCTGGGGACACTGAAGAGCCGAAAGCAATACAAGAACCTCCTCCAGTGTCATTGGTCAACGCTTGCAATTATTAATGTACGCATTAATTACATTAAATGGAGCAATGCCTGCGAGGAGATTCAGGCACACACTTCAAGCTACACTGATTTCACCGACATGCGTATTGTTATATTCACAATCACCTGACACCACATCCCCCCAATTGGCGGCCTATTTAAGCTGCAAGTTTTCCGGTCTCTCCCTCTCTGCTCTCTAATTGCCATTTCTGCTCTGCGCTCCTGCTCTCAGCCTCTCAGCCTGCTCTACCACCACCCCAGCATCCACCTGAAGGCTTCGACTCTTTAACTTTCTGCATGTAAAATAAAAATGCTAGGAGCGATGGTGTCGAAGCCCAGATGCCAAACACAATGTTCTGCTGCGGCTGCAAAAACATTTCAAACTATTTCCAACGTCGGTTGTCTGACTGAAATATCTACAAGTAGTGGCAATAAAACTATTTTTCTCAGTAAGTAAAACAGAGAAAAAGAACAACAGAAACTGTCTTGATTTTAGATTTTTAAGTAGGCTACACCTTCATCTCAGGAGGCAGTGCAGAGAAGATGTAATGATTGGATTTTTGTCTGGACCCTTTGGTCACTTCTTTAAGTCTATAGAAATGAAATAAATAATTTCTAATCATATTGTTTCCTTACAAAAACATGTGAAACTGTGGAGTCACTATATGCAAATCTTGTTTTCTGCAGCAGAAACAGGTGAATTATTACTACTGCTCTATCCCAAGGAGGAAACAAATGTAAAACATTAAAATGTTGTTTTCTCTTCTTGTTCCATCTGCTGTTCGAAGGTAGAAATAATGTTCCCATTTAAAGAGCATATTGTTGTACCCATTTATAGCTTGTAAATTGTATTTTGTTTGTTTTGTCTTTATGATCAATGCTTTCATGTAGACTATAATTAGTCCTCATGTGTTCAGAATAAATAATTTCCCTGTCGTTATTGGTTGAGCTTTATAGAACTGGTTCATTCACACCTCCCCCTGAATTCTGTTTTCATACAGCGCACGTGGCCAATATGGAGCATGTCCTTCAGCATCGCTAATCATGAAATTACATCTGTAGGCATTTTACCTCCACTCTGATATGTACTGCAAAAACAAAAAAATCTTGCTATGGGGACGTTTAAAGATCTTTTTTAAAAGACGTGGCCAGGTGTTCAAGCCTTTGCAGCAAGGATGCCCTGAAACTGTTTAAAGCAGCCTGCTTTTGTGTCGGAAACTAGAGGCTTCTGCAGCTTTCCAGGGCTGCGACACATCAAACTGTGGGGCTGGTTGGGCTGAGCTGAGCTGCTGCTCGTCTTTGTTTAAAACTGCATGAGAAGGGGAAGGCTAATTGGACTAATTAGCAAGAAAACAGGCTTGACTGAGCAGTCTTTCTGTACCACAGATGTTTTGTCTCTCTTTAGTTAAATAAAAATAAGATGGCAGGAAGAAAAGAGCCTCGTAATCAAGGCTAACCCATTGTGGAATTATTAGGCCCCAGTGCAGTCAGAAAGCAGGCGGGTAGGCACGTTTGTGATGTACTGCTGCTTAGATGGACCTTGGCCACAATAGCAGGAGCCTCAAAAACTCAAACTGAGATTCTTGACAGTCAGTGGTCGAGGCAAACAACCCAGTGGGATGAAAGTTTAACCAACATTACTCTAATCATGACTGAACTGTTAACTCTTTAAAAAAAATCGAAATTTCCAACTGTACTCTCCAAACCCCAAAACTTCATGAAGACTACAGCCCTGCATTTCAATATAGATCCAAACAGTAAACTATATAAAGTTTTGAATCCTATAATCCATGTGTTATTGTACTGTCTATATGTTGAGGCTGCTCACAAATCCAATACATAGAATAAATCCTGAAACTAATGCTGGAGAACATGAGGATCATCTGGAGAGTTCGTACCTTATTTTTCTTACTGTGCCTCAGTGCTTTTTATTATCAGCCTAAAATGATCCATTCTGCAGTGCACACAATGCCTTGTACTAACAAAAAAAAAGCAAGTAACCCAGAGGGTTTTTGGTAAGTATCCATATCTTAAGATTTTACGAGCATGCTGTAGGCCTATAGTGTGAGATAAATGCAGAATGTATTTTCTATTACAGCAGTTATGATACAAAAGACTAAGGAGCCTCCATGAATCCAGTGAATATTATGGATTTTAGGAACATTACAAAAAAGTCATTCAAGGAGTCGGACATTGCCCCATCTTGGATCTTAATTTCTCGAATAAAGAAAATAAACATTCATTTGTAAAGCACAATAAATAAATTCAAGTCTGTAAACACTGATGTCGGGGTTTAAATGGCAGCAACTATCAGAACCTATTCATTTCATAAACACCTCTTCAGTTGAAATGTATACTAATAGTCAAGAAGCTTTGCTGCATGGTGGTGAAGTGGTTTGTTCTGTCAAAGTCAGTTGATTAATTTTCTCTGAATAAATTTCACATACGTAACTTCACTTACTTTGTACTTTATAATGACATACAGGGGCCTTATTTGAACTGAAATAACAATCTTATTTTCTATATCTATTAAAGTAGTTTATGTGCCTGAACATGACATTTTGTTAGGTTTGGGAAAGGATTTTGGTTTAGGCTAAAATAAGTACAGTATGAAGTTCCAGTTTGGATGGTTACTCCTGTATCTGGTAAGCCAACCATGCTTATGCTTGAAGCTAATGATAAACAATTTAGTATTTGTTAATGTAATTCTTAAACATTTGCTGTTGTGTTTTAGGTTTTGTTTGTTTCTTGATTCGGTTGCTAAAGTAAAATTGCACACTCGCTGTATGGTAGCAGGGTTTAGTGAACAGTAAATGGTGTCAGTGAAGGGAAGGAACAATGGTTTTCAAAGGCAATATTTGGATGCTATTCTCATCTGTTTTTAAAGGGCATTATCTTATATTCTTAGTGTATGTATTCATATCTCAAAAATCTGTGATAAGCAGCCATATGCTATCACATAAGCAACTAAAATCTTCCAACAAGGTGACACTTTTATTGCTTGGTGATAAGAATTTAAAGGCATTTCAAATTATGTAAAAGGCCTAAATCCATTTAAACCCATGAGACAGAAAGCCAATAAGCAGTGGGACCAGACAATGAGTAATGATATTTTTGGATTTAACCATTTTTGAGGTCAGCTGTCAGCGAAAAATAAAAGAGAAGTTCCAACAAACCAGAACAAAGAGAGGGTGAATATTGCTTCCAAAGAAACAAACAAACAAACAGGTCGAGACATTTTTATTTTATTTTATTGAAGCTGATTCGACAAGAAGGAAGGTGACAGAATTGTTGCATAAATTGTCACTTTAGTACTGCACATCCTCAAAGGTGATTTTACCTCATTTCTATGTTGAAGTTCTTCTTGTCAAAGTTACTCTGCATAACAATGATGTTAATTTTAGAAACCTGACCACGAGTGTCATTTTGCACTAAATTGAAATTTTATTTAATAAAGCAGGTTTCTACCTTCATAGAAAGGGTGAAATATCCATCAAAAAAAATCACTGTAGTCACATCAAACATCACATAAGGAAGAGTTCAGAACCCTTGAAGATGTGTGTGTGTGTGTGTGTGTGTGTGTGTGTGTGTGTGTGTGTGTGTGTGTGTGTGCAAGAGAGAGAGGTTAGATGTTAGTGTAAAGATTAAATCTTAAAAGTTGTAAAGCTAAACAAATAAACCAGGTGTGTAAATGTTATTACTTGCTTTTTCTTCAAATGAGAATTGAAGAGGCGAATGATCAATGATTGTGTCAATGATCATTTTGTATGCGATTGTCTCTACTCAACTGTGTTGTCCAGTTTGTTAATGAACATTTTAAGCAAATGTTGCTGTATCAATTATTTAGGCAAACCTAAATAATTGAGTAATTATATATATATAATTATAATTATTATAATAATTGAGTAATTATTTAGGCAAAACCTAAATAATTGCAGAAAGAGGTCACATTACTGGACCTGTCACTGCAATAAATCAGACATCATGGACCTCTTGGCAAAGGACAACACTGAAAGAAATACAGGACAGGACATTATACAGTAAAAACACAAACCGGTCTGATACCGTCGTTTGACATTGTTAAACTGCCTCCCTCTGTGCTGTAGCTACAGAGTTATCATCTTGTAGAGGCAGGATTACAGCCGAATCAGATAAAACAAAGCCTGTGCCACAAGCAAACCTGTGTATCTAAGTGTGTGTATTTGTGTTTATGAAGGCAACAACTGAATTCCAGACCAGGATAGAGTTCACTGCTCCCTTTCGGCTCCCTGCTGGGTCTCTTCAGTAGTTCTTAGTAGCGACTCATGTTTGAGGCCGAGTGTCAATGACAGCCCACCTAGAGCACTCACTTTCTGTACAGCTGCAGGGTGACACAGCCCAATCTTGCCTCCAGCTGGTTGCATTGTAATAATAAAAAATTGATGGTTCAGGGTATTATGCATGCCTGGCTGCTCGTTTCAGTGTGCATGTAAGCATGTGCGTTTGTGTACAAGTGTTACCTCCTTTATTAGTTTGCTGGGAACCAGCATGTGGTGTAAGGTGTGTTCACCCTGTGGCTTCATCCTCCATGCTACATCCATGTTAATGAGGATATAAGGGCTCCCATCCCTCCAAGGTCATACACACTGTAGAAGTACTGTAGGGATTAACCACCCCATGCATCCTTATTCCATATGCTCTGAATACCAACATGGGCATTCACAGATTAGATTGACCTCCTAACATGTGTGGGCTTCTCTTTAAGGTATACATTTAAATAGCAACCAACATATAAGCTCAAGGTTTATAAATCCTTCTCACCTATATCATCAACCGCCTTTGCCGTTTTTTCAGTCCTGCTAATGATATAGGTGATATAGCTATTATAGGCGTTATAGATCAGGGAACAAACTCAGATCTGATTTATATGTGATATATCATTTTGTCCAATTGGTCATGTAAAGATGGTACCTGAATTTCCTTGCACTACCTCAGAAGAAGCTGTGATGATTGCTAAACACCATACCCCTAACAATCCCTACATACCTATAAGCACATTGTATGTATTGCTTGTGTTCAAACTCTTTACTTGAATAAAGTTTAAAACTGTAAAGTCGATATAACGTTAAAGGTGTGCAAACTGCCATCTTAAACATCAGATACAGGTGGTATGTTGTGTTTTATATAGCAACAGAGAGAAGCCCTGTACACATTGCCATTCCAAAACCTTTACAATTTCTGGAGTCATTATGCCATCGTACTTACACATTACATCCACAATGGCATAATATTATTGGTATTCCAGTGTGTGATTTTACAAGGCTTTATGGCATTGACATGGGAGCTCCAGATCAGGGGCGGAACAACTTTGGTCCAACACCTCTGTGCAATACACATTGGAGACGAGATATAAAAGGGGCATACATTTCCCACCATTAACTGGCAATATATAAAGGGCAAGATTCAGGCTGACCCCCACACTAATGTGTGTGTTTGTGGGGGAAGGGGAGATACTGTTCATACCTTTATATGAACATGGGAGATACCATTTCAAATTGGTATTTCACTTCTTATTAAAAGCCTATTTTAGCTAATGTTGAACGATTCTGTTAAGCAGCGGGCTACATGCCACTACCACAACAACAATCATGCAACAGTGTTACTATACGCAGCATTCATTCTGCCAATTCGGTGTGCAAAAAAACATCCTGGCATGGCTGTGTCCTTTTCCTCAGTGGTGTTACTGCTCTATGGCTGTCTCTAAGCCCTCAAGAAGGCTTCCAAGGAGTGATTGCCATGCTTGAGCTAATCTCAGAACCCAGAACCCAATCTTGCTCTGTGGAAAGCTACTGGTTGTCAGTCAGGAGAGATTCTGCTCCCTCTACCTTAACAACCAAGTCAGCCAAGCATGACCCCCTCTCCTTCAATGGAAGACCCATGTATGCCAACACTCTCGCCTACATGTCTGTCTTTGTCATTCACTCCCTCCAAAACTCTGGGATCCAAATTGATAGGAGGGCTGAAGGATGCAGCATGAGTCATAAATGGGGGCTCAAAACCTATTCCAGCTTTTGAATTGTTTTTCCACTAAGCTCTCTGGGTTTCTTGGAGGAGCAGAGGCTGTTAACAAGTCAAAGTTTCCAGTGGATATGCTGCTGTCAAAGCTGTATGATGTCCAGCTGCAAGTCAGTGTCTTACATGTCCATTTTATGTCTGATTGGCCTCTACCTACCAGTTTCATAGACTCTAGGGGAAGTTTAGGAACGATCTCCGTATGCTTCAGGGTTTCATTGCATAACTTAAGGACACTTTAGGAAAACAACTCCATGCAGTAGATTAAGTGTGCGCTCTACAGAGGAAGGGTGTTTTCCTTTGTCAATGTGTCACTGGATACATTTGCTCAGGCGCTGTTCTGCTCTGGTTTATCCTGTTAAGAGAAGGTGAGCAGGATTGATGGAAGGTTGTTAACCAGTGGACAGCCACTTGCCATCCCATTGATGGAGCCAGTTTCCAGGCTTAAGAAACATGATGCGTGTTAATTGAACCAGAAATAAAGTCCAATAGTTCTCATGTGCTGTTATTGCTGACGGAAAATATGGCTAACAGAGATAGGGATATCCAGTACAACCTTTAGTTGAATTCTATCTTATATCCAGTAAGAAGAGTTCAGGAGAGGGAGAGCTGAATTGGATAGCAGAGTCTATTTCACGTTAATAGATCTAAGTTTGGGAGTAACAGGCCCTGCAGAGATGTACATTATGTGAACCGAAGGCTTGGGTCTCTTTTCATACTCACACGATGCACATGCTGCAGAAGCCCTTCGATACCACAGCATTTATTTTTCTGTCCGTCCCACACGACTCAAGCATGGCTGACTTTTTCTCGCCTCCCTCTGTTCACCCTATCATCAGTGTAAAATACCTCACCCCTGCAGACAGAGACAGATGGAGGGAGCAGCACCAGCCCCCTGCTCAGCTCCAATGATTTATGCCACGGTAGCACAGAGCCCAACACACTCATACTCACACACACACACACACACACACACACACACACACACACACACACACACACACACACACACACAAACGTGCAGTTCACACATACAGCATGCATGTGATCATACATCAGCCGATGAGATTCATGCATAAATATGCAAGGACTGGCTTGTGACACAGAGCTGAATGCATGAGGGCACCTGTCTTGTGTTAATGTTGCCAGAGCTCGAGCACTTTTTGAAAGGACATGTGCGTCTTTGAATCAGGGGCGAGAGGGTCTGACATCATTTGTCCCTTTATATGACGGTTAAGGAGGAACAGGCAGGGGGGAAATTCTTTCTCCCTATTCCACCTAACTGAGGTGTCAGTTGTAAAATATGCTGTGTTGTACCCAGCTTCAACAATATGCTATAAGACTGGAATTTGGGATGTATATTATTTATGTATATTGTGTCAAATACCAAACAAGCAAACTGAGAGATTTTTAAAGGAGAAATAATGAGCATACAACACTGCTGCAGTCAAAAGAGAGTGACAGAAAACAGTCATAAGAAATGTTTGTGTGTGTAAGAGTGCATTTTGTTTCTGTTGTGTTGTGGTCTGGTGCTTGAAGCTGTTATGGTGTTGCAACAAGGACATACTTGCTGTACATGAGGCAACGATTTGCGAGTAAGGTCATTGTACACGCTGTCCTACTCTCATCACCCCCTCCCTGTAACCACACACACGCACGCACGCACGCACGCACGCACGCACGCACGCACACAAACACACACACACATGCACACACACACACACACACACACACACACACACACACAAACACACACACACACATGCACACACACACAAACACACAAACACACACACACACGCACACACACACACACACACACATTAATTCTGTTGTGTAGAGGCGTGCAGAGGCGTGCGAATGTGGGAGGGAGGATGGGGCACAGAAATGGGGTTGGGATGGGGAGAAGGGCAGTAAAGGGAACAGAGGATGAAAAGAAGCAGACAGGTAGAAAAGAAGAGAGGAGGGCTGACTGAGGGGCGAATGGTGGGATGACGGTAGGAAGATGGGGAAAATAAGAGAGGTAGGGCCATGGTGGAGGGGAAATCGTTTATCCTGCAGCCCAGGTAAGGGTGACCTGTTTGTCTCTGTCGGCCTCAGTTACACCCCTGATGTCTCTATAATAGGCCTGTGAGGCAGGTAGACACGACAGCCCACAGCAGCGGGCCCACGGTAACAGAGGCTCACAGGCGCACGCAAGCTCCATTCCACCCCAGTAACTTCAGGGAATTCACAGAAATTTCAGTTAATTAATTAAATAGCACCATTTGTTATTTACAATGACTTGTTTTTAACAAATGTGGCTTCAGGGGGGAAAAAATCCATGGAAGAAAATAAGCTCTTCAGGGCAGCTTTGCAGATGCAACCTGCATTTCTGAGTCACTTTTGTTGTTGAGTGGAGCTTTTTTTTTTAAATTGTAGATTACATCTTCATTCAATGGTGATGTCTATGATGATCCGTCTGTTTGATTGGTTGGTTGTTCACCTACATATGTCCAGAAAGAAATCTCTTCTAAAAGGATTGCTGTGAAATCTTTTTGATGCATTTATGTATCCCAGAAGATGAATGGTACCGGCATCTTCTTATAGCTCTTCTATGAAACTTAAATATTTGTATGTGAGCAACATATCTCAACAACCATTGGATGGAATGCCAGGCATCAGGTCGCTCATGGGGAGTAGGTGAAATAAGCAACAAGTTTACCTCCTGGCTCATCAACTATGTGCCATTACAGTTTAAGATTTAAAGTCACATATTTCTCACTCTTGGTTTATAAGTAAACACCTGCTAACAAAATGACTCTCCCATCAGTCTCAGGTTATTTGCTTATCATAAATATTAACATGCTAACACGAGTGAAGACGGCAAACAGTTTACCTACTAAACATCACACTGCTAGCATTATCACAGTAAGCATTTTAGCATGTTGAACATAGCATTTAGCTCAAAGCAAACCTGTGCTAAACTAAAGCCCCAAAAAACTGCTAGCATAGCTGTAAAGCTGTGTTATTTGTTATTCTTGTTTCTAAATGAAATAATATCCAAACACAGAAAACATGAGGTCATGTTAAAACTGTCTAGGTAGTTCAGTAGGAGAACAAAAAACTTATTTTTAATCATTGCTGTTTTGATTTTGCCATAGCCTACCTCAGAAACAAAGAACAAGAGCTAGCTAGATGTATGATTCTGCACCACTGTTAAACAATCACACAGGGAAAATCCATTGTTAAGTAAAAATGTCAACACCACATGACAAACGAACTCCTTCAATCCACTGAGCACCACAGATTGATGACTTATAACACTGTAAGAGTCCCAGGCTAGTTTTTCCCCAAGGCAGTTTCTATAGATCGAGCTGGAATCTGAAATAAAAGTAAGTCATGCAGCCAGGCCGCTATGATTTGTGTCTCTGCTCGCTTCCTGCTACTTTTTTTATTTCACTCATCATCCCCCTTGCCACAACAATAGTTCCTTCTTAGCTGGCTAAAAAAACACCTTAGTGATGATCCTTTTTATTACTTTTATTTAAAAATAAAACACAATGCAGTGCAAAGTTGGTAATGAGCACAGATGAGGGGGAGAGAGAGGCAGGGGGGAGAAGAACGAGAGACAAGAGACAGGCTTGGCCTGGAGCTATGGAAAGTGGTAATAGATGTTATGTGAGCAGCTGGAGAATAAAAAGCATGTGGGCGTTTATGGAATTAAGAGTTGGGTAGCCATTACCATATTGTCTAAGACTTCTCAGTTTCTCACAGGAATGCATGGCTTTTTCTCAAATTACATCCCCAATTAATACCCACAGTTATACAGTTACACAAGTTTAAACTGTGTTTATCAAGCAGCCTTATAAATATATATTTATACTTAACTCAGAGAGAAGGACATGAGAAGTATAATGCTTTATATTCTTATTTAAAAATCAGAATCAGAATGTAGGTTTATTGCCAAGTACACAAACAAATAGGAAGCAAGGAAACAGCAGTACACCTGCTGCCTAGAAACGGTGTGTCAGTGGAGTGAAAGCATATGGAGAAACATACCAAACATTGTGTACCAACACAATGAGGCAACCATTCACTGTCTTGATCATTTTTTTTATTCATAAAGCAAATTACATTAAACTCTCTGTTTAGTTTGGATTAAAACACAAAATGAGATAACATTGTGGAGTAAGTAATAAACAAATCAGACTTTTTAAAGGATATGAAATAATAATTTACATCTGTCTGCCTTTAAAAAGGCTGGAGTGAATAGAAAGAGGAGCCCAGAAAACATAAATACAAGGAGCTACAAAAGTGCAGATTGCAGCAGCAACAGGGGAGTCAGGAAAAATGAAAGGATCCTTCTGCTCCAGTGTGCAGGCCGACTGACTGTCATCCTGAACTGTCACTGTGGAACCAATCATCTGTTGACATGTATCTGCCTGTTTCCCAATGTACAGTCAGTCTGAAGCGACCTGTCAACATGCTCTGTAAGTCAGACAGAAAACTCTACATAGACGCATTGCTGGATATTTCCCCTTTTTTGGAATAGCAGTCCACAGGAGATTGCTTAAAATCTATTATATATAGGCCTACCACATACCACAATACACGTTTACAAAGGTCCCCCATGTTTAAGCACTTTACACATTACATGTGTTTGCAATAGCCCCAACATATGATATATTTGGCACCAATACTTTGATTGACATGTAAATAAATGTAATAAAGAGAAAGGTCTAACCTGCTCTTTTTGTAAAGTGTCTCAAGATAACATTTGTTATGCATTTTGTGTGGTACAAATAAAAATTGATTGATTGATAGATTCATAAAGATCTTAGTTACGCTATAATTAAAATAAAATAGTTAATTTGGTGGAAGGCTTTATTGGTCAGTACAGTTTTTCACAAAACTAAAATCCCAGAGAGGAAGTACCAGGGGTCCACAAATGTAAAAATGTCGGGACAAACATTATCATTACTGTTTCTACAAAACTAACAATCAGTGCATCCTTTGGGAGAAATGCCCTCTGCTTTTTTATGACACAAGTAGAACAGAATATGGAGATATTTCAATCAAGAGTTGTTTATTTTAACCGTTTGCCAATAAAATGAAGTACAATTTGTAAGCTTGTATTTAAAACAATGCACATGTTTTTCAGTAGAACAATACAGTGTTTCAGCAGAACAATACAGTGCACTGCGTCTGCAGTCTAATGCACATTGTTTGTTTTACAGGAATATGGTGCTTCATCCTTACGGCTTGCATCTCTTGTTTTCCAGTAATCTCGTCTTCTATACAATTGCGACATATTGTTCTTTTAGCATATAAATTGTCTTCTGTCATGTGTTTATTGTATTCTTTTAAAGCTGACATTATACAACGCTGCTTGTTTGTATGTACATCCTGGAGGGGAAATGTATTGCTACCATGGTGGATCAATAGAAACCGTTGTATCCTAATGTATTCCACTCACTATTCTTATTCATCCTTCCCCATTAGTGAACATATGGGCTGGCTGCCGTTTGCTGTTATGTAATTAATAGTCATGGTGGGACAATTAAAATTGGGAGGCTTTACCGTCTTGCTGATTAAGATATTTAAAACATGAATTACCCAAGGCTCTTATTTTGGTGCAAATTTTAGCAGATCTTCTTGTGAATATTTCTTTGCTTTCTCTTTCCTCCAGCAAATGTGCGATGCCTTTGTGTTTGTTTGTGATGTTAGAGTATGTATAAAGCAAGCAACAGTTTTTACAATTATCCTCGACTTTTCCTTTACCAGCACGTAATTAATTACTGCTCAGGATAGCAGCCCTGGGATCAGCGGCTGAGAAAATGAAAACACATCAGTGTAAATGCAAAGCCAGCTGACTCTGGCTGTGTTGCTGCTCAGCACTGTGGGACCCTGCACTGCCATCCATTTCCAATGACAATGATAATGGCGTGAAAGCACTGGTCTCCAACTCTATTCCAGAGGGGATGTGTGTGTTCACAGTCCCAGAGTAATCCATATTCACTTCCTTAATTGGTTCAATTAGTTTTCTCGGATACTGTATGAATTTTACACTCTGCCTGTCTCCAGATAAAGTCCAGTTAACGTATTAGTGGGCAGAGGTTACAAATTGGGTTCCCAACGGTGAGGCTTAATACACGGAGGATTTGAAGTCATTTATGTGGTTGAGTGGGCTAAAAACTGTATTGCTGACACTGTAATGAGGAAACACAAGCATCTTGGCCTCACCGTTTAGTCTTATGAAAGACTTACACTTGTGGGAATTCAAACACACACACACACACACACACACACACACACACACACACACACACACACACACAAAAACACACAAAAACACAGCCACACACACACACGCATGCAATATCAGAACCCGATAATCACACAGTGGATGGTAAAATGCATTCAATATGCTATTGTTACATTTATAACACCACATGACACCCTTAAAGGTCCCATATTATACTTTTTCTGGTTTTATATGCCCTTTAGTGTCTTTTCCAAGTGTCCTGTGCATGTTTAGGTACATCTATGTGCAAAAATTCAAAGTCCGCGGAAACGCGGCTTCTCCTACGTCCTCCTGTTAGCTGTAGCATTAGCTGCATGTAACGCTCGGTTCTAGGCCCCCTCGATAAAAATTTGTCAATCCGATGTCATTGTCAGTGTGAGATCACTGTTCTAAGCCCATTGGCTCGTTGTGGCAAGCCCTGCAGCTCATGTTGAAATTTCCGAGACGCGTGCTGAGCAACTCACCAATAACGACAGAGCGGATCGGCAGACCAATCAGAGCAGACTTGGCCCACGTGGGGTCTAACAGTAGGGGCTCAACAGAGTGCAGCTGACGGACTCAGAGCGTAGAGGGAGCAAGGAGGAGCAGTATATGAAAACAGACACTTTTTTCGGACTTTAGCTATTGTGAACGTACAAAAGTAGGTACATAGATTAAATATACGAACCCCAAAAAGGGCATAATATGGGCTCTTTAAATATGATCAAAACACATCCACTTTTCTCTCTCTCTCTCTCTCTCTCTCTCTCTCTCCCCCCCCCCCCCCCCCCCCCCCCCCCCACACACACACACACACACACACACAAATAAATCTATGGAAATCCTTGTAACTTAATTTCTTATATCAAGTCATAGATCTGTAAAAACACTGCATGTCCTCAGCGTGTGTTTTAAATCTCACCTGGATAAGATTAAATGCTTTGTGCATCTTTAAAGCATTCACTTTAAAATAATTGATGACACAGCCATGTCACCAATGATTTTATCTTCAAGAACTTTTTCCAGAACCCTGATTTAGCCCCCCTTTTAAAGCATCCGTAGTTTAGTTTGTCAAGGCTGCCTCTTAAAATGCACTGTGAATGGGTGTTTTAGTCATTAAGTATCATCTCGTTTTAAATATTCCTTGTTCATCATGCTGACATCATAATGCAAAACTTAGTTTTATAGCCTGTAAAATGTTTTGTCATTAATATACTTCCATACGCTGGATAATGAAAATAATGTCACGACAGCAGAAAGTCTGATTAAAACTTTCCTCATTATGTCAGGCTTTGTTTCCAATCTCGGTCAGACAAAACTCTGCTGCACTCTTTTAAAGTGTGCATAGTTTAAACACAACTGTATAAAATGCAATAAAAAAGGATTAAATAGGTTACGATTTTATTTATTCTGCTTTTATATTTTCTATCTTTTTTATCTTCATGCTGGAGTATGCCTGTCTCTCCACACTTTACAAGAGTAAACATTTGTCAATGTCTATAGCCGACAGGGGACCGCAGTGTTACTATGTACCCAGGGTCCAATGTTCCCCAGCTCAGTGTCATCTTAATATTTGTCCTATATAAAATGATCAGTGTATTTTTCTTTGTGTCTATATGCTGAAATCCCCAATTCACATTTCATGCTCATTTTTGTGATACTGCGGATTATCAGATTTTTACTATACCATTTTACATGTTGGGAACCAATGGCTGACCCAGACTCCACTTATGCTGTGAAGTCCAAGTGTGAACTTCTTTTCTGTAAATGTGATGTGCATAAATGCATTGTTTATAAGATCCATTTTTCGTAAAGATTACACAAGTTTGTCATGTCCTGATCAGGTCTAATACAATAACACAGTTAAAAACTTTTTTGATGGGTTTCCAAGGTAGCGTTTAGATATTTAGAAGTAATTTTTACCCCATTACTTTGTGTCATAAAAGCAAGAGAATGTTCAGCATGTTGCATGTTAAAGACGTAGAATAGCAAGGACAAGTCTTTAACACAAAATAATTCTCAAATCAATATTTTCAAGAAGTTGCATAATTTAATGATCCTGCAAATCTCCTCGCATTTGCTCACTTGAGACTGGACTTTCTGGTTGTTGATTCACACACTCTTGTTTGTTGTAATGGGGACATCATAACCCAATGTAATGTCTTCTACTGGATACTCACTCACACAATCTCTCTCATGAATCTGGGTGGTTATCCTTGAGTACTTGGATTATTCCTAAATCACAGGATGGGTAAATTAACTCTTATTTGATCAACAAAATGTTTCATTCCTGCTCCTTCGGTTTCCCTTCAGTTGGAAACTTTAACTTAAGGAATCCACTAAAGTGAAAAAGCATGGTTAAGTTGACCCAATCCTTCAGTATGTAGCCTGTTCCACTGTCATCTGAAGGCCTTTAAGGATTTACAAGCAACTAACAATAAAGAAGAGTGACGTGTAAGTGACTCGCTAAAAACCCAGCACCAGCCACCAGGAGCAGCGCTGAGTATGAACTTACACACAAACACACACACATACACACACACACACACACACACACACACAGACAAAGACACACACACACACGATTGAATTCTCATAAAACAGTGTAGGCATGTTGAAGAAACCATTAAGTTAGTGACATGCTAAACTATGTGGCTTAATGGTCACTATACTTTTACGGCTGATTTAAAGATACTACACAGCAAAATGGTCCTGTTTGCCCACACACACACACACACACACACACACACACACACACACACACGTCAAACAAATGAAGAAGCTGCATTACTGTCTGTCTAGTGAATGGAGAGCATGTATTGATCTGGAGGAGAAGCTTGTACATCAGCGTGGTTAGGCAAAAGCCATTAAGGTGGAGGAGTGATTATGTAGAAGTGCACACACACACACACACACACACACACACACACACACACACACACACACACACACACACACACACACACCTGACTGCTTTGTAAAGCTGTCAGACTTTCTAAATTGTATTCTTTATTATGCATTGAGGTTTCTGCCCTTAATCCTCTATTCTATTCATTGTTTTTTTTCATACTTTCCTCATCTTTTCTCTCCAATGTCCTCTCCATCCCTTTCTTGTGTGCCCATATTTGGCCAGCTCAACGTTTCACATGAAAGCATCTTTACAGTAGAGTACAGTGCAGGGGACGGCGCTGCAGCTTTTTCTTGCTGCAGCTCTGGAAGCGTCCTGTTGTTCCCCTGCCATGCTATTTGTGGGGTCTGATGGGCGAACTGGGAATAGCTAGATGATTCAGCGCTACAGGGTCAGGATCTATGATAATGTACCATGGGGGACATTTCCATATAATGAACATAGTACATCTTCTTTAGAGGCCCTCTTAAGAAACGAAGATGAGGACAAGCAGATAAAGAGGAGTGAAAGAAAGGGAGATCAAGGGAGATTTCAAGAATGAGAGAGGGAGAATAAAGGAAGAGACAGGAGAGGGATGGGAGATGGCAATAATGAGAGAGAAAATTTAATGGAAGAGACAAAGAAGTAAAAGAGAAGGATGTTAATGCAGTGCAGGCGACAGCTTTTGCTCCCTCTGCAGCACTTGTGAGCACTCCTGGCTGTGTTGAGCACTTGCTCTTTTATATCAGCCTCCTGCTGCTGCTATAAGGAGAGGCATTGAGATAAAGAGTTTTGCGTGCATGTATTTATATGTGAATGTGGATGCACGTCTGCAAGCCTTATGTTGGGAGCTAACAACGAAGTTTCATGCTGGCTCTTGATTTGTAGGGATAAAAGACGCCATAATGAGACTCATGATGTGAGCTTTCAAGAGCAGCATTTGAAGCAAGCTGCGATGTCTGTCAGTCAAATGAAACTGCACGTCTCTCCATGGACTTTTGCCCTAAAATCCTGAACAATAAAGTGAGACAGAGATAACAGGTATGCACACACACGCCCAGCTCACAACCTTGCATCTGTTAAACATTCATTATCCTCCTCTGTGTTACAGAGAGAGAGAAAATGCTTAGAGCTACATGTGGACCAACTGTCTGCCTCTCTTTATGTCCACTGCTGCTGAAACCAGTTCCACAAGGCACACAAGTGTGAAATTGGTGAGTGGATTACGTGTGAGTGCTGTGATATGCCAGCGGCTGGTCCATCTTTACAGCTCAATACTGATCAAACATGGCTGATAATGTGTGCACAGAGTCCATTTTTTTCCGCTTATCCAGCGAGATATCAAGACATCTACTCACTAGAGTGAAATTGTATTTATTGAAAAAAATCCATTACAAAAGACTGTACAGCGTGATTTCAACATGAATTTTCTACTTATTATCAGAAAATTATCAGTTTTCATTCTTCATTAAAACTCAACATTTTTACAAATAAGGCAACAAGAATTGTGTTAGTTCGTTGTTGTTTTTTGTTCATCCCTGATGACGAGAAGCCATTCTCCCCTTAAAGTGTATTACAAAAATTAAGCTAATAGTCTTATAAATGCTCACATCATTGACTTATAATTGAAGTTTATCCATGGCTTGACCCATTTGCAGCCCTCAGCTAAGCGATCAAGGAACCAATACAAAGCCTCACTGCCCTCTATCAATACACCAGGTCTGACCTATTGGCTAAGGTGGAGAGGGGAGCCGATCCATAGCATTGACAGCCTCCATCGTTCTCCTCTGCTTTCTCATTAGATCCACTCCATTAAACTCCTTATGCATCTGTCTGTAGGCTGCTGGCTGGGGGCTGAGAAACAATCGAGAGCCCTGCTGGTGGTCGAGGGGCTCCTCTCTGGCTGAGGAGCTGAGAGAAAGCACTGAGTATTTTCAAAGGCAACAGTAGAAATTGTCTTTGAGCAGGCGCGTAGAGCTTGTGTGTGTGTTTGTGCAGCTTAAACATCATGTGCGAATACTATGTTTGCAAAGGAACAGATAGATATTTCTGCAGGAGTCCTCAGACATTTTTGGGAAATATGCTTATTCATTCTGTTTGAGAGATGGGTTAAAAGATAAATACTGCACTTTTATCAACATGCTAAATATGGAGCTAGCTTCCAGTTAGCTTCCAGTATTTTATCACAAAGACTGGTAACAGGTGGGAGAAGCTAGCCTAGCTATGTCATATGTGTCCAAAATCCCCCCATTAGTACATCAGCAGATGATTTATTAATGTTTGGTTTTGATGTTTAAAACATCAATTTAGTAATTACGGTAATTTAGGGGATTGATAATTAACCACCATCAAAATGTCATTTTTATACTCATTCTTATGTGTATATTAATCCAACAAGAAACAGTTTATGTGAACTTTTGAAATATTAGTTGGAATATTATTATTTCCTTTGCGCATAACCGAGCTAGCTGTTTTTCTTGTTTCAAGTCTTTTTGCTAATCAAAGTTCACTTGCTAAATG
The DNA here is from genome assembly GCF_963584025.1 of Labrus mixtus. Classification (NCBI taxonomy): domain Eukaryota; kingdom Metazoa; phylum Chordata; class Actinopteri; order Labriformes; family Labridae; genus Labrus; species Labrus mixtus. The sequence continues at coordinate 17,081,472 of NC_083622.1, read as the reverse complement.
CATTTGCCTTGAATTCAACAGCTACGAATTCAAGTTTTTCAGATTTTGTCAACCGTCTCTCCCCAAAAGAGGTAACAAATGTTTTCCTCGGTTGGCTGTAGAATGATGTTTAAATCACTGTTTGCATGTGTGTGTTGATGTCCGAGAGAAACCTCATATGACTCTGTTGACTGTTGACATGGGATTCTGTGTGAAAACAGTATGTGTGTGTGTGTGTGTGTGTGTGTGTGTGTGTGTGTGTGTGTGTGTGTGTGTGTGTGTGTGTGTGTGTGTGTGTGTGTGTGTGTGTGTGTGTGTGTGTGTGTGTGTCATTATTCTGGGGTGGAGTTGAGGCGAACAGGAGTTTGAGGCCCAGAGGAGGGAGAGGGGTCAGACATTGCCGCTGTCGTCACTCCCATCTTCTTCAGGGAACGCTCGTCTGTCACTGAGATGGAGCGAGAAAAAACAGGACGAGGGGCAGCTGCCGGGCCTGAAATAAACAAATAGATAGACATATTTACAGACAGACAGACAGATATATAAATTAATTGTAGATAGATTAGTCGTTTCTTTTTAATTTATCCACAATTCCTCTTCTCCACATGCCGTGCTAATAAAACGCATTGAAATTGAAGTTTAGAGACTGAGAGATGAAAGACACAAAGAAAAAAAGAAAGATGTTTTTCACTTAAATGTAAGAAAAAGTAGAAGGAAAAAAAGAAAGAGAAAACATCCAAAGAGGCACTGAGCAGAAAAGGAACAGAAGGACTCTGTGTTTGAGTTTTCACTTAATGAGAGTATACTTAAGACCTGTGTCGTACACTTAGATGCACATTATCTAAATCCCTTATTCATATTCACCTCACACTTCCGACTTTTTATTAGACTCTCTGGAGTAAATGACATCCATTTACTTTTATTACAGCGGATGAATGAAAATTGTGTGCAGGGCTATGCAGAGATTAGCACAGTAGCAGCGTTTGGCCTGTAGGGGGTCATGGCGGTGCAGCAAGCTGCAGCAGGTTGAGCAATGACTGCAGATTTGTTGCAGCTTGATATCTCTCATCATCACACACAGAGGGGGAGAGTGAGAGAGCAGGCAGAACGACGCTACAGGCCATATTGGGAATTCTACCTTTGATATGTCTCCCATCAAGCTGAGGTTCACCAGACCAACCAGCAGGGGGCAGGATTACCATGCACACACACACACACACACACTCACGCACATGCACACACAACACACAGCACATATGCCCAGACATAGACCCCCACCAGGGCTGACATTTGCAGCTAAGTGCTGCAATAGCTGGTTATTTATGTTGAAAGGCGATGGTGATGGGGAGAGTTCAGCAGGTGGCTGCATTACACTGTTTATCAGAGCGACGCAGTGGCATTATCACTTCATGAGCAAGCCTCCACTCTTTCCTCCCCCCCCCCCACTCTACATCTGTCTTTTTCTGGGCTCACACCCTCTGCTTCTCCCTTCTTGCTGCTCCTTGTGTAGTGAAATGCCTCCTGACTGCTCTTCTCTCTCTTTCTTCCCATCCACAGATGTACACTAGCCATCTGGGCACTTGTAGGGCATAACTCCGGCACTAGTGCTGCAACCAGCCTGGGTTCAAGCCTGTCAGCATTAGCAAGTTATTCATTCAAAGTTTTATGCAGTCTGTGGACAAGAATGGATATCATAGAAAGCTTAACATGTACAGAATACTTGTTCAGATTTGTTGTTAGTTGGTAATGAACTAAAAAGCCCATTTAGCCTCTCTGTACATCTCAGGCTGCTTATGATGCTGGAATTAAATCCAAGAATTACTGTGCAGCACAAATATACATTTCAAACCTTAATCTCAATCTCTTTCTATACATTCAAAGCTCTCACTTTTCCATCCACATTTGCTCCTCACCCCATCAACCCTGTGTTTACCCTCCTCTTTGGTATTTCAGTATAGTCAGGAGTATAGGTCAGGAGCTGTTACCTCACCTGCGTTGTTCTGGCTTGATTTGACTTTGCAGTTGGTCTTCTCTTGCATCGCCTTCTCAAACTCTCTCACCTCCTCCAAGCTCAGGCCTGTGGGGAGACAAATGTACACAGAAACACACACACAAGCACACACACACACACACACACACACACACAGCATGTATCATAGCGGAGTATGAATTATGAATTCACTGTTACATAGTGTATTGAGGTTACAGTCATATTTAGAGTACAACCAAGTACAACAGAATTGCTCTGGATGTTGTTTTTGCAATATGTAAAATGTTGCAATGTGCCTGTATTTCTAACCCACCATGCCATTCATCTATCCACGCTACAGCTTGCCTGTGGCCAACCAGAAGAATGTCCTGAATGTTCTGAAATGAAACAGGAGAATAAACAAATAGTGCTTTGAATTTGGATGTTTGCAGGTGTTTTAGAATAACATACAACACACAGCATTATGTATCAGTTTGGCACTTAAATGTTAGCTTTAGTCAAAGCCAAAGCTACTTTCCTGGAAACGCTTCTGCTAACTGCAAAAACGAAAGGGGAGTTGCCAGTTTTGCTCTCTCACACCGCAAACATATGATTGACAAGTTTATCTTGTTCCATCATCCATCACTGTGTGTAACCTGTTTTGTTTTCTGCGCATGAAGAAGAGAGGCCCTTTGTCTGTGTTGATGCATAAAACAATACATTGACTTTCCTAGAAAGAAGAAGAATAGGACCTAATGGCGGATCCCATTAAACGGAGTACAGAGGTCATTTAAGGCTAACAGCCTTCTTGGCAGTGATCTTGGTAGTTATAATAATGTCTGAAAAATTATGCGCTAATGATTTATTTGTGTCAAACTTCAACACATAGCACACTCAATAGACCAATCATAACTGATTTATCATCATTTTACTGTAAACCTACAAAGTGAGAAACTCCAACTTAAAGAAATCACTGTTTGAAAGAAGTAGGGTATACTTTATCAAATTCAATTAGCTGTAAATTCATTTTTTCTCCACCTTCCAGTACACCTTTAAGGGCTCCTGACATAACGGATCATATCCTCATCCGACTGTCTTTATATTTGGGAAAGGGAGTGATGGGAGTAAAAGCTCTGTCTCACTCTGTGGATGAACTCCTCAGTCCTGGTCTGGAAGCCGTACACCTCAAAGCTGCACTGCACCCTCTTATAGGAGCACATAACAGGCTTGTGCTCCTCTCTCCAGCCTTTTCCCAGAGGCCCCCGGCCGGTTTTACTGGACTGCCAAAGACTCAGGTCCTGCACAGAGCAAACAGTCTACACGTTATTTGCTGAATCTGCAAAAAAAAAAACTTTGGCCCTGTGAGTCGTCTTCAGGGAGAAACTATAGATGTTTACTGCTTTTGTGTACCTCCAGTGTGTTTGTGTGTGCAATGTGGCGGTGCAAGTAGAATGTTGCTCAACACAGCCCATAAGAGGAAAGTGTGATAACACACATTAGGCAACTGTGACAAAAGGATGATTGGAAAGTGTCTGTGATTTTATGTTCTCACCGTATCACCTCATCCAACAGATTGGTGTGTTTGTGTTATGTTTTTTTTGAGTGTGCATGCATTGTGTGTTTGTGTATGTTCATGCTTCTGTTTTGTTGATGTACACTTATCTGCAATTTTCTGTGTCTGGCCTGCAAATTGACCTTTATCTCTGAGGATTTAAAGGGAGTAAAGGCGTGTAAAATATTGGCTGGGAGGACATGAACATAGGCAGATTAAAAAGGAGTGTGTGGGTGTTTTACTCCTTTCAGGAGAAAAACACAAGACAGTTCAGCAAAATCAGTCGAACATTTTTCAGAAATACTGTACACCTTTGTTTTGTGTACATTAGATGATTCACAGCTCTATCATATCAGTTCACTTAATATGGAGCCAGGGCCTGAAGGTGATTAACTCAGATTCTCCTAAAATAAACACTTGAGTGAACAGCGAGCCTTGTTGTAAACAAAACTGAAAAAAAGATTTGAGGTTTAAGTTCCACACTTTTAGCTTGAGAAAATGAAGTTGTAACATGAAGAGGTTTTAACATGTTTATTTTAAAACACTGAAAACCACCAGGCCAGCACTTTCCCCACTCCGACTCTTAATGATCAGCTGGGCTGATTGTCACCAGATATGACCTCACTACTTTTAATGCAGATACATGTGTTATCATTATTTTACTTTAATTATATTTCAAGATATTCTGAACTAATCTTCTAAGGCAACACTCGACTTTTCCCATGACAGTTGTCAATCTAAACAAGGCTGTACAATCATTTGTATTTATCTGTTTTGATAGCGCATGCCCTTGTAACAGTACAGTATGTACCTCTGATTCTTTGTAGTGCTTTTCCGGGATGGGGTCACTCAGGATATCCAGGAAACTCACATTCTTTTCCGGGGTTGGAGTGTCCCCAAACACCTACAGCCAAACAGATGGAGGAGGTCATACAGTATAATGAGCACAGACACACATACATAAACTGATACTCTCACACACATACAGTCACTCACTCAGTGGATGGGAGTAGATGAGTAACTGTGTAGAAAACTGAGGTCACACACCATAACACCCCTCACTATATCCTACCCTGAGGCCCTTGGAGCAAATCACAGTGGAGCAAAGAGGAGAGCACAGACAAAGAGAGCAGAGGAGGGGGAGACAAGGAGGAATAAAAAAAATAAAAACAAGGACGTATGGGGGATATTAAAGAGAGGGGAAAAGAAGAGTTATGAGAGGAGAATACACTTTTCCTTGAGAGAGAATGAAGGGAGACCTGGGAGAGTGCACCTTTATCTGACCTTGTTTAAAATGTGCTCTAAAGCCTCGCTCAAGTTGTTCATTTCACAGTTGAAAACTAACAAATAAGAAAAACCCGCTGTAAGATAAGAGCAGGCTACGCTCCCGTGGTGCTGTTGTTGGTCCGTGTCTCCCCAAGGTTCCTGTTCGCTCTTATGGAATGTGTTGCAGCATCTGCATTGTGTTGCTTCTCAGTTTGTGTTCAGGGCATGACGCTCATCATGTTTTCCTCATATTTGTCTCTCTTTGTGTCTGGTGTTGTTTTTCAAAACAAAACAAAGACGGTGGAGGAGGATACATTCAACAATGAAAAAAAAAAGAAGACGGATATCACACTGTAAAAATACTCCATTACAAATAAAAATCATTCATTTTTAAATGTTAGTACATTAAAAATATGAACAGTGCTTCTTAACAGCCAGCAGTCAAATAAAAGCGGTGTATTAAAAATTGGCCAACCGAACATTTCCAGGCCAGTCTCAAAAACAGCCTGGGGACAAAAAAAGAGGGGGAATAAACTCAGGGTGGCTTTTATATTATGTACATGCACACCAAGGATAGTTAATTCCACAGTTTAATTATGTTATTTTCAGTATTAAACTGTTCCAGATTACTTGTGTAATGTGTTGGGTTCTCAGTCACTGCATGTGTCTACGTGTTAATGTGTCAGACAAACTGTTTTAAAGTGACATACATGTGGCAGCAGCTACATTTAAAGGTCCTGTATGAGTTTTCCACAATACATTACTGGGAGTGTTTCATAATAAAAGCCCAGTGAAGGAGCAATTACATTAACAGTACTACAGTAAAGGGAGAAAATGAAATATGGGGTGAAAAAAAAACCCTGACCTTTTATACAAATCAGGCAGCGGGAATGAGAAATAATAAAGGCTCTTCTTCAATACATGGCTGCTTCAGATAAAAGCCTTCTATACAGCTGAAGTAAAAGGTAGGACATATGGAAAGTAATCAGGAAAATGTTGTTCAAGCACCACAACTTCAATGGCATGATAACTTAAGATTGTTATGAATGGAAATGTAATGTCCATGTAGCATTATTAGGTTTTCTTTGGATGGAAGTGGAGTGTTTTTTAAACTATCTTTTATAGTGAAAAATCCCTTACTGTACATTTCTTTCTCTTATTTTCAACTTTTTGGTTTAAATAAAAAAAATATTATCAACATACAGTAATTACAAGGAAAACTGCCAAAAACACAACGAAAACAATTTCAGCTCTCCTTGTACTGTTTGAAATTTTAATCTTTATCAAAGTCTTGTCATTTTTTAAGCAAGAGGTTTTATTTGTACAAACTTATTTCTAAAGAACATTGTGACAGTAAGGTAAAAATGACAATATCTTCCTCTTATTGGTAATGTAGAGAAACATATAGTGGCATTGATAGAAGGCAAAGTACCTCAGATAGTACAGTTCTGAGTTAGTGTACTTTTCACCACTGACCTATGAAGCTTTTTACAATGTTGTGTGTCCATCATGCATGATGTGTGTTTGTGTGGAGTTGACTTATACAACACGTAACGGCCTGAAATGAAACAAGATCCACCAGATTTTCTCTCTGTATTTTGACATGTTGACTCTTGTTGCCTCACACCTTCCTCGATTACACAGCACAGACACAAGGGGCAGACACAGTAGCAATTATTTATGAAGCTTGTGTGTGTATATATGTGTGTGTGTGTATGTTGACTTTGGATAAAATGCAGCCATGCTTAAGGCCACTGCATGAGTGGTTAATAGATCTGCCAATATAACATTCTGTGTTTTCCCTGTTTTCCTAGTAATGGGAACATCAATTGGATGAACTTTTTTTTTTATGTGCCGCAGAGCAAATTGCAATTTCTCCCCTCTCCTTCTTGTCTAATCACTCCATCTTTCGCACTTCTTACTCCCTCTGCGTTATACTCACATTGCTGTTATCGCCGTTGTTGTTCTCGAATCTCGTCTCAATACGGATGGTGAATTTGGGGAGGAATGATACCTGCAGGGTTACAAGAGGTAGAAACGTAGAAAAATGGGTTGAGGGCACAGATAGAGAGAGTGGAAACAGGCTGCAGATTAGATCCACTGATACAGCAAAGAGATGAGCTCTGTTGCATTCATGTACAGTAAATGATGTGTGAGAATACTTACTGAGTACTCTGCAGCACCAGGGACGTTCAATATGGATAGGGAGAAACAGCATTAGTTACTCATACATGCATGAGCACGCAATTACACTCACATACACATTCACGTTACCGCAGGGGAATACACTCATACATAAGGATAAATATTTGATGGTACTTGGAAAACCAGCTGGTAAAAGTAAATAAGTTTTGTGTAATGCATTGAGGTGAAAGTAACCTGATGTTTAACACAAACAAAGGCACTCAAACGCACACCTGTGATTGTGTACGGGTAAAAGTTCCAGGCCTTTTCTGTCACATAGAAGAAACGAGGGACAAACGCTTTAGCCCAGGACGGCAGTTTACTGAAAAGCAAAAGAAAACAGGATGAAAGACGAATCACAGTTAGAGAGTGGAAGAGAAGGAGAGGGGGAGATTATGGAGGGAGACGGAGAGATCGTAAGTGGTTTTTGTGCCATTTATAGCCAGATTACCTGTAGGCTACTCGCACCACTGCGTTCATTTGTGTGACTCATTCCCAATTACACCTGTGGTGATGAATTGTTACTGTAGCTTCTAGGTCACATGTCAGAACATGATTGAGGTAGAATACATTCGGTACTCACTGTACTTATGTATTTGTGTGTGTTAGTGTGTGTTAGTGTGTGTGTGTGTGTGTGTGTGTGTGTGTGTGTGTGTGTGTGTGTGTGTGTGCGCGCGCGTGTGTTCCAATGTATCTTTACTAATGAGGACCAAATGTCCCACAAGCACAGAAAGATTAGGAAAATCCTCCACAGTGAGAACATTTCTTTACTTCTCTAGGAGTTTATTTTAGGATTAGGCCTTGGGTTTATAGTGGTGATTAGAATAAGAGTTGAGGTTACATTAGGGTAATGATTGAGGTTAGCTTAGGGTTAGGAAATACATTGAGAGTTAAAAGAGATTTTGGCTTTTTTTTTTTTTTTTTTTTACTGGGAGTTCACTTGAATCACAATTCATTAATTAATGGATTTTCTCCCTGAGCAAAAAGCAAATAAACTCATATAATTTTAGCACAATAACATGAGCACTTCACTCGTGCACATCTTTAAATTCCTGAGATTGAACAATCATTTTAACATATCAGTGATGACATTTCCTCAAACCTCTCCTTGCTTCTTTAATAACAGTAGCTCTTGTGCTGTGTTTGAAAAAAAAAAACACACACCATCATTTTGTGTATTAGCTGTGGGCAGTTAGCTGAGAAGATGCATGCCACTCTCATGTCTTTAATATGATAAATATAAAGCTAAAAAAAAGAGTGTAAATGGCGGAACAACTAACTTGACTAAGGTAACACAAATCCACCTATCTACACTTGTGCTGGACCATATCTAGATTTTAGATATCTTAGGTCAAAGCAGTATAACTTCCTTGAGTCTTTGCAGGTTGCCTGGCAACTGCTCTAAGCTAACAAGGAGTCCAGCAAAGACCCCCATTAAACATAAAACTGTTGTTCTTTAAGAATTTTGTACAGATTAAAAGATCCACTTCTGGGAAGTGCTTGTAGAATTGTGTACTCCTTGGTTAGAGCCACGCTGACATCTATGCTAAGTAAGGCTAACAGCTACTACATATTTATTGCACAGACAAAAAACTGTACTCAAATTATCTTCTCATCCAACTGAAGCAAAATCCCCAATGAACTGAAATATTCAGAAAATTAACTAATAAAAATGTTCTTATATCTGCTTCCAACTACAGCCTATAATGCATCATAATGAAAACATTCATCACTTGTTCAGAACAGTTTTAGAGGGTGTTAAAGTAAAACGTCATCATTTGAATGAATAAACCTAAAATTAACCATCAATAAAAAGCATTATGTCTATCATTTCTTATGAGCAAACATGGTTACAGTTTGACAACAGAGGAATGACAATCCTAAAAATTCTCAAGTATGCTGCAATAGCGATGACGTGGACGTGTTTGTCTCAGCTGGAAGTCAACCATACCACTTGAAGGATTTTCTACAAGATGAGCTCATGGTATGATAACAGCTCTCCTGTAACCTCACAGTACAGGACTCAACATGTTCCAGGCTGTGGGGACTTGGACTTTGGATGGGAGAAGGTTACTCTGCACTGCGAGCGTTACTGTGTTGAACCATTTTATTGCCTGTCAGTCAGACCTGAGGCTGCTAACCATAGGACGTAAAGCTTTACAGTGATGTAAGCGATCAAAGATCAATCCCTATCAGTTATCATAATGACAGAGCTGACAACATAAGGATAAAAGCTTAGGGTGGTAATAGCCAGAATTATGAGTCTAAGTACATCATTAGTATGGCTGCATTATACTACCTGCTGAGGTAGATTCTCTTCTCGGTCAGCTGTCCCTGTCCATGCTGGGGGTGAATATCCGTTTCATTCGTCACCACCTCCACCCCTTCTCCTCCACCACTTTGCTCACAGCTGTGCTTACTGATCATATACAGCTGCCCGATCCTGTACTGGAACCAGAGAAGAAGTGTAGGATGGGGGTTATGGTGGATATGGATGGGGATTGGTCAAAGAAAGTGAAAGAGAAAACAAGTTGTGGTGAGAAAAAAACAAAAGCAAAACAAGAAGCCAAATTAATTTCACAATCCTCAACATGCCATCCAAAGTGAATGAGTGTCCCTTTCAACAACACAGCGCTGCTTGATGGTGGTGGTCCATACAGGGACATTTTTTAAATAGGCTGACAGGCCCTTATTTTCGTCTTTAATGTATTGTAATGATACCATGACACTTTTAAAAGACCCATAGACTGTATAAAGGAGGTAGACTTTGCCACAAAGATGTCACACAGTCAATGTCAATCACCGTCTTTTTATTTTTGTTTCAGAAGTTTCCATGTTTGTGTGAAAGGGCGGATATAAATTGCTTAGCCTTTAACCTGATTGAGAGATTGCCCATTTCTATCACAAGGTAGCGAGGCCTCGCAGCACCCTGCACATCGTCTATTTCATTCTAAATGACAAAGTAATTTACAAAGTGATGAACATAACAGGTTGAAAAAGACTTGAAACCATAAACAAATTAAAACATGTTTTAAATCAAACTAGATGCAGAGTTGTTTTCTCATAGACTCCTATGCCAGTGGACTTGTTTTTCTAACTACTAGAGATCCCCCCTGCTGGCAAAAAGAAGGAATGCAGGTCACTCAAACCCTCGACTTCTTTTACAGTCCCTGGAAAAGAAAAACACTTTTCACCTCTTGTGATTTGAAGGTTTAAATCAAGAGTGATTATTGCTTTATCTTGCTTAAGGTTTGAATTTGTTGGTTTGATATTTCTGCTGCTTTGGAGGCTAAAGCTACCTAATGCTATAACTGCAGTCCGACAAGGACTCGGGTTCTTCTTTAAACAAAATTCAAGCATTCAGCACCAACCCATAGCTGAATTGTTGTTCAGAAATCTCTTTTTAACTTTTGGAATTCGTCCACATACTTTTTTGGGAAAACGGACCATCCTTTGTTGCTCTTCAAAATGTTTCTTTCATTTTCTGTTTAATGCTCTCTCTGAGTTTTTCCTGTTTCGAGTAGATGTTTTAAGATGCAGCTTGACGTGCATGCTGTACACATTTTTTAAGCTCCTTGATGCAAATTTGCGATTAGAGGGTAGGTAAGTTAAATGACTTGACTCAAAATGTAAGAAGCAGTTTAAGTTAAAAATATCCCACAAGATTTGGCGCTAAGATAAAAAGGACTTGTTGGGGACTTCAATTACAAAAAATCTACTCAGGTCTTATCAATGAACCGCACACTCCATTGGGGAAATGATTACAACCATCAGCCACTAAGCAGAAGTATCTGGTGAGGGTTAGGATAGAAAAATCTCCTTGCAGCACGTTCAGCAGTGAGTGCTGCTTCAGTTCAGACTTACTGTATTCGCTCTGAATAGTAGTTTGCTGTGTATAAAGATTAACCTCAAGTGACCATATCAGACGTCAAACTCTAATTTAGCCAGTGTGTGGGAATGCATGGTGTCTAAATTAGGGGGGGATTTGTTTTTCTGCTGCAGCCCTAGTTTTTGCTCGATACTGATGAGGCTGGATAAATATTTTCTAAAGAGGACGAGGCCTTTGGGCATGTGGATGAGCTCAGCCTGACAGAATCCCTTTTCCCCTCTCAGACAATGCACAAATCAGATGCTCTATACAATAACACTTCATTATTTGCACCCACTGCTATTTTCAGACTTTTTCTCCTTAACACTGTGTGTCTATGTACACTTTTTTCGTTTACTTTAATTGCAAATCATTCAGTGAAGTTTGTTTTCAAGTTATTATAGAAGCAATAAAATTATACTTTAAAAGAACAGAACTGTTCTGCGGTGGCCACCACAATGTAATCCATTGTGATGGCCTATATTGGTGTGCAAGTACAGCATTGTTTTAATTAAAAACACAAACAGAGAAAGATGGGGAGAAAGTGAGAAAGAGGAGGGCAGATTTCAGTTTTCCATCCTTCACTGTTGTCTGCTGACATCAATGTGACACTCCTCCTACTTGTTCCAATTACGGTAGAATGTCAACATTCAATATTTACTTATTGGGTATTCATGGGGCTTAATTAATCAAAGCGATGGGTGCTTAGCAGACTATGGAGCAGTGAGTCATTCACACAAACAGGTTGTGAATCTTTCTGACTTCCTAGACACCTAATCTAAGCAGGAAGTTGAAAAGACTTATCTCGCCTTAAATCACTGTTCAATAGGACTACCGTGAATGGCTGTGATGAATGATATATTGAGAAACTCATTTCAGACACATTTGGCATGCCTTTTCCTCCTTCTGTCTTTAAATTAGAAGGCCAGGATAAGTTTACAAGCCGTGAGTTTGTCATAAATTCCTGAGAAGTGTAAATATAGCTCATCTTTGTGGGCTGGAGCCTCTGCAAATAGTGTCAATGTGACGGGCATGGAAAATGAAAGAATTTATGATTAAAAGGAAGCACAGCTCAAAGCCACTGTTGTTATTACCAATGATAAAATGCTCAGAGCAAAGACTTGTATTTGTTATGCAACACTAGATCTGTCTGCTGACAACAAAAATAAAACGGTTTTATGCAAAATACGAATATAACTGAATATTTGAAATTGACGTAGTTAGTATTCAGCTCCAAAGGATCTTTAGCCTCAGTCCTAAATAAAAATCATCACAGATCAAGCCCATCAAGCGGTGAAGAACAGTGCCTATAAAAAGTTTCATAGACCTCATGTGTCATGGGCATAAGGTTGAATCAAATTAGATGACTTCCTTTTTAGACGTCAAACCAGGAAAATAATATCCACGTGGTTTGTAAGGTGGGGGCAGATTTTATGCCAATTTCTTGTTCTGTGACCTCTACATCTCCTGTGTTAATATCTGTGGTACCGTCTAAAAGGGATCGATACTTATGCAAACATGAATGCTAGCATGTATAGATTACTTTCCATGATATATCTCTTCTAATTTGAGTAGGGAAAAACATGAAAACCCTGCACCAGTATATTCAGGCATGTTCTGATATTCTGCAGCCATTTCGCAAGTATTTTGATTATCCATTCATACAAAATAGGCTGTTGTCAGATTTAAGTAGGACATATGACTGTTGAGCTGGAAATGTCACATTAAACACATTTAATTCTTCTCATATTTGGCTAGCATAGTTTGATAGCATTGTATAGCATTTGCATTTTGACCAATGACAAACACTTGGTACCCTTTATATTATTGATCGGATGATTTTATAGTACCTGAGCATTCTGATTGTGGAGATGGCATGTGAAAACTGACCAAAATCACATGTGATAAAGAAAGCAGGAAGGAGCAAGGAATGTTTTTGTTTTTTCCTTTCTGCAAAACTAATGAATTGGGATTATAATTAACTGTTGCAAAGGGAACAACACTGATGTTACAGGTAGAATGATGGGATAAGCACATCTGAGTACCTTCAATTGTGTCCTCCTCTGTCTTGTACAAACACAGAACGATGTGGTATCAGTGTCTTACTCAAAGACATTTTCCACCTGTGCTCATGAAGATTTGGAGATGGAAACCTGATCTTGCTAACCTACTTTAACACCTAAGCTAAAGCCTTTACCTGCCACCTCATTGAACATTCATTCACACAGCTGAGCTGTATTGTGTTACAGACTATTTACAGTCTATGGTTACAGAAGTACCGGGGTATTTTTCATATCTGCAAATCAACAATATTTGCTTTTAAAAATGAAGCGAGGGTTAGGACATCGTTAATGGTTTGGACTAAGGTAAGAGTAATGATATGATTGTGCCTTAAATAAGCTGCACTTAAACTTACATTACATTCAGGGAAAAGAGGATTTGCTGCAAGCTCACGTTTCTGTCTGCTGTGTACTGATACCGTAAATCCTATTTTGGACTGCTATTTGTCACTGTCATTGTTGTGGTAACAGGTAGAATTGAAGGGAGGGGGGAGGATGGTACAGGAGGTGATGAGGACATTCCTTCTGAAGGGCACTTTGGTGCATATCTCCAGAGTCAACCCACCTTTTCTCTCCTGCAGGATCTCCTTTGTTTACTAGCCTGCAGGCCGAATGCCTTTGTTTAAGTTTAGGTCCTGTGGAAACCGTAACCAGTCTGACTAGTTTTGCTCGGAATACTAACGCAAGCGAGGAAAGCGAAGACTAAAACAGAAGGAGAGATAATTTAGACACACTAGTGTTATGATGCCGCTGCTAGCCAGGTGTTGTGCTTTGGCTCCATCAGATAGGCCTGAGCTCGCCAGTGCAGAACATTTCTCGCTGCCCAGCGTGCCAGAGCCCCCACAGAGCCGCCGCAGGAGGTCTGTGCGCTCTGTTGGCACTTTTCTTATCAGCACGTTAACACTTTCAAGATTACAAGTAGAGCTTTCACATTGGAAACAAAACCTTTTGAATTTAAAGCTGTAACAGGGTGTTTGTGTGTGTCTGTGTGTGTGTGGGAAAGACAAACACACTTACCTCATCCACAGTGAGTGGCATACATATGCGGTACTCTTTCATCAACATGGTGCAGTTACACAGAGGACTGTCTTTATGAACTGTGTCTGTGCTTGTGTCTGTCTATCTCAGCTGTCTTGATTGCATTGTAGACAGGCTCAGGCAGGCTACACTACTGCTGGACTGCAGTGACCTCTCTTTTTTTTTCTGACGGTCCTCTTCCTTTGTTTTGCTGATGTCAGTAATCCATGGAGTTAGTCCAGTCCTCTCTGTCAATGAGTATCTGCTGTTTTCTTGCCTTCCTCGCCTCGCTCCCTCCTCAAAGCCTGTTCTTTCTACTTTATTTATTTCTCTTCCTCAATTATTTGCTGAGCTGATTTTTTTTTTAACGTCTCACTTTGTTACTTCTGCTTTTTCCTCTCCTACCTTCTTCTTCTATCCTTTCTGTTTGCAGTTTTCTCTGACTTAGTTTCTGTTTGCTTTTCCTTCACCACAGTGAGAAAGTAGTAATTAGGCGTGAGGCAAGCTGGAAATCCAACCAACTCTACCTGGTCTTTCTCTCCCTGCACCCTGTTTGCTTTGTTTGATTCCCTCCTCAGACTTCTCATGTGTAACCCTTGCTGTCTGCCGAGGCTCCTTCCTCTCACGTTAGCTGCCCTTCGCTGCTTTCGGTTCCTCACAAATTCCTTCGTCTGTTCCCTCCTTATCTCCTTTTTTTCTCTCGCTCGCTCCCTCCCTCCTTCTCTCCCTCCCATAGTATTCACTCCCCGCCCACTGTACTTTACTACCTCCGCACCTGTGTCACCCCCTCCTTTTCTGCCTCCCTCCCTCCCTCCCTCCCTCCGTCCCTCTGATCTTTATCAGTTCCTTCTTCTCTGTCACCGGCGCTGTTTTCATCAACAACACGTTGATTTTTCTTTAACTGGCAACATCAAGTCACACGGTTTGTTAACTCTGGTCTGTGAATTTAAAACACAATCCCTCCCCACACTCAGGTTATGACAGCACTCAGGGGAATATGAATGGCTGACACGCAGGGGTGGTCAGGGTTGGCTGTTGGATTAAATATTACCAGAGCCATGAGAACTTCCATTAAGCACCATGCCAGACTCGCTTATATTGTATTACCTCATGACCTTCAGCCTGGTTTAATTGAATCTGTGTTTAGTCAATGAATGGTGGGATTGAAGCAGTCATAATTTTTCACCCATGTGCGTCCTTGAGTCAGGGGACCACTCTCCTTTTGTGCAGTGATTGGTGATGGTGCCAAGCACATATTGTTGCCTGGCCATCAAATAATAGAAGCAGATGCTTGTGTTTTTTTTTTTGGGTCAGTCTGACGGGGCCAAAACCAATAACCGGCCATGGTTTTTTCTTCCTCTCAGGTGGAATTCACTTTCTTTTCTTGGTGTGTCTCAAGACGAGGGCCAAAGTGGGTCTCTTCTCTGCGTGCCTCAGCTATCATCAGCTCTGAAAACAAATTCCTGGTGGGGTTCGCTCCTATCTTATCAGATCAGTGTTTAGAGAAGTGAAGCCACTTCAGAGAGCTGAGGTGTGCTTTGCTTGTCTCTCCCTGGACACTACGCACACAGAGTTCCAACAGCACACGCATCACAATGGTTTAAGATTATTGGTGGCTGACTTTGATGCGTTCTGATTTAGCACGTTATAAAGTTGATCAATAGATTGGTTTCTTGATTGATTTAAAGACATAACGATTCCTGTAGTCAAAGTCACAGATGGAACAAGTATTTCTGTGTATTTTCACTCTGTAATTGGAGATATAGGAGAGGCAACAGGAAATGAGAACAGAGAGATGGGGAAAATGCAACAAAGGCCCCATTAGCACCTTGTATTAACATGAGGTCTGTATCAGAATAACATCTGATCAAGGGGACCTGGTATCAATGACTGTTCTTATTATCTTGATTCTGCAGTACTGTGATCACAACTCAATATGCAAATTAGTTAGAGATGGTAGACTTCAAGAAAATGAATTCATTCAAGCTAAGACTTGCTAGATACCGATTAGCATTTGGGCGACTTAAGCTAGCAGGAAGAGACAAAGGAAAAGGCACTTCAACTTTGCGGGTAATTGTTTGTAGTTATGAAGTGTTCACACTCTACAGATTACATTTACATTGCTGATCGCCTCCAAATGTGGTACAGCTGATAAACTGCATTAACATGAGTTTTTCTCTGCTCATCCAGGTGAAATACTAAAAGCTGTGCAAAGTGACACCTGTTGTAAATGGGGAACATATTTTGGGATGTAGCGGGATCAAAATAGAGACATAATTTTCAATCTTTTCAAATGGATACTTTTCCAGTCATATTGTAGTGATCATCACTTTGCATTATTGGCTCATTCACTTGCTTTTGAAGAAATCATATTCAATTGAAATTAAATGTTGAGGATCCTAGCAGGCCATATTTTGAGTCCAATAATTCATTTATTCTGGTCACACAAAAACGCACTGATATCTTTTTTTTCAGAATTATGTTTTGTTTCCAATTTTCATTGTTGAATTTTTATTATGAAATATGAGAAGGGATGAAACCATCCTCTTGTTGCATCTGATACTCACTTTCGTTTGAGACGCCCCAGTGTGAGGGTTTTATCACATTTATTTTAGCTTGAAATCAGAGCGAGGCAAGTTTTAAGCTGACATTGTGCCAGAATAAACACTCCGTTCTGTACAATTTCATCTTTCTTCCAAACAACCCTTAATTTCATCATTAGTCCAATTATTCCTTGAAAGTAAAAATTTAAATATTCTGCTTGGTAAACTTGTAAGGTAGAAAACTATGATTCATGTGCACAATAAAAATCTCACTTCAAGAGTGTAACAGCTAAAAGCATTAGTTTTCATCATGAATTTCACAATTCATCTTTCAACACTGACTAAAATTCAGCTGAGGAAGCAGAGCTGTACTCTAACCTGATTGAAACATTTTGAAACTCTCCACCTGGTCAAAGCTGCCCGTCCTTATTTCATGTCCTGCAGGAAGGAAGGAACAGGCGGTGATGGGATTGGAGGGGACTTCATCACGGTGCTTACACCTATCACATCCCCTCACATCATTAAATGAAAAATGAATGGGTGCACTTAGAAAACTGGTGAGGCATTCTTTGACCTCTATGTTTCCTGCCCTGACTGTTCAGGTGGCTGTGAGTGTTTGGTGGAAAGACAATGTGTGTGTGTGTGTGTGTGTGTGTGTGTGTGTGTGTGTGTGTGTGTGTGTGTGTGTAGGTGGCCATATGTCAGTGCAGTGAGCGTAGTGAGCAGTATAGATCTGTATTAAGCTAGAAAAAGAAAGAAGAAGATCATTAACTGGTGGGCCGGCTGCCATCGCTGCATTACTGGCTCTTCGATCTCAAGGTGTTGTCACAAGCCAATGTTAAAGGTTCTCTGGTGTCCCCTCCAAGTGTGTGAATGATGGGACCCCCCCCTCCCACCAGGGCCTGGATTATCGCTGGCTTGGTGGAGGGCACACAGCTGATACAATGCAGCTTACGAGCTCCATGTTGTACACTTCTGAAGTTTGGTAAGAACCAGTATCTATGTGTGAGTGTGTCCAGCTCTTCAGCCTCCATTCCCTTTCAGTCCAATATCACGAGAAGCCCCCCGAATGCCTCTGATCTTTGCTTTGGTCCAATCATCAAAAACCTGAAGCATTTAGGTCAGACTTAAGCTGTACAAAGGGAGAGACAAGAGGAGAGAGAAAAATGACAGTGAGAGACAGAAAAAGTACACATTCCATTATTGTGATCTTTTCCTCAAGTGTCTTAAGGCACAAATGCCACCAGAAGCAACAGACACAGCAGCCGAATACGAGGCTGGATGTTGAGCTAAGATCTGTATGTGTTGTGCAGTGTAATGTGTGTTTATGTGTCGTAAGTGGGTGGGTGGTGGGGGGATCTTTTGTATGTATCCTTATGTGGCTGGATCCTTTGTGTTAAGATGTAAGCTTAGTGTTAATCTTCTTGTAGTTGAGTATCAGGCTTGTGCTAAGACATTGATTGGACCAGCTTCTTAATTGATACCACTGGAGGACTGCCTGCCAGGGGGATCGGGTTTCTGAGTGTGTGTGTGCTTTTTTGGTGTGTTAGAAGTTCGAAGTGAATCCCCCAGTGATCAGGATGAAACAGAGCGCTCACTTATCCTTATCGAATCCCAATCTCTTGTTGTCAGGCTGTGTTCCATTGGGAAACGGGCGCATGCCAGCGAGGAAGACGGGGTCTTAGCCGACATCGTTTGGGGGCTCTAGGAGGCATTCCAGACCACCTCAATCAGAGCGACAACACAACTTGACCAAAGAGAGAGTGCAACTGCTTTCATTAACGTGTCAATGTGTTCACATGAGCCCCTGTGAACACGTTTCTAACGCACGCACGCACGCACGCACGCACGCACGCACGCACACACACACACACACACACACGTCCTGAGACTCCAATTATAAAAAAGAATAATTCATTTGCAGCTTTTCTCCATATTCATGAGCTCAGCAATATGGACTGAATTCCACACATTGTTGAACGTATGTTCCCGGCTGAATTATAGATGTTATTTGAAATTGTTCAGTGTTCTTAAATGTCATCATTAATCTGAACAAGGAACAACAGCGCCGGTTCGTCTCCTCAGAGGAAAATGAAAATGTGTTTGTGTTTCTGCAGAGTTTGTGCATGCAAAGAGAAAGATAAAGGATCCCGAGCTGTTCTATAGCTTGTTTTATTCCTTTGTGTATTTGTGAGTCTAAGAGAGAGAGAGAGAGAAAGAGAGAGAGAGGAGGGCAAGGGAAGGAGAGAGTCTTTATGTTCATTGGAGGCAGCCAGAAGCCAGTGTGTATCTAAAGGCGTTCAGAGCAGAGATGATCAGAGAGTGTGAGTCCGACACATTCATCAGGGCTCTCCGCAGGGACAGCAGTTGAGGCGCACCATGAAGACGGGGGGAAAAAAAAGCCTGTGGACCGAAAAGAAATGAAATAATTTATTCCAGGAGAGGAGAGTGGAGGGGATTTGGAGACAAGTATGTGTGGACGAAGGGGAAGGGCAGAGGAATGGATTAAGGCTGCGTGTAGTGTCTGTGTGCGATAGAGGCTAGCACTGTGGCCCTGAACTTTTTCCCATTCCACACACCACTGCTGAAAGGAAATTCAATTGCCACTTCCCTTCACTTTCTGCCCAGTGTGTGAGAGCTGGAGGAAAAAGGGAGAGAGAGATAGGTTCAGCAGCTGAATGCAAAGTTAATGCACACATACAGCGTAGAATGCAAGGCGAAGGAATTTAAAGGAAGTTGAAAAGGCATCTCTGGCTCTTCTAAAAACTTGGCAGCACCCTATGGCCCCTTCACTCTTCTGCACTGAACTCCTTCCACGCTCTGTCTCCATATTGACTCGCCTTATGTCAAATCCTCATGTCTCTGCTGCTAATACCAAAGAGTCAATTTAGGATCAGAGAGTCATCCAAATAGCCTTGAGCCCAGTTTTATTTTCAAAATAATAACATCCTTTGAATATACAAACATCTATTTAATGAAGTCTTATGTCAAAATTTCAGTTTATTCCCCGAAGCTTGAGGGCTCTTTGTTAAACAACATCCACGCCAGACAGAGGGACTTCTGAGAGGTAGTGAAAGGAAACAAACAGAACGGGGCATTTAAAACAAAAGCGATGTCTACCATTGAACAAGACCATGGGATATATTTCAACAAGTAAATGGGACCATCCCTCGCACGCTGCAGCGATCAAAGCCAAATGTGTGACACCGAACCGTCACATAGCCTGTGGGAACATGCCAAATTCAATTTCAGGTAGAGTATACAGGCAGTCTGTCACCACTCCTCTGAGACACCTGAAGCCTCCTCACAACCTCTCACTCCTCCTTCTAGCTGTCTTTTTGAGTTTCCCTGGGACTTAATTCAACCACAGTATACAATCTTTTGGTGAAGAGAGAAAGGTCATTAAGGTTTAATAATGATGAGTATTTGCAAAATGTTATTTCAGTGGTGAATATAAACAAGACGTGAAATACTCTAAACATCAGTTTATACAGTAAAATTAGCATTTTTCTGTTTTCAACATTCACCTGGGACCAACTGAAAAAGTTTTGTCAGGTTCCCGTTTCTCCTGCCTCTCCTCCCTCATTTCACTTGTTGTCTTTTCTTTGAAAAACCAAGCCTTACCGAGCAAGAAAATTCACATTTCATGTCACTCAGATGTGAAAAACAACTCGTGTCTGAACATGCACCTTCATCACTTCATCACTTTGTTCAAGTCAGAGTCTCATAGCATTTGATTTCTTTATAGATGTGACTGTTTAAGCTGCAGGCCATTTATCTTCATTAGTCGTTTGGATTGAATACTTCAATGAAAAAGAAAATGGAACAAAAAATGGTGGATTTTTCTCAGAATAATGTAATAGCGGACAAACAAATCATATATTTTATTTAAGTAAAAGTGTATATAACACAGAGAAATTACTCCACTGAAATGACAATCTGCTTATTTAAAATAGACTATTAGTCATATAAAAGATAAAAGAAAGTTAGACATATATATATTATATTAAAAACTTAATTCAGGACAAAGGCTCTGACACTGCACATACAATGTAGCAGTTTCCTGTTCAGTTCATTAACCTGGAGCTCATATTAAGTGCTCTTCATGCTGTTGGCTAGTTAATCTTAAACAACACATCATATTGCAAAATGTCAGTATGTAGTTTAAATGTATTTCTTAAAGGTGGAGTCAGTAGCATTGTTTCTTTTAAACACCACATTCAAACTGGGCTCCTCCTCCTGGTCTCATCGTCCCCAGAAGCGCACACTCACTGCAGGGCGTAGTGCAGGGATGGGCAACTTTGGTCACGGCAAGGGCCACATTCAATTAATTCTCCCTGCCAAAGGGCCAAATTGTAGTATACATAAACGATCAATTATGAATCAATTATAAAGAAAAACAATTATGTCTCAAATTTAACTCAACATATGCCAGATCAAATGATCAAATATTAGTATGGACGTATTTCTGGTTTTCATGATTTCATGGCAGATTTTGTCACAGTTTCCAATTCATTGATATGTAAAAATTGACCTGAGGGCCACATTGAGGGTTGATGGGGGCCGCATGTGGCCCCCGGGCCGCCAGTTGCCCACCCCTGGCGTAGTGTGTACGTTACTGCTTGTACCTACACATCAAGCTACTTCAAGCCAGCATAAGCTCAACACCGGTCTTCAGCACCTGCATGTCCAACAGAAAGAACTTCTGCAAGAAAAAGTCAACAGAAGTTTCACGCTCGTTTCAGAATGAGCTTTATACCCTTCATTATTTATGATGATATTTTCTTTTCTTTGCTGCTTCGTAATATTCGGCAGTTTGAACTATGCTGTCATTGGCTGGGGGAAACACATCAGTTCCCCGACCAGAAACGTCCTGAGTCAATTCTACAATTCACTTAGCAGACGCTTTTATCCAAAGTGACGTACATCAGAGAGTAAGTACAACACAAGCAAGGATCTAGAAAAAAGGAAACAATGTCAGTAAGAGCAGACGATCAGCTTTGAGTCTGATTGGACACACAGGTGCTGACAGGAAGTGACCAGAGGCAAAGCACAACATTGACGGCAGTTCTTGAGAGTTCTAATCAGTATAGAAACCATCTTATAAGTCATCGTTATCAAACAAAAACCAACGTCACAACCATCATCATCATCAATAATATCGAGACCATCATCATTAAGTTAGTAGGTATTCATGAAAGAGTTGGGTCTTTAGCTTTTTCTAAAGGTACAGGTACAGAGGGACTCTGCAGATCGAATGGAGTTTGAAAGTTCATTCCACCACCGGGGGGCAACAGAGGAGAAGAGTCTAGTCAGAGACTTAGGACCCTGTTGTGAAGGTTGGATCAGACGCCTTTCATTGGCAGAGCGTAGTGGGCGGGAGGGAGTGTAGACCTGGATGAGAGAGTTAAGGTAAGGAGGAGCTGTTTTTGTCGCTGTTTTGTAAGCGAGTAGCAGAGTTTTAAATTTGATGCGAGCAGTAACTGGGAGCCAGTGTAAGGAGATGAACAGCGGGGTGACATGTGCTCTTTTAGGAAGGTTGAAGACCAGTCGTGCTGCTGCATTTTGTATCATTTGCAGAGGTTTGATAGTACATGTAGGAAGGCCTGCCAGTAGAGAGTTGCAATAATCGATGCGTGATATCACAAGAGCCTGTACTAGGAGCTGTGTAGCGTGTTCTGACAGGTAAGGTCTGATCTTCCTGATGTTGTACAGGGCAAATCGACATGACCGGGCAATCGAGGCTACTTGAACCTTAAAAGTTAGCTGGTCATCAATCATGACACCCAGGTTCCGGGCAGACTTTGTGGTCATGAGTTTGGTTGTTCCAAGCTGGATATTGATCTGTGGTTGCATAGAGGGAGTGGCTAGGATGACAGGTAGCGTTCATTCATCCATTTAGAGATATCAGCAAGGCATGATGAGATTCTTGCAGAGACTGTAACATCGTCTGGCTGGAATGACAGGAAGAGCTGGGTATCGTCAGCATAGCAGTGGTATGAGAAGCCATGAGAGTGGATTATTGAACCAAGTGAGCTTATGTATATGGAGAAGAGAAGGGGACCAAGCACTGTTCCTTGAGGTACCCCTGTGGATAAGCTTTGCGCTTTGGACACTTCTCCCTTCCACGACACTCTAAAGGATCGCCCAGAGAGGTAGGACACGAACCAGCAGAGGGCAGATCCTGAGATGCCAAGTTCAGAGAGCGTGGATAGGAGGATTTGATGGTTGACTGTGTCAAAGGCAGCAGACAGGTCTAGCAGTAATAGAACTGAGGACTGACCTGCAGCTGTGGCAGCTCGTAGTGATTCTGTTACTGACAGTAGTGCAGTTTCAGTAGAGTGACTTAAAGCCTGACTGATTTGGGTCAAACAGATCGTTTCTGGACAGGAACTCAGAGACTTGCTTAAAGACTGTGCGCTCAAGTATTTTTGACAGAAAGGGCAGAAGAGAAACCGGTCTGTAGTTTTCAACCTGGGCTGGGTTTAGTGTGGGTTTTTTGAGCAGAGGGCTGACCCGAGCTTGCTTGAATGCGGTGGGGAACACAACCGTTGACAGAGAGGAGTTGATGATATGCTTAAGTGCAGCATTAAGCGGAGAGGAAATGGTCTGCAGGAGGCTTGATGGTATTGGGTCCAGAGGAAAGGTGGTGGGCCGAGAGTCTAGCACAAGCTTAGAGACCTCATCCTCAGTCAGAGAGGAGAATGAGTCGAGTGAGGCACTTTTGGTTGGTGCCTTTGGACTGATTTGGTCAGGCTCAGAAAACTGGTTACTGATGGTTGCAAGCTTTTCAGTAAAATACGAGGCAAACTTGTCTGGTGTGAACAGATCGGAGGGTGGAGGAGGAGGTGGTTGAAGCAGTGAGTTAAAAGCAGAAAACATTTTTCTTGTATCTGTGGCATTGCATATCTTGTTCTGATAATATGTTGTCTTGGCCGTTTTCAGGCTGGAGGAGAATGAGACAAGTCTTTGCTTATAGTCATTGAGGTCAGCGGACTGTTTGGATTTTTGCCATTTTCTCTCTGCTGACCTCAGCCCTGCTCTTTGCTCTCTTATGACTTCCGTGAGCCATGGGCTAGGGTGGGTTTTGCGAGCAGGTTTGGACACCAGAGGGCAGAGTTTGTTCAGAGATGAGGCTAGTGTGGAGCAAAGTGTGTCTGTAGCCTTGTCTGTAGATAGTGCGGTAAAGACCTTTTGGGCAGGCATGGCAGCCATTACCTCGTTAGACAGCTGAGCTGGCTTGAGCGATCGCATGTTTTGGTGGTATGACAGCATTTGTGGGTGTGCCTGAGGGAGTTCCGGCAAGGAGATTGTGAATTGAATAAAGAAGTGGTCTGATAGATGCAAAGGGGTGACAGTCAGGTTTGCTGTCGAGCAGTTCCGAGTCAGGATTAAATCAAGAGTGTTGCCAGCTTTGTGGGTAGGAGGAGTTGGGACCTGCGTGAGGTCAAATGAGGATAGGAGAGCAAGGAAGTCTGTTGCCTGGGCTTTATCAGTGTGTATATTCATGTCTCCCATTACAATCAGTGGTGTTCCATCATCAGGGATTTCTGAGAGTATCAATATCTACTCAAAGCAAGTTTCGATTCACCCACTTAGCTGACAAGACCTTCCTAGTTTTCAGATCAGAGCTTGTTCTGCTGCAGTTTCGGATTCAGACTCTTTTAAGCTTGGATTTTTGTGAAAATCCCGCTCCAGATTTTCAGATCAGAGCTTGTTCAACCAAAACAAAACAACAAAACATCAAAATAAAGGTAGAGGACAGTCTGCAAACACAGTCACCACCACACATATGGAGGCCTATAAGTGATGATTAAGCTGCTTTTGCACAAGTCGATATTTTTTTTTTTTAGGTATAAGCTACTGACTACCTTTAACTTACTAAATTAACTAGTTTCTAACTAAATTAAGGGATGACAAATGATTTGATTTAGTAAAAAGCACAGAAACTTGATGACCAGAAATACAAAGTTTGATGAAATATAAATGCTCACATTGAACTCCAGTATTTGTGTGATTGTATTTCATAGCATTGGACAACTGATGAAGCGTCAGTGATACAACGGCAAAATATGGTAAGAAGAAAACATCACATCTTTTGCAAGCTGCATCAACAGGTGGGAGCTCACTGAGTGGAGACAAACTGGATGAAGACAGGAAACTAACAAGCAACAATTTTCATAATCAATCAGCATCTTTCAAATGTTTTCCTTTTTAACCCCGGGGCTCGTCTTTTAGTTTTGTATTAATTAAAACCAAAATACATTGTTAATTTGTCCCTAACACTATAACAGAAGTTTATTTCCCTGTGATTAATTTAGTTCCAAGCTTCATTAACAGCTGTTTTTCATTATGATTTTTAATATCTGGAAGTTGGGTTGGCTGGTAAGTTGTTTACCGTGGTCTATGTATCGTTTTTAAGTTAAAATATTCTGCTCATTTATTTGACAGATGTTGTTACTACATGCAGAGCAGGGCTTTCCACAGACATATGGAGTACTCAGCCAATGGGAAAAAGTAGCCAGATAGGGGGGTCCAGGGCCATAACCCCCCTAGAAAGTTATTTGTCAGTAAAAGCCTATATTATTGAGTTTGCAAACCAAATTCTAAGCAGAGGTATAAGGTTACAGCACTGGAAATAGAAATACACAACAACACAGGGTTCATTGAAACATAGTGAGGCAAGTATAAAAGAGTAGTCTGGGGATCCTCCTCCAGGAAATTTTGATCATCCAACACTTAACTCCCTACTTTCTGTTGAATATTCATGCAACAATTTATGATGGGAATTTGATAATGTAAAAGGAAAACAAAAGTTATTAATTAATAATTAAGAAAAACAAAAAGTCAATGCAACTTCTTGCTAGAAGCTCACGATGTTGCTGGTTTTAATCTGGTCCCTTTTCCCAAGGGCATTTTAAAACGGTGTACTTTAATGTAACACACAAATCTTATTAAATCATTCTGTTAACTGCTTTTTACACCCTAATTAAACAAAACCGTTAGAGTTTAAAACCTAAGTCACAAACCTTACATAACAGCCAAAGAAAACATATACAATGAGAGATTTCGCCACAATTAAATTTGATGTCTATGTTGCGAAAAAAAAACGTTTGAATTCAAAACTACTTTTTAATTTTAAGTTGAGATACTGTTGAAGTAAATGCTGTCATCATTAAACTACCATTACTTTAAATAACCTCTATCAATCTATGTCTGTAACCTGTATCTCTCTCTCTCTCTCTCTCTCTCTCTCTCTCTCTCTCGGCCTAAGTTGTTTTGCAGCACTTGTTTTACCCAGTTTAAGTACTTATCAATACAAAACCAAAACCGGATGCTGGGCACAGTCAAAATCTGCTGCAAAATTGCAGGTACTACTCTAAATGACTTGACTGATGTGTTTAAACTCAGGTCTCTTAAAAAGGCAGAGTTAATCCTGGGTGAACCCAACCAACCCACTTTTGAAGGATTCCTGCTGCTCCCATCTGGGCCACAGACACATCCTGCTTCCAGCATGCAGAGCAAACTCACTAAAAAACTCTTTTGTCCCAACTGCCATTAGCCCTTTAAACAGATTAATGTGATATTTATTCATGATATTCATTCATTACCATTGCCCTTTTAATCAATAAAGTGTGTTTCCTGTATCCCACATTTCTTTTCTTGTAATTCTTTTTATGTTCTTTTATGTAAAGCAAATTGCACCTCAGGGATTATTAAGAATCCTTGATCATGATATGTATTAGTCAACAATGCACCCTATAGGATACATCTTGTAATATGTAGGAGGCGGAGCTTTCCTATCACACATTAAACACTGATGTGTCAAAGTGAGAACACCATTTTACTTAAACCAAACACGTTATGATGCTGAATATGAATTTAATAATATGCTATCAAGGCCCATTTTAATATGGTAATGATGATCCCATCTATGTGCAGTAAAATGCAATTCTTCTTCTAATCTTCAATTATTTTGCTTATATCGGTCGAAATCAAAGTCTTCTCTCAGCTGATAGCTCCCATGTGCCCACGTTCAAACAGACTGACAGCCATCTTTCTCATGATCATAATCATTTTGGCTGCGGCAAGTACTTCTAAAATATATGAGCAATCAGCAAGTCTCAATTTGTTAGTCGAAACTACTGTATCTTATTAGAATCAACAATAAAAAAAAGTAGCTGGCTGTAATTTAGTAACTAGTTGACTGTTTGGGGTACAAAAGTGTAGCCTTGTGTTTCTGTGCATCTGTGTACACAGTATGTGTGTGTGTGTGTGTGTGTGTGTGTGTGTGTGTGTGTGTGTGTGTGTGTGTGTGTGTGCGTGTGTGTGCGTGTGTGTGTGTGTGTGTTAGAGAGAGAACCTTATTGTTTGTCTGTTAGCTCAGAGCTAAACAGATGCGTAAATAGAGATAGGAGAGCCCAGCCACATCAGATTAGACCAAACAACAAAAAAATCAAACTGTCTCTCTCACCCTCTCCTTCTCCAGCACAAACACACAAACAAACACACATTCTCTCACAGACAGTAAGTAACACAGCAAAAAAAAAAAAAATATATCAGCAAAGCAATGTGCCTCAATCACACGTCCAACCTTTATTCTGCACAACAGGAAATCTCGTAAACATGTTCAGAAATTGTGTGTGCAACAGAAGCATACCGATACACACTGAGGAGAAAACACAGTGATGGCGCATACCATCACATGCCTCATAAACCCTAATGTAACCATTCTAATATCTCCATAGGCCCCAGGCAAATCAGAGAGAGGGGGTCTGTGATGATGAATTGATTGATGAATGCAAATGAAGATGAATGCACGTGGCAAACGCAGATAACAAGAGGGGTATGAAGAGTAAAGCGGCTGCTTCACCTTTTCCTCGTAGCAGCAAATATGATTAGCTGATGCGTATCTTGCCTATTAATACAGCAGCAGCAGTGACAGTGAACGCACCACTGAAGCAGATATGGATCCCTTATCAGAAATCGTATGGTCCAGAATCAGCGGCCACCTCTCTTTCTGTAACCATCTGGCGGCTAATCACCGAGCCAGGAAGCACAGATCACACTAATCACCCAGCATCTTAACGTTTATTACCATATGGGCCGTGTCCTTAAACTGACCACACATCAGAGTACAGTAACAATAAGCAGTCTGTGTTCTTAATTATTTATAGATATTTCATCACAAAGCATGCATTAACACAAATGTTTTGAGTGTTTAACTTGTGTTTGGACAAAATGAGAAAGATGCTGTATTTCCTCTCTAACTCAGTTAATTGAGAAAATATATCTGCAATTCATGGGTAATGAATATGATCATAAACTGCTGCTGTTTGCATGTTTACATTTTTGGTTTGAATGAATCAGTTATGACTTTTCTCGGATTGAACAAAATCAAAATCCCTAAAAGAAGCAAAGGTTACTTTGACCTGTATTTAGCCTTTTCGATAGTTTGGGCTGTATTTGCTAAGGTTTTGAAGAATCTGACTGACATTTCTGCTTGGAGTTCAAGAGGTGTGTTTGTTCTTATAAGGAAGCTATACGTGTTGGGAGGTTGTTGAGGACTGTCTAGAGAAATAAGACACATTAGGGAATAAGTTGTGTTACTTTTGTAAATTCTGACTTATTTCTTAATGCTGTTTGTGAAAACTAGACATTTTCTTATAGGTATACCAGGACCCTTAGGACCAGGTGCATGCAGATTTGTGTCCATATTTTAATGTCTGACACTTGCTCCCGTCTTTAACCACAGGTCTCAGGTCAGTCAATCTTCATTTGTGGTAAATCCAGAGTTTACCCAAGAAGAAGAGCTATAAGCTCTTATCTTCTTACCTATACTTCAGCATTTATTTGCTGAAAATTTGCCATCTGTTGTTCCACCCTGACTGAAAGAAGTCATGTCTGTGTTTAGTTTAATAAAACTGTCCTCTGTGAGCTACTAGGATAGCTCGCTAATTAGCTTCTGAGCTGTAATGAACACTCAGCTTTTTAAAGAAAAGCTTAAAAACATCAGCCGCAGTGGATAATGTTAGTAATGTGTTCAGAGAGCCGATGAGGTTATCATGGTTAAAAGTTAGCCCGTCTATCCGTAAGCGTTGCTAGTGTTCTCGGTCATTAGTGAACATGCTACGTTAGTCTGTATCTTTTTGCAGAGCTGATCCCAGTGAAGAGAGCGTTAAATCAGCAGCTTGTGGGTACAGAATAGGAAACTGCTTCACCCAGCATATTTTTCAGTGTGTTCACAGCGTTTGTTTAGTGTTTATCCAGCTGCTTCGGGCGTTAATACCGAAATACCTTAGCCTGAGATGTTCAGCAAGGTGCTGATGTCACTGCTCAAGTCAGCCAATCCTGTACTAGACGGGGCAGGACTTGTTGCCCAGGTGAAAGAAACAGATGCTGTCGGCTGATGATCACAGAAAGTGAATTTGTAGGAACAGATGGCCTGTATGTTGCAGCTGAATGTTTGATAGTAAAAATTGATGATAAAAAATCAAAGACTGACTGACATGTGAGGTATATTATTTGATAAATCTAATTTACAATATTCTACTCTATTTCCTATTGTGTAATTTCTCTTAAATGTCCCATTTAAAACAAAGGGGAGTATTGAATCGCAATACTTGTTGTTTCACAGGTACCCAAGAATCATGATAAAATCAAATTGCAACACAGGCATATCATCCCAGCACTAATATATATTATGAAAAGGGCTGTGCAGCCAAAATTTGATTTTGGATGAAGTGACCCATTAAGGATTTATACAATTGTCAAACAAAAAGTATTAAGGGTTGTCATAAAAACACATGCACAAAACAAAGGTAGTGTAGCAGGTAGGTGGCATATCAGGCATAATGACGAGGCATTGATCCAAGTTTAGACACTCACAAATTCACACACACACAAACACAATACTGTTCATGTCTTTTACAATGTGTGTGTGTGTGTGTGTGTGTGTGTGTGTGTGTGTGTGTGTGTGTGTGTGCGTCTTTGACTCAATCTCATATCGATGATTGTTCAATTAGAGGGAACGGAGAAGTGCGTCCATCATTTACCAAACCTCCAGGGGCCCAACACATTTCTATCAATACACAGAGACCTTTGCCCTGCTCCTCCTGAAGCTGCTGTTACATTTAAACACTCTATCTCTCTCTGTGAGGGTTTATACAGAGTGTGTGTGTGTATTTCTGCTGAAAGGTTAAACCCCAATCATAAGATCATAAGGAGTAAACCAGTTCACATTCTGCAGATGATCTAAGGGTAACTGTAGCTTCATTGATTTGTGCTGATCCCAGATCACACACAGAGAAGAGAAAAGGAATGATGACTGAAGGGAAGATAATAACACATTTAAAATTTAACGTCCTTTATACCTTCTGTATCCCCCAGAGATTCACCTTAGGATGAAAGAGAAGTGTAAACAACATAAAATCCAGCAGCTTTTTGTCAACAGATGGTTATAAAAAGTTACTTCCATATAAATATTTGATTTGAGCTCTGAAGCCCAAACATGAGGAGTTCACAAACTCAGCTGCAGTGTTGTGAAGCCTGCATGTTCCCCGCACTCTCTGCAAGCTGCTCACACACGATCACTGACACGCTACTGTAGTATGGATTTCTCATTCACGCGCACACGCGCTGCATCTCCATGCAAAGATGCACCGCCGGCAGGGTGACACTCACATGTGGATCCACAGACGCTCGTGTGGTGTGGCGCCTCCGTTTTGCTTGGAGAAGCAGAAAGAGGCGATAGGAGGGAGGCAGGAGGGGAGAAAAAGGCAGGACGGCCAGGGAGGGAGCCAGAGATGGATGGATGGAAGGATGGAAGAAGGGGGGAGGGAGGGGGGGGAAATGCAGAGGGAGGCGAGGGAGAAGGAGGGAGGGAGGGCTGGATGGGGAGGCAATGAGAGGGCTGAGTGGTTCTAGTAAATATTTATATTGCAGCATGATACGCACAAGAGTGAAAGGGGGGGGGGGGGGGGGGGGGTGAATGGGGAGATATAGAGCGTCCATCCCTTTATTAATTTTATTCCGGACCGCTAAGTTTAGCATTCAACACGTGTCGCCAGTGATGGAGAGAGGGAGGGAGGAGGGAACGAGAGAGAGAGGGAGAGAGAGAGGTTGACGGTTGCTAGGTGACGGGGCGCATATACTGAATTTTAACAAAAGAACAGGGAAAGAGGGAGAGGGAGAGAGAGTGTGTGAGAGAGAGAGAGAGAGAGAGAGAGGAGAGGAGAGAGGGAGGGAGAGAGGTAGAGAGATCGGAGAAATTGAATACATGTAGAAGAGATATATATTTAGAGATATATTTTTCCCCCGCGTGCGTGTCTGTGTGTGCGTGTGTGGTGGCGGCGGTCGTGGCGGCGGTGTTTGTGGTGGTTGAGAGGGGGGACAGCCGCAAAACGGATACCTCAAAAAGGAAGGATGTGAAAAAGGATGGAGGGACGCAGGAAAAGAGGGGGGAAAGGCTGGTGAAAAACAGTAAGTACCTACATTTATTTAAATGATATTTGCAGTGCAGAGGCATTTCACCCCGCGCGCACACAGAGTCTGCTGAGATGAATTGCGACTCGGGCAGTGAGCGGGTGCTACGCGTCATTGAGACAGGCATAGTGGGTTCGGGTGTCGGCATCTGGACGGCCGCTGGTGATGGAGAGATGGATGGCCTGGGATGGGGAGGTGGAAACGGCCGGCGCACGGGGGCTTTGACCCCTCTGTCATTGCTGCGCCTGAAAACTCACAAGCCTCTTCTTAGCTCCTTTACGCATAGATTCCTCACAGCAGCCGGCTTAGATATCCACACCACACACACTTATTTTACCGGCAGTTCAATTAATCATATGGACTAAAGCTTTAGGCTGTGATTTCGTCTGCCAGGATTTTCCCTACATTATTAATAAAAACAGAGTTTGGGTTCCGTTTAAGTCTCCAAACAGCGGCGCTGGCTGCAGTTTCCTCCTCACTCTGCTGCGGCTGTATTAATTGAGGTGATCATATCTGTTGATGCTCATTTTCTCAGGCTGCGTGGTCAATGTTAGAGACTGAGTGTGTGTGTCTGCCTATGTAGCCACAGCTAAACCCGCAAGATTGCCGATCAGTTTTCCCTCTTGATCTATTTATATCCCAATACGCTGATTTTTTTGGGCGTATGGCGGCACACAGTTATCCCTCTGTTGCCACCGAGGAATCTTCCCCAACGGACTGAGTTGCCTCAAACACTCACAGACAGCTGGAACAGGCGGTGTTTTTTTTGTTGTTGTTGTTGCTGCTGCTGCACGGGTGAAGGAGTGTGTGAGAGACTTCACTTTGTAGGTAGATTCCTAAATTTGCATCCCCTTTGGGTGCGCAGATAACTTTTGTTTTTGCCTTGCAGTTAATACAGAAGAGGTGAATGCAGGAGCAAAACACACCAGCATAAAAAAAAACAAGGCCTCGGTTCATAAGACCACCAAAGAAGAAGCTGCTGCTGTTGACATGTTAAACAAAAAGCACAGTGTTGCTTCACTCGCAGATTTGCTGCAGAGTCCAGAATCAAATACATTGTCCTGCATTGTGAGGCCATTTATCCACATGGAAATTGGAATTAATGAGTTATTTGTTTTTCCATTTCTGTGGGCTGTTTGGTGCCTCTCAGCTGAATTTTCAAGCTGATATCCATTTCAATCAGCTCTTTCACCCACAGGTGATGCTCTCAGTTCAGTTTATAATTTCCCTCTGAATTTTACACACAGGCGAATATACTGCAGCAGTGTTCTGCATGCACTGCTGCCTGTAAAGTGTTGCCTTCAGTGTCAGCAAAGCCAATCTGTCCTATAGTTGCCCTGAGAGATCTTTACTGTACCAGCTGTGAGAAGGGGTAAGGGGGGGGGGGGGGGGGGGGGGGGGGGGGGGTTGATAAGAGAGACAGAAGGTGTGGAGGAAAGGGAGATGAGAGAAGGTGTGATGATGAGGAAGAGGAGGTGGAGGGAAGAAGGCATGAGGGGAGAGAGATTGGAAAGGAAGCAAAACGAAGGGGAGAGTAAAGAGAAGGCTGGCTGGAATTGGATATCAGAAGGGGGACATGGTTGGAAGGCTCAGGAGCCCAGATGAGAGGGAATAGAGTCAACATTTGTGTGCTTGTTGTCTCCAACCCCCTGCTCTTCATCAATTTCACCTCATTGATTCATTGACGTTTGCAGAGAAAACCTCCAAGCTTAGCTCAACCCCCATTTTTGCTCATCTCTTATTTCTTCTACCAATCCCCCTGTTTCTTCTCGCCTCAATCCTTTCCGTCTCTTCACCCCTGCAACCTGTGACTTCCTCTGCACTGTTTCCTCTTCCCCCTCATTCTCCCTCCTCCCCTTTCATCATATGTTTGATGCAACATTAGTGGATGGTTTCCTCAATCCTGCCGCCCACCGAAAAGCCCCTCTACCACCCTGTGCACCCACTGTTCTTTTTAATACCACTAATTAAGGTAAAGCCCGTTAACACAGAAACATCAATTAGTGTTTAACGAGATCAGAGGCTGGAGTTTTGGAGCGATTACAGTGCTCCCCTTGCCCAACGTTCCTCTCTGGTCTCTACACACAGTGTTGTATTGATGAATGTGTTGCATATTCACTTTGGCCTGCAGCAGTGGTGAGCCAAGAAGTGTGTGCATGTGCAGGCAGGGGGCTGTCATGTGATGCTTGATTAAATATTTCAAAGAATGTTATATTTAAAAAAGATCTTAAGAGATATTCACAGCAAAACAATTCAAATGGTTTACTAGAAATGTATATTTTCTGTTGTAGCATAGAGCTCGTTAGATAAAACCTGTAATTTCAAGACAGAATACCCTCCATTTAAATCAGCAGGGGACACTGTTTATCAAATTGACTATTCCCTGAAATTGAGCACTAAAGTTTAAATTGCACACTTACGTCTAATGTAATTCATGATTTGACTTAGTTTTTTGAGCAATCAGGCTTCCAAAACCTCTGGGGTTTATTTGTTGATGACTTGATTGGCCAATCGACAGAAAATTGATTAGCACTAATGATTTTTGAATAATCCCTCCAGACATTTGAGTAAAAACAGTACTAAGATGGCAAATGGGCTCTAGTGTGTTCACTGTCACAGTTGCTGGTGTTCTCTGTTTATATTATACACATTTGAGTGTTTTTCAGTGCTATATAATAACACTAAGTATTGCATGTTTTTTAAGGTTTATTTTGTGTTTTTTTTACAACTTTATTTAGAGATAGGACAGTTGATGAAATTGAAAATCAGGGAAAGAGAGTGGGGAACGACATGTGTGAAAGGAGCCACAAGTCGGATTCGAACCTGGCCGCTAGTTTGGAGGACTATAGCCTCCGTGCATGGGACACGCGAACAAACCACTAGGCTACTGGCGCCCCTGTGGGGGCATGTTTTGACTGTTCTTGACATTTAATAATCTCAACAATATATAATGGGCTGATGAATCAATAAAAAAAGTACTTGGCATCTCACAATGCATTACTGTAGAGATACAATTTAGTGCAGTACTAGAGACTTCCAAACTTCTGTATTCAAAGAGACAGTTGTACTTTAAAAGACAATTTGATTTGAAAATGATCTGCTAGTCAACATTAGCAACAAACACCTTCTTTACTACTGGTGACACTTCAGTACATTTTTAGTTGATGCGTTCGCTGTCAAAGCTGCCAAGTAAAAAGTGACAACTGAAAGTACAGAACACTAATAAGATGTAATAGTCACATTATGACAAGTTGGAGAATAAATAAACATCTTGTTCCGTGAGGGGAAACTGAGCATCATCTGTGTAGTTCTTTGAGTCCTGTGTCTCAAAAGAAAAGAGGGACGTGATTAATTCACAACCTGATCCACAGCAACCTATTGCTGGGTTGTGACAAATGACTTTCCACTAAAGAAGTTCTGCTCAAGGTTTCTGCCCTTTCAAAAGAAGGTTTTCTTTGCCCCTGTCATCTAGTTCTGCACGAGTATAGGTTTGAGAGCTCGTCTAGACCTGTTCTAAATTGAGGTTACTTCTGTTGTGATTCGGTGCAAAATAAATGAAAGTGATTGAATGATTGACAGGTTTTAATTCTGCTTTAGGTGTGTTGAAAAAGGCTTTTTTAAAGACTGAAACATCTTCTGAATTCTTTACCTTAGTGTACTGTAAGGCCAAGTTAATACTTTTTGTTTAATCATGCATTTGCGTACGTGACCAACTGCGTCATGAGTGTAATCGTATATAGACTTGACTTTAGGTGACAAGTGTTACTGAAGGATACCACTAGTGGGCACACCACAGAGCTCAGGCCTTATATACCTGATGTGTGGGATGTAAACAACAAACATGGCGACACTTGGACAGGTTACTATAACGTTTGTTCTGAGAGCAGAAATAAATTAAATATTACCATCAACAATCACCAGTAACACCAGATGATGTCCAGTGTCGGAACACACCGTTGTCTCTGTCTGCACTCCGTCGGTCCGTTTTGTTTTCAGTTCAACTTGTGACAATGTTAACTGATAACTTTCAGTGGACTGTGTACGTAGATGTCGTAGTAACAGCATCTGATGAAAAACAAAAGAGTCCTTGTGAATTCTGCTTTTAGTTTTTCATTTTAATGTCAGATATGTATTTAATAAAAAACTAAACATATACAAATGCAGCCCTGGACGAAATGGGCTGAAAGTCACCAGTTTACAGGGTCCCTCGTTGAACCGAAACGCCGATTTTATTTTTATTAGTTGGACAGGTTTCAACTCGGACTTCTAAAACATATCACCTCGACTTTAAAACTTTCAGCCAGAGTTCTCCCTGCTGCTGTGTTGACTCTGCCATATCTCCTCTGACTCTACACTGCCCCTCCTCTTAATGTGTATACTGCAACTCGCATCCCTGTCATGCTAATTTTTGAGAACATTTAGAGCCGACGCGCCAAACGGACACAGCGAACGCGAGGCAGCCATCAAGCGTAGTTAACAGCAAGAATATTTCTGGTCTAAGGTAGAAGGTACCTTGGTTTTGCAACCCCCGAGGTGCAGCCCCAGGTCCCATCACAGCCGAACTATACACCAGGACTAGCAAAGAGAGTCAAAAACATGGTGTAGATGGAAAGACAGTAACTGATTGAACAAACAGGCAGAGAGGAAGGCATGCTTGCAGACAGACAGACACATTCATAAACAAAATCACATAGACAGGTATGAACCTGCACGCAGTAGTGAGGGAGAATTTAGCCTGTACACCTTGCACACTTGACTATCAAACAGGTGCACATACACAAACACATACACACAGATACACACAAACCGGAGCCAAAGCCCTGCGGCTTGTTTTGGGAATACAAGTCTGGAGGCAGCTAGCAGGCACACAGCTTCACATGGCTGCATGCAATACACAGTCACACACACTTTCAAAAAATACGTTCAGGCATATACCCATGGGTACGCAGGCACATACACACACATATACACACACGCGAGGCAAAAATACACACAAATTGAATGGCATATTGCGCACAAACACCAGTCACAGTTTTGGTTGAGAGGGGACCTTGGGACCTGGCCCATGGGATTTTCACACATACAGAGGCTGTACTGTATATATACATTTAAGAGTGCACACTACTTATTACGGAGAGAAGAGGAGAAATAAAGACCATGGAAAGACGTGCACATTTTTTTTTTTCATGCTGCATGTTGCAGCAGTGTTGTGCGCTCTTGATGATGGATGGGGTAGAAAGTGACAGCATAAGTGGTTATTAAAAAGTGGAAATGGGGGCATTTATTAAAACTGTGTTTGCCCGTATCTGCGTCCAATGTCTCATGTCACCCTGGGTTGCTGTGTCATGCCCCCTGATCTGTGAGACAGAATGTAGGGGCAGCTTTGTTTAAAACCCTTTGTCATTCTCTTCTTAGAGAACCTAGCAGCTGGCATTTATAGAAGGCTTTGTACCAGAGTGACTGTGCCAGATTTATGGGTGCAGGTACTGGCTGCAAAGTTGAAGCTGTTTAACTGCCTTATCACTTCTATGTAAAAATATATTTTGCTCTATTTCCTTTCAAGTTTGAATGTGAAATTCCCTCATAAACAGGTGCCGACTATACAGCTGTCACAAATGCAAATATGTGCGTTTGCACCTGAATGGAATTTGCACAGTGTGTTATCTACAGTACAGCGACGAGGGGAAGACAAGAGAGGGAGAGGGAATGTCAGTACCGAGATGGAAGAAAGCCTCAGATGGAGATAGTTTGATGTTTCTGGGCTCCTGTTAATGTGCTTCATCTTTGCATGTAAATAGCTCCAGCTTCTTAAACAGGCCTTGTGATTCAAGACAGTCTCACAGATCCTCTCCGGGTTTTTGACGGTGAAAAGAACGAAATGTACAATATGCCTGGATTGCAGGTATTCTGACTCAGGGTCGGGATTAATTTGTTCTCAATTCCCCTTGTGAGGTTTCATTGTTCAAATTGGACATTTTTCAACATCCAAGTCTTCTTTAGTCTATCTTTTGAAAGGTGATAAGGAATGAATGCTCTCTTGTCAATTATGTAATAACAATTTCAATCCATATTTTTGAATGAGCCAATAAAAGTCCCCAACCTTGGCAAGATACTGATCAGGCTCATCAAGTTGATTGTTATGTGATGTGCTCAATGTAAACGATAGCATATTCTTCATCAAAGTCTTCAGCATTGAGAAATAAAGACACTAATTCACAAGTTATGCACCATGAAGTAACGGGGGGAAAAAAACAAGGACATCAACAGTTGGCAGAGGATGTTCCCTGTCATCTATCTCCAGATATGACGCCTGCTGATTACAGCACACGGTGATCAATAGGCAATGTCACTATAAAAGACTCTTTTCTGGCAGTGTGTGCGTCTTCATGTATCCCCTCATGGGTTGTTTGCCCTTTGTGTGATTTCAGTCTTAATAGTGTTGACTCATTTTTGAGGGTCTAGTGAACTGCTAATGCTGCATTCATGCCATATTGGCAAAGCTGTCGTTATCTTTCCAACTTCACATGTTATGAAAAGATAATCAGCCATGCCAAAAACAGTTTAACACTTATTTCTAATAAGCTTGAGCGTATGTATTAGATTTTATTTAGATATAGCTGTCACCCCCTTGCATTTTTACTTTTGTATTTTCTTTTCTTGTTGCACAAAATCCCATCAGCTAGTCATTTCTGATATGTCATGTAATGTACAGTTCTCTCATTCTGGCTGCTCATAGGTGAATTCTGCACAACGTGGCCATCTCAGACGACTAACACCTCTTTGATGAGATTCTGTTGCTTCATGTGTCAAGACATTGTGGAAAAAAAATACACGAGAAGCCTTTTTTTTTTTTTTGCTGTGAGAAATAAACATCACAGGTTTAGTGGGCTTCTTGATTCTTCTGTGTGAAGACAACACAGCAGGGTTGCGACATTCCCTTCACCAACCTTTCACCACCTTATACTCCTGAGGATCCTCGGCTCCATTTAGAAAGCCTTCAGTTGTCCCTGAAACTCCTCTCCCTTTTTGGGATTCTGTCTGCACAGGAGTGAATTTCCTGAGCCAAACTGTTCCTCCAACATTTATAGGATAGGCTGACAGAAGTGTTGTTAACACCTTTGGTTATGAGGGGAGACAGAGCCAAATGTGCTGTGAACGCTGCTCAAACCAGTATACAACGTTGTAACATAGAAGCGTTCGATTTTTTTTTTAAGCAGACACAGCCAGGTTTCACCTAAGCAACATGTTGCACCTGCTTCTGAAAGACACCAACTTCCCTTTTTTCTCTTATTCAATATGTTGTCACATGTGTGGGTATGCATGTTAAAATGTGACAGGGTGTGTTTGTACACATTTATGCATCTGTGTGATGTTTGTACATACATTTCTGCTTGTGTGTGTGCAACTGCTTGTGTGTGACCTTGTGCAAAGGCGTGATACATGTGGGTATCAGCGAAGGTTTCCCACACCAGTTTAATCTGTTTATCCTCTGAATAAGATTGTGAATCATTATCATGCAGAGCTATAGCTGCTTCTATCTGCCGAGAGTCTTCTGCTGCTTCCTAGTTTTTACTTGTTACAGAATGTTTCACCTTACGGGTCTTGAAGGGCTGCAGTGTCGGCTGCTATTCATCTTGCTCTTTTAATTAGTGACTGATTTAGATCTGGCTAGGTGATCCCAGTGTCTGGCCAATCAATGAGGGAATTAATGGAAGCGCTGGTGCAGGCAGAGTCGAGCAGCACGGTGGCTTTGCGACTACTGGCTTGAGATGGGATGAAAAAATAATTCAGTTAATGTTATTGTGTAAAAAAAAAAACACAGTGTTCTGTGCCTTAAAGTGATCCTGCTTAATTCTGAATGTTCCCAGACTTACTTCTACTATTTCATCACATCTGCTGGAAATATTTCATCCAATCTGTAGCTGATTTCAATCTCAAAGCCTGTTTGAATACAAACAAAATCAAAACAACAATCAGCTATGCATTTCATTTATGAATGTACAGTAGATTATGTAAATGCACAGAATGAATGCAGGTTTATTCTCAAATGATTGCTCTGCATTGATAGCGCCAAAGATATTAAAGCCATTTTCCCCAAACCACAAACACCTCACAGTTTCTAGATGCCTGTAAATAGGATGAGCGTTGAGAAATAATTCCTTTTAAAACAAACATAATAAGATAATCCCACCGGTCGCGCGTTATAAGGACAGCTTGACAGAGGGTTCAGGGAAGAAAAGCAACTACGGAAAACAATTTATATGTACATTAGATCCAGTAAATTATGTGGTATTATAGTCAGCCAGGGAGCAGAGAGGGCCGGCCCAGAAGCAGTGCTGAGGATCTCTGCTCCTCGCTCTAATAGATGCCAGGTGGTTGAGCAGGAGAAATGAAATATTCCCTCTCCTTGGCCAGCCTTAAAGTACGTAAGCGCTTCTATTACACAAGCATTGGCCTCACAAACTGTGACGCCTCCTTACTATAAAGGCTTATTGAAATAATACACTATCTTACATAGATCATTCATGCCAGATCCCCAAAGAACAGCCTTTCCACATGAAAGATTCTGACCTGTCTATAGACCGTATACAACATGGATGTAGGGGTTGGAAATATGGAAAAAATATCACATCATGTTTTGTTATGGCAGGATCACAATCATGATCTTTTCACAATTCTTTCTCATATTGATTTTAAAGACTAATTTGAAGGTTACTGACCAAAACAACCAAACTCATTCCCCTAAATATATTGTTTTTCAATTCTCAAATACAGTGCTTATAAGTTAACAATGTTTGGCTGGGATTCAATATTTACTCTAGTCCGGATTCTCTCTCTGTCACTCTCTTTTTCTCCTCTTAGCTTCATCTATTACTGTCCTCTTCTGTATCTTAGCCTCAACCATTGTATCAAACAGTACAGAGAGGGCTGAAGGCTGCTGTGTGAACTAGGGCTGTAAAGCCGTATGCCCTTCTCGTGAGATGACCGTGGCCCGCTGCAGTATTACATAGTGCTAAGGGCAGGTGACTCTGCATCTAATCTCCTCACTGTTAGACTCTCAGCATACTGTTTAGTTTAGGATGCTCTCTCTTAAGGTTGTTATATAGGTTTGTTTCATAAAAAAGAGGTATAGTCCTTTATAGGGACTAACTCTTTGGTTTTGGTTTTCATTTTCAGACATGAATCCTGCCCCCTTGTG
This sequence comes from Labrus mixtus, assembly GCF_963584025.1. NCBI lineage: Eukaryota > Metazoa > Chordata > Actinopteri > Labriformes > Labridae > Labrus > Labrus mixtus. Next base: position 17,041,354 of record NC_083622.1, on the reverse strand, counting down.
AAGGAAAAGGGGAGGGAAATAAAAAATGTCAACACAAAACCTACAGTTTCCAACTGTGTGTGTGTTGTAAAGGAAATAAAACAGAATAGCAAATAGTGTGAGCATAGAACTGCAACAGCAAGAAAGTGCACTATAGCCTCGTCAAATTCTAATCCTTTTTACGATCTAATATTGTCCTTTCAATCACCCCTACATGGACACAGACTGTTTCGTCACCCAGTGGTTTCTGAAGTGGAGTTTCGAAGCCATGATGGTAATGCTGTTTCAAACTAACTTTGAGTCCACCTACAGTGGACACAGGCAACTGGTTGAGCTGAGCAGGGCCTTTAGCCTGCTGGAAAACAACCACAACGATCAGTCACAATCCTTATTCAATAAAATCAAAGGGATGGGTTATAAAATCAATTCATCCCCTGTACATTGTGCGCGGGTGAAGACATGAACTGTTCAGACCAAAACCTTTTTTGCACCAGGCTTTAAACGTGTTTAGTTCTGCTGTCAAAATGGGCAATTTAATATATCTGCTTGGACCGTACAGATATTTATGTCTGAACACTCAGGAGGGTAATAAACCATTTGTAGTCAATGTTTTCTGAATGGATGTGTGCATGTTTGTATTTATGTGTGTGTGTGAGAGAGCGAAGATAGAGTGAGTGTGCTGAATTATATTTTTCAAACACACATTTATGTTGTTCATGCACCCTGTATCTCTCATAATTCTGTGTGAGCTTGCACTGTCTCATCAAATGAATGACAGGGGGTGAACAGATAAAACGTATACACACTCATACACACACACACAAAAGTGAATAATTCAAGAAGCCCAGGCTGTATTACTGAGCAAAGTGAAACAACTGAGGCTTTTATTTTTAACAGCTGATTTTCCTCTCAGGTTATAGGAGTTCATTTTCGAGCATTACTGTAATTACTAGACATGTGTGAGATTGTCTTGAAGCAAAATCAAACACATTCTCCACAGGAGTAATTATGCACCCTGAGCCGAATGCTATCACTTGACATGAGATGTGAATTCAAATATTTCAGGATTTGATTTCCCGTCACTTCTTTTTGTGTCTGATGTGCCAGAAACCACAACGGCGCTTACAACTAAAACATTTTCTTTTTGTTAAGAAATGAGGTCAGGGAATTGTCAGCTCTATACTGAGGCAGGTTCCAGGGTCAGCTTCATCTCATTTCCATCAATCCATGGAGGGAAGTGAAACAAGGAGTGTACTCCCATTTAAGTAATGAAATTTATCTCCTGAATGTACGGAAGTGAAGTCCAATTAATTGACACTGTCTCTTGGCAGAAGTGTTTAATCCCAGCCAATGAAAAAATATTAGAATTAAAGGCAAGATACTTTGAACTTTGGAGTGAGAAGCGTTTTGTGTGACCGCACGGAAATTAAAGGGACTTGAAATGTCAGAGTAAAATGCTGTTTTACTGTGAAGAGACATCAAAGTGAGATGTCAAGGTGACTGTTTCATTGTGCTCTTGTGAAAGGTTACAAAATACAGAAAGGACAAATGGAGACTGAAAACGGGTGTAATGCAGAGTCAGTAGATGTTTCACTTTCCCCTCTCCTGAAGCACTAGTGTTTATACAACATCATAGTTTTTGAGGCTATAGATATGGTAGGGAATGTGAAGGCCTGAAGGTACAACAATGAAGTTTCATTTCAAAACCGTCCCAAGTATTTCCTTCAACAGAATCACTGAGAGAAGAGAGGAGAAGCCATTTTTATCTTGTTCTTGGATAGGTAACATACCTTTACATATTTGTTTGCCCCTGTGCAAATGTCTCATATTTGTAAAGCACAATTTATTTTTCACACTCGCTATCAGCAAGCCCCTTAAATTTAACTGTTCCACATAAAAAATGGTGTCACATTAAGGAAAGCGACCGGCTCTGCTCTTATCAGCCTGTGGCATGTGTAATCTATGAATACCGCGTGTTGCTTTTCCCCGTGAGGACTTGGTGTCACAAGGGTTTGATAGATGGCTCAGACTGTGCCACTAGAACGGCTTATGATGGCCACAGCGATCAAGTCCAAGGGAGGCAGCGGCAGCAGAAGCAGCGGCGGGCTTAACTACTGCTGTACAGCCATGCAGTAAAAACACACAGTACTGTACGCCCTGCTGCTGCACGCTGCGCTACTCGCCGATCACTCTGCACACTCTGCACAATGGGAACAAGAGCCGCTGCCTGCCTGGTGGCTCTTCTTCTCAACAGGAATCAAAGACATAGAAAGAGATAGAGAGAGGTTGAAATGAGAGGGAGGAAGTGAGGGAGGGGAGGAAGCGGAGAGTGAAAGAAGTGCAGGACAAAGACTTGTGCGGAGGGACAGAATGGGGTATGGGTCGGGAGGAACAGACAAGGAGTTGTGGATGAAAGAGAGAGGAGAAAGAGGAGTTTGGTGGAAGTAAGATGGTGTATAAATGTATGAATGAATAAAAGGATGAATGAACGAGTGACCAAATCAAATGAGTGAGACAGACTGAGTGAAGGAGTGTGTCTGGAAGTGTTCTCCTGAGTGAGTGTGTGTGTGTGTGTGTGTGTGTGTGTAAGCCATGTGGGAGTGTGTAAGCAAGTGGATGAGTGGCTGAACAAGTGCAGCAGGACAGAGAGAGAGCGATAGAGCAAGAGAGAGAGAGAGAGAGAAAGAGAGAGAGGGAGATTGGGAGAGGGAGAGAGGATATGTTTCGTCAGAGAGGACACACTCCAGTGGCTGTGATTGAAGTATGGGCCAATTAACACGAGGAGCATTGAGCTACAGCTGCACTCTTCTCTTCATTCCTCCGCTCCCCCACACTGCCATATTACCCCGCACGCCGCGCACACACACACGGACAGTGATACACTCGCATAGATACACACTGTGGGCACCACACTGTGCTGGCACTTTATCTTATCTATCACTATGGTGCAGCAATGGAACCAAGGAAATTACACAGGCTACATGCAGCAGTGTTCTCGAGCACGCTGCAGTCTTAGATGTGGACAAATGGAGGAAAAAAAGCAGAGAAATTGAGAGCCTTCTTCAGGGGAGGGTTTTCGTATTCTAGGCACTTGCGGTGACTCATAGAGACACTGCAATTTCTTCTAATGGTTTACAGTAGACTACATATTAGCCTGAATATATTTCAGATGTTTTGTTTGCTGTGAAAAACTGGCCTGGGCTTATTTAGTGCATCTGGTGCCACAGGCAGCAGGTAGCAGGTCCATTACTCTGCATGACAGACTGGAATGAAGCAGCAGAGCCCTCGATGTGGAGCAGAACACAACCTCTGAACACTGCACATCCACAACTTCCACACTCTAGACTCCACAGGCTCCCTTTCCCATTCACATCTCCCCAGCAGAGCCGATGCAGCACAGACCTGGCAGGCTGCCTCTATTGGAGTTCAGAGGGAGAGAGGGGCTCAGAGAGGTGTGGATACCAGCAACCGGCTCACTCCTCTCTTGTGACTCGCTCTTCCAGAGTCACCGCAGGCGCTCGCTGCAGCTGTATCATGTACAGTTAATGGACCAGAGGGGATATGAAACTCCTAAATACTGGGATTATTTTTCTACCATCACACTGACAACCAGAATCAATTTTTCATTTTTTGTTTAGAGGCTATACACAACTTTTTATTCTTCTTTGGTGTTTGCAGGAGTAGCATAGGCTTCAGTGTAATCCTCTACAGAGGACCATACCTTCAAAGTAGCTGATTCGCCTTCAGCAAATGAAAACTCCGAACCTGTTTTTATACTGTTCAAACTGGTGAATAAAATGTTGCATAATCTGCAACCACAGTAAGCATTAATTCCTACAGGTAATCATTTGGAATCACTGCGAGCTCATTATGCAGTGTAAATGAAACGTTAAAGCGCAGATATGATGAGACGTTGACTGATTGAGAAGGGCTGGCTATTTTGGACGAGAAAGAGGAGGCTGGCTCGCCTGCGTAAATGTTTTCTCTCTCATCTTCTTGATTAGCTGTCTCTGTCAGCCGGAGAATATTCCTGCTCTTAAGTGCTCGGTAAATATTCCTCAAGGTGTTTTTAGTTTGCTTCCAACAGTCACTGGCATGAACGCCAGCTTTTGTGCTGCTCAAAATTCCACTTCCTTTGCTTAAGAAGTCAAACTCAACAGACTCAGCGGAAAAATAATTGTACTGCAGATACAGTGAGCTTCTCATTACTGAGATCAACAATGTGAAATACAAATACTCTAATGTAAATGTTAATATTATTTAATGATTAAGAAAGCAAATCATTGAAGGTGAATGTGTCTTGACAGATTCATTATAAATCATCAGAGCAAGATCTTTTTTATCACAATTTGAAAGGTTTCCACTTCCATTTTGTTGTAGTAAGTGGAGCCATAATCAAGAAAAGAATATATTACAATATTATTATAGTAGTGAATACCTAATTATATGTGCCTTATATCTATTGTCTAAAATACAATTTAATGTGATGCTAAGATCTAAGGTAACGCTCCTATTAAAGCACAACGTTTAAAAATGACTATTCAAAAAACTGATTCCTTACCTTGAATTCTATTCAGGTACAACGTCTATACCCTATTTAGATCTCAATTAAACACATACTGAGTTGTAGGCAGTCTCCTTACGAATAAAAAGTATACACTGAACTGAAACAGTAGCTGCTGTAACAACGGGATTGTTTGTAAAAGAAAATGCAAACATTTGCATTTTAACAAAAGATTCATCTATGGTAGAAAATCAAATGGAACTTATCTTTTTTCCTGACTTCCACTCTCCTCACCCTTCTGTGTGTTTGTGTGTGTGAGAGAACACTGTGAGCCCCCTCACTGTACAGGTTTTATGATTCGGTTTGCAGAATTGGACCACATAATGAACTGTATAGTATATAGGTACATTTAGATGAGGATTTGATTATAATTTACTTATGTACGTTGCTTTATTGCCGTCTGCATTGCTGAGATGTTGCACTTGCATGTTCGATTACAGGAAGAGATACACTCTGCAGGGAAAGTGGATACTGTAGATACTAATGCAGCGTGTTCACACTTCCCACAAGGCCCACTGTGATGGAAGGACACAACGTAAACACCTCATGAGAGTGAAATACAGAGACAGGCCGAAAAGTAAATGGCTCAGTGCTCAGCACTCTTGAAAAACAGCTCCAAATGATATGATGTACCGTATTCCTGCAGCCTCGTCTCTCGCTCTCTCATTTTCTCTCTCCCGCTCTCTGCGTCCTCCCCATTCCTTCCTGCCACATCTTCCTCGCCTTAAAGAAAACAAAAAAAACAACAAAGCGCTGTTTTTCTCTCCTCTCCCCTTCATTATTACCTTCTCCTTTTCCCTCTCTCCTACTAACAGGTCTGTCTCTCCGTATCTCTCCATACCTCCATCTCTTTTCTTACCCGTATCTCTCCGTCTCCCCCCGTTCGCCCTCTCATTCCATCTCATTCCACCACTCTTGTCCCTTTTTTCACTGTTGCCCCCCACATCACACACATAGTACCCACACCTAGTCCTGTCACTCAAAGCAGGTTTGGCAGTGTATTTGTTTAGGCCAAACACGTATACACATCCTGGTAATCAATATTTCTTTCCTGCTACTCTCCTCACATGTTTTACGGCACCTCTCCACATCCTTACCCATTTTCTCTCCTTTTCTCCTTCTTTTTCTTTCAGCTCCTTTTTTTAATCAATCAGTTAGGCCATTACAAGCCATACAAACTACTTGCATTACTTATCTTCAATTCACAACTCTTCTTCTTTGCTGTACTCCTTTTCTCCCCTTACTTTATAACAAACAGAAAAGGTTTGAATGAAGACATGGGAAAATTATGGGGGGAGTTGAGGCACAGTGAAGGAGTGTGACTCTGGAAGGAATATTATGTCAGCTGGCCTCTGTTAATCAATGCGATTGTGTTTGGTACCTGAAGCCATGAAAATTGGGAGAAGAGATGGGGAATATGAAAGGCCCGAGCCGAGAGATGGAGCGAGGAGAAAGTGAGAAGGAAATGGAGAAAGGGAGGGAGGGCAGTTGGCACCAGAAGTAAATTGAAAATGATGTGCTGTGTTTTGTGTGTGTTTGTGTGTGTGTGCAATAAACATATTAAGCCTGCTATCTCTCAGGTAGTCATTATCTTTCTGTTTGGTTGTTTGTGTGACTGTGTGCGTACATGTTTGTGTGTTGTGCATTAACCCTCATATCTCTAAATCATTAAGCTGCACTATGGGCAAAGTGTAGCCATGCACTTATCTAGGAGCGTGTGTGAAATTTCAAAAGCTTGCATGCATTTGTCTGTACGTTGCTGCAGCTGTGTGAGGGCGAGTGTGTGTACAGTGATCTTAATTGTTGTTATCATTCATGCAGCACAATAACCACCTCCGCCCCCATCTTTGTCTCTGTCTGCTATTAGCTCTCTCTCCCTCTCGCCCTCCTACCCTCTAACGGCCAGTTTCTATTTTCCTCATGTTGTTCTTTCTCAGCCTGCAGCCTAAATAGCAACCATTTCATCTTCTCCAAGTCTTGCTTTCTTTTCCTCTTCTCCATTGTTTTTCCCCTTTACACTTCCACATCGTCCAGTATTTTCTCCAGCCAAAGCCAACTTTTATTACCCGATGATTGAATTCAGAATTCATTACAGCCTTGCCTGTACGCAATCTCTGATGTGGACATTTCTATGTTTTATGTCTTCTCTTGAACTCCTTTTTTTTTTGCTTGACTGTTACCTCCGTCCTGTTGATTCCATGTCCCCTGTACTGAATATTATTCACACAAAAGAAAAACTTAAGTCTAATCATGTCTCTTCTTCTCTTACTTCTCCTTTTTCTTCTTCAACTTCTTCCTCTACTACTTGCTGTATCTCTTTCTTTTAGGCACCCTCTCTTAGTGCGATACATATCTGCCTCCCCCCTCGGCAGGTTGCCATGGTCGCCATACCTACTCTCTCTCTCCTATTGGTCCTGGCAGAGTGGGCAGGTCTGGTGGACGCCTCCCCCCACCTCCTGCTTCGGCCCAGCCCGCGGGAGCGTGATGCGGGGGCCATGATGAACTTCAACATTGCCGTGATCCATGCCGGTGCTACGGTGCAGGCGGAAGCTGCGGTGGCGGGGCCTGGGGGAAGGGTGCTTTACCCCGGCTTTGGTCGGGTGTATGGCTCCCTGGGGGAAAGCGTGGTCACTCAGTGGGGCTCTGCTAACGTCATCTGGCTACAGGTTGGAAACTGCCTCCTTAAACTCCTGCTCATTCAGTCTTACTTGAAAAAAGCGAATTCCAATGATGATCATTATTCCTACTCATTCCCATTATTTGAGCTGGAAGGGCAGCACAGCTGACTGAGCTACCTGGGCTGACTGGATACCTCTATTAGTCTCTTTCTTTTCTCCTCTTTCATCATTTCGCAGGTGAATGACAGTAGTCCCAAGACTGTTCTGTCCCAGCTGTGTGAGCTTCTGGCAGCGCGGCCTCTGCAGGGTCTGGTTTATGAAGAGGAACGGCCCCCTCGCACGGCCTGGGGTCCTTTGGCCCCCATGCTGGAGTTTGTCTCTGCACAAACAGGACTGCCCATTGTGGCAGTAGGAGGGGGAGTGGGGCTGGGAAGGATGCCACAGGTAGGAGTTGGGGGATTGGGGTTTGGGTGGGAGTGTGAAGAGTGTGTGTATTTCTGTTTTTGTGTGTGTTAGAAAAGGAGTGCAGATGTCCCTGATGTGTGATTGTGTAGGTCCAAATGTGAGGCATGGCAAGGGGAACAATGCTAATAAGTTGTTTGATGTCAATAAATCACAATGGAAGGGTAGCACTATGAGAAAAGTAATAAGGGAGAGCTGCTTAAACTGCCATAACCAGGGAGGAGCATTTACATTAATTTCAGTCCTCGAGCAGATCCCCTTCTCCTTCTACAGTACAAAACTTAATTGGAGCATATGTCCAGTCACCAGTTTCATTATTGGCAGGTGAATCTTCTCTGCTCTAGTATGATCACAATATCTGCTAACAGGGCTAGCAAAGATGTGATGTAAGACTGCCTGTTGTCTGTCTCCGCTGGTTTCTCCTTGAGCTTTAAGCTCATGTGGTTAAGCGTCAAACAAGTATTTCTATGATATGCACATTACTGTCATCTTTTTCTCAAAGTCCTTCCAGACATCACTTTTCCTGTTCACGGCTGACATGGTGCATGTGTAACAGACTGTTCTGTTTGTCATATGCCTTTTGATTAATGTGTCCCTTGAGAGTTGCCTTAGTTGCATCAAAGCAGTTGCTGCAGTAATCCGGCTCGCTGCGCAAATACAGCCAAAGCCGTGGCCAGAGAAGTTACACCTCTATGTACCATTTACTAGTTTCTCACTTTTTTTCATACCAAGTATATAAAGAAAGTTCAGTTACACATGTAACACTAAACGAGTTGAACTTTTGTAGCCTAAAATGATGCGTGCGCAGTGTGCAAGTAATGTAATGTTACTGGAGTAATGACGTCCAGGAGTACTTGTACCCCATCCCTAGCCATAACATCTTACAATGTCACAATGTCATGAATCCTCTCTGCGAAGAAAAGGTTTGGGGAAGTGCCGGTGGGACGGAGGGGAAGTTGAAGGTCAGGGTCGCCGATCTGCAGAAACTCTGCAGTGTTTGATCTGTAAATGGCACCAACTGGGGCTGTCGCTCTACCTCTGATGTTCCTGGGAGAGAGGCAATGAGCAGACATAGATGTGTGTATGAGTGAATAAGGATGTGGGTGTATGCGTGCTCTGTTTATGTAAAAGTGTGTATGCACCAGAGAAACAAGTTGCACATGCTTTTCACCACCAAACAGGGAAAAACAGAAACAAAAAGCATTGCATGTTGTGCTTACAAATAACTGTTTTCACCATTTACTCTTGAGGAATTAAATTGTAGCACTTTGATGAACTTCCTTTGAAGTTGTACCCTCGCCATCCTCATCCCCTCCCATTCCCTGAACAGACTTTTTAGAAACACTCCCTCCTGGACGTCATAGGAGAATTTAAGCAACAATCCTAGTTGTTTTAGCCCTGCAGCTGCACAAGTGCTGCTTTTCCATAAAAAAAACTTCAAGCCCCGTGATGTCTCTTTGCTGTGTATAAAATGCAGCAGTCTTAGTGAAAATGTAGTTTGTTACCAACTTACTGTACTGTAGCTGCATTTAAGACAGCACAATAACAAAGTATTCATTTTATTGTGAGATTTAACACCAAATCTGCTGCTCTCTTCCCCTAATCAGGAATCAGGTTCCATCTTTCTCCAGTTCAGCTCCTCTACTGCCCTCCAATTAGAGGTCATCTTTGAGGTGCTGGAGGAGTATGACTGGACAGCCTTTTCCGTGGTGTGTACGCGTCACCATGGCTACCAGGACTTTCTGTCTGTGGTGGAGGGCCTGACGGACGGCTCGTTCATCGGCTGGGAGAAGAAGAGTGTGGTGATCCTGAACGTGACTGATGACCCTGGGGGGGCACGCACACGCAGGCTGCTGAAGGAGAACGAGGCGCAGGTGAGAAAGGGGGGAGGGAGGGGGGAGAGGGGGGAGGAAAGGGGAGGAAGTGCTGCAAGTATAATTGGGGGCCCCCTTGACAAACAGGTGGCTTCCCAGCTTTTTCCTTCCTTCTTCGTCTCTCCCTCTGTCCCTCCGGATCTCTCTCCCCTCTCTCCTCTATCCCTCTGTTCTTCTCTTCCCCTCCCATCTGCCTAGGCATAAAGAGTTCAACGGTACAACAAAAACCACGAGTCAACCTGATGTGCTGGCTGGTTGCTGTGCAACATTGCATAAGAGTTATGTGAAACCGGCTGAAGAAGTAAAATCATTTTTATACAGTTTTCTCCTTATTTAACATCTGCAAATAACTGGCAAGAGAGAACACCCCGTGCTTCCAGTTTGATCTTATCGTTGCTCCTCCGTACAAAACCTAGCCAAGACACATACAAAGACAGACAGAGCCAAAAAAACAACCACAGGCTTGAATTCATTTTTTAGTCCAATCTGAAGTGTAAAGAAGGCCAGATGAATGTTGGTGTTGAATACTCTCAACAAGCCTTAGATCCCTCTCCATCGAGCGGACCCCCAATGAAGGTTCACTTTTGTTTGTTTTTTTTACCATGTTTACACTTTGTGAAATATTCATGGCTGAATCATTCCATCAAATGGCAATACTCAAAATGTCTCGTTCCATTTCGGACATTGTTGTAAACTTGGAGCTCTCAACTAGCCTTTAAAAAAAAAGGTCTGTGTTTTTGAAAATATTCTGCCACCGCACAATGTTTGCTAGTAATGCTGCAGATCTTAAAATAAATGTGGAATGACAAAGCTAGCAAACTCCCGCTGCAAAAGACAAGCTTTTCAAAATTTGGATGGTGCATAAAGCAAGCCTGCTTGGTTCTCTCGGTAATTTGAGAGACTGAGCTATGTTAGGGGCAAGGCTCACCTCCCGATGTCCAAATGTTCCACCAAAACAAAGTCCCCCAGACACTTACTCAAATACCATGTGAATAACATAAAAATAAAAAACGGAGGGGTTATGATGTGTTCCTGAAAAAGTGTCACCAGCAGCTCTAAAAGTGTAGTGATGACTCGTAATGTAATGTCTTTTCATAATTTCTACTCTACCACTTTGTCTCTTAACTTGAGGCTAATTTGTCGACCTTCTTTGGAGATATCTATCCATCTTTGATGATAACAGCATCAATCCTTCTTAGATTTTTTGAGAATTAACAGAAATCCCCAATACAAATTCACATTGATTCATTAGTGAACAGAATGACTTGTGGTTTTGACTTGTACCTCAGGTGTGTCTCATTCCTACATACTGTATGCCTGATGCCTGACCTGCTCCTCTAGCTTGCTCATTCTTCACTTGTTTTCATAACTTCTGTAAAACTTTCATTCTTACTTCCTTTGCTTCTGTTTTTTTTTTTTTTTTTACACCATATACTCGCCTTGACGCTTCCTTTATCTTGTCTTTTATCCCGGTCACCCTCCTTTAAACCTCCTCTTTGACCTCATGATACCCCTGCTAAATTTTAACTCATCTCTGTGTCCTTACTGGCTACAACATCCCCCACCCCCCACCTCCCCTTCCTGCATTTCTTTGCCTGGAGACAAGCTCACTCTCCTCTGCTGCTTTCCTGTTAACCTCCATCTGTGTTTGGCTCTCTTTCATTCCTTCACTTCATTTGGCCATCCCTCTTGCTACATGTCTTTCTGACCACAAACTAAGCTCTGTGATGGCTCAGTTTAGTTTGGGTCTCAATGTCATCGCTTATGTCCCAGCATGGCCACTGCAGCTCTGTGTGTGTCCGTGACTGTGTGTATTGGTATCTGTAAGTGTGCGCATGTGTATTAGATTCCTTAGACTCTACTCTGCAAGTGTCATTGTTAATATAACATACTGCCTGCAGCAGGCTGCCGATTCGCAGTGCTTGCTTTCTAACCTTCTTGCTTCTCACAACAACCCCCTTCTTTAACATTTCTGTACTAAAGGGCTAATAAATGCTTTTGATTGCTTAGCGATGCAGTGTTTGTTTGCATTACATGCTCTTTATTTCTCTCTCTTTCTCTCCGCCACATACGGTAATGTCCTCTGCATTGTAGACGGCCTTATGCGGGTCAATTTCTGCTCAAATCTCTCACTGCCTATCTTTCATTCCATTCCTATTCCAGCTTCTGCTGTGTCAGTATTTCTTCTTCTGCGCTCTGTCTCTCTGTTGTATATTCCTCTCTCTCTCTCTCTCTCGCTCTCCATTTCCTTCTTTAGATATTTTCTGTGTTTATAACTCAGATTCTCTATTTCCCTCCTTAATTCAGTCTCCCTCTCTGTCTGTCATCCTCGTTCTCCGTCCTTCCCTCATTTCTCCTCCTCCTCCCTCTGTCACTCTCATTCCCTGGCTAATTCACTGGAGGTTTATTGGCATACAGACAGGATTGTTTTGCCAAGCCATTACAGTTCAAAATTCAATGAAGGCACAATCCTCAAAATGTGCTTTCAGTCCGTTTCACTGACTCCCCCCCCCCTTCCTCTTCCTTGTTTTGTCCTTCGATTCCCCTTTGTCTCTCTTTTCACAACGTCATTTTTCACGTATTTCGTATTTCTTGCTCTCACTATCATGCTTCTTGGGTATTCGTCAGCATTTGATTCCCCCCCACCACTGGTCTTTCTGCTCAGCTCAGCTTCATCTTCTTCTTGTCAATCTCTTCCCACTCTCTCCATTTCCCCTCTAACCCCTTAAAGCCCTTTGGTCAATTTCTACTCTCCTCTCTCTCCTCACCCATCTTTACCTCCGGACTTGCAGCAGAAAGCTCGTGCACTGTCTCTGCTCTATCTTTCTCAGTTGTATTGCTCTCGTTAATGTTTTCTTCTCTCTCGCTGGCTTCCTCCAGCCTCGCTCCATCATCCCACCCCTCCTATTTTAAATCTCTCTTATCTTCACAGGCTTCATTTCACCAAAATATGGCATCCTTTGCTTTTCTCTACCATCCCCATCTCCTCTTTTATAGTATATCTTCTGCTTTCCACCTCTGATTAATTCTCTACATCTGCTCATTTAACCCCCTTCCATCTACTCTCTTCTCGAGGTTTTTTCTCCATCCTGATTTAATAACATATGTCAGAGTTTAACCTCTTCCCTCTTGTTTTCCCTCAGGTGTGTTTGGTCTTTAACTCCCCCACCTCCCTCACACCCTCGCTTCCTCTCTTTTCCTGCTCTGCCATTCGCAGTTGTTTCCTTATCCCTTCTCTTTTTACTCCAGTTTTCATTATTCATCACTGTTACTTGTCCCAAGCTCATTAAGTAGTGACCCCTATTGTCCCCAAAAAAAACCTGGTTAGCACACATCGTATTCAGCCATGCAGTTTCCCCCCTTTCTGGTACTCTTCTCTCTGAATCATTGCCCCACTCCAATAAACCTTATCACATCAGCTTACAGCTATCTCTCCTCTTACCTCCTTGTTTCCTCTCGATATGGCCTTTTCCATCCAACCTCTTCCCTCCCTGTTCAGGTACACCTCTGCTCCAGCTCTATCTGTCTCCCCTTACTTCTCCCACCCTCTGTCTCTCTCCTCCACGTCTCCCCTGTCCCCTCCTTATCTCACTAGCGTGTATGTGTGTGTGTGTCTCCCCTCATCCCCGTTCCCTCCCTGCCTTCCTAATGTACCTCCAGGTACGTTTGCTGTACTGCTCCCAGGAGGAGGCCGAGATGGTTTTCCGTGCCGCCTGGGCTGCAGGTCAGGCTGGAGCCTCACACATGTGGTTTGCCGTGGGGCCGGCTCTCTCAGGTTTGGGCATGGAGGGCCTGCCTCGGGCTCTTTTTGCCGTGCGGCCCCAGGGGTGGAGGGACGAACCTCGCCGGAGGATTGCTCGGGGTGTGTCTGTGCTGACTCATGGGGCAGTGGCGATGCGAAAGGATTATGGAACCATGGGAGGGCCAAACTTTGTCACCAACTGCATGACAGACGTCAATCAGACCCAGAGACTTCGAGGCAGGATGAGGTGAGAGGGATATGGGAGGAAAAAGGAAAGCTGGGAGAATGTGAGGAGGACGGAAGTGGAAGTTTAAGGTTGTAGGGTTTATACAAGGAAGTTGTCAGGATCCAGAAAGGTCTTGTGCAAAGGGACGAAAAATGAAGAAAAAAAGAGACAGGATAAGCCAAGGTGTATTCTATTCAATGAGTTGGTTCTGATCCAGACTGAGCTGCAAGGTATATGGGCGGAGTTGGTTGAGTCAGTGTACGGGAGCAGGCGCAGAGGGGATATCTGAATTTGGAGCTGGCTATCATCCATGCAAAATAGATGTTGTTGGTGCATGTAGTTGTGAGTTGGCGAAATTACCCCAGCATCTGTAGCAAGTGGACCATGTCTCATGTATATTGATGAGGCCGCTTTAATATATTCCTCGTAGGCTGTGCAAACAGACAGCAGCACACTCTAACAGGTAGCACAATGGTCCTGGTTATCATCTTGGTTCTTTTTTTTTTTTTTTTTAGATTAAGAGGCTGCTGCAAGTTAAGTCAGTGGGCCAGTTAAAGGAAAATGATAAATGGATACTTCCTTCTTTGCTGATAAACTATATCAAAGAACAGAAGAGGATGTTTTCATTTACATTTTTTTGCACTGCTACCTGCTGTTCACTATATGTAACTACAAGCTGCTGATCCAATGAGGCTTTCTATCACTTTCAGGTTTTGTGTTTTTTTTGTAGCAATATGACATGAGGAAAACAATTAGAGGGTGTCTCCTGTGTGATTTCAGACAAACTATAGAGATTGCAGCCTATTCTGAGAGTGACAGTTGTTTGACTTCAAAGAGCCTGATGTTTCTGTGTGTCTGATCATTTGTCTGTATATATGACCAAATAGACAAGCCCTCATAGAGGTGTTGTGACTTTGTTTCAAGAGGAAAAAAGCAGGGCAGACTTAGTGTAAAAAAACAACAACAATATGATTTTGATTTCTCCTCATCTCCTCAAACAAAACACGGCTTATTGATTGCTGTAGTGTGTCTTACACTTACTGTCTGCCCTCTTCTTTGGTCTCCATCCATTGCCATGCAGGTATTTCAGCAACATCACACTCGGTGGTCGAGACTACTCCTTCAATGTTGACGGTTATCTTTCCAACCCCTTCCTGGATGTAATTTCCTGGACACCTGGACGTGGATGGGAAGATGTAAGGACATGGCTTTAGTTCTTTATTCCTACGCTTGCACTCTGAGTCCACTTTCTAAGAATAATTTCGGTTTACTCATATCATCCAACATATTTTATTTTGTGTGTTCAAATGTGTTCATGGGAAACTGTAATGCTGTCCTCTGTGAAGAACTGCAAAGACAAGGCGCCCAAAGCAATTGAACCGGGAGCAGGTTTTATGCTGATTAGAGCAACATTCTTGGGTCTTAACCTCTCCATGTGAGCTTGAGGAGCATATCTGTGCTGCACTGGGATCTGAATAAGAATATAAACCTGACAGTGAGGAGAGTAAGATCCCATGGCTTCATTTTCATGTAAAGTTCACTGTGGCTCTTGGTGCCTGAGGCAAAGAAAAAAATGCTGGCTGTTGACCGTGCTTTGTCTGCTTCCTCTGTGCTGATCAGCTTCTGCTGTCTCTCTAAACCTCTGCTTGATACTAGTAAAGCACACTCAAACTACTGTAACTCAAATGCACACACACACACACACACACACACACACACACACACACACACACAGTCTGGACAAACAGGTAATGTAAAGGCTTGACCATAGTGTGATTGGGCAATGTTTAAAAATGAATTCAGTCAGAAATCAGTACAAGATTTTATTTGATAAATGTACATATTTTTAAGTCTGTTAATACAACCTCCGTTGTTTGATTCCATGCTTAGAGATGAGGTGGTGGAGAAAATATGAGGCGTTGCAGTTTGTGTTATTCAAATCAAGAGGTTATTGTATAAAATGGGTACAGTCATTTACGTTTAAAATTCCCTTTATTTGACTCTGTATTCAGTATTAGATGTATCAGAGGGAAATTTGTACATAACCTTTGATAAAGGACTGTAGTTTATGTTCGCCATCACTGACATTATTGGAGTGCCGCAATGAATGGTCAGTATATAGAGTAAGACTTTTTTATACTTTATGCACATATTGGTGTATGATAATTGTATTTAGACAGGCTTTGAAAATGTAAATCGATCTTTGAATGGACAATGAAAATAATCAATAGCTGCAGCCCTGCAGTCATGTACATGTAAGCTCACAGTTCATTCTGCAGACAGCAATGTTCTGGTTTTGCTCGGTTTATCAGTCCTTGCTGATTTGCTGCCTGTTTTTTGAGGACCTTAACTGTAAAATGAAATGCAGATTTAAACAGTTCTGCAGATTTCTGGGTGTCATTACCATCTGGTTGTAGACCATTGTTTTGCGTGTTGAGTGTCTTGTCTACATAACCATATTCACAGTCGAGCAAGCACCAGTACCCCTGGCATGTCATGCATATTCTATAAAGCTGTGGCTTGTTCACAAATCTTGAATATGAGCCCTTTTCACCTGTTGGAGATGTTTTCCCTTTAATACGTGGGGATTTTAGCTTGTCAGGTTCGGTGGAGAGAGAGAGATGCTCATTTTCTCAACCACGCAGTAGCACCTCCACACCACATGCATAGAGACCCACAGCATCCTCACAACATATACTCTGCGACGGCACATAATCACAAACATTGCACCGTTATAAATACGGATGCACCCCCACATAAGATCACAGAGAACATACGCATAAATACACACACTGGTGGTTCTCAGCCTCCTGCTGGTTTTAACAGCCCACCAGAGTCCAGTCTCAGCGTGTCGTAACATGCTGACTCCTGCCATATCTCTCAAATCCCTTTCAATTAGAGGCTCCTGTGCTGGTCCTTCGACTTTGTACAAACCCAGGGTAAAAAACCCGCCCACATACACACACATTCCAACACTCAGAACCTACACACAGACATCCACATGTGTGCACACAAATTAGGACACTTAGTTTATGCCTACACATATAGGGGTACACCCTTCTTGCATAAAACCTATTGCATACACACACACACAAACCCACAATGAGGATAAGCGCATGTATCTGCCTATTATGCACATCCACGCTGTTGGCTCTCCCTGAATATTTAATGTTCTCTTTACAATGACTGCACCATTACCTAGAGCCCGGGAGCACCCAGCTTAGCTTACTGAAACACTGCAGACTAGTGTTGAAGGTTGTCCAGCATTAGCATGGCTTGTTTCAGCTACAGATGCAGAATACAGAGGTATGTTCCAGGATATTACTCGAAATGAAAGATCATTTATTAATTTTGCCTACAGCTGCCACAGGCTAACATTATATAGTCTAAAATTGTTACTACTAAATCTTTTACTCCAAAGCAGAAAGCTCTCTCTGCCAAAAATTATTTCAGCAATCGTAAGAGTCTGAAACTGTGATTTGGCTGTTCTTATTCAGACATTTATGTGTGCAGGTTTTTTTTCTATAGCTATTTGTCTGATAGTAAGTAGTGTTTTCTTATGTAAGCACTATCTGTTTCCTGTCTGTGTTCCCTGAGTGTAGAGTGATTGAATGTCTGTTGCAAAGCTACGGTCGAAGTGCAGTCAAAATACTCTCATTGTTGCCACCTCATTCTCTTCTCTCTGCCAGGGCACGCACTACACAGACAGGCGGGCTGCAGAAAGCTGCCAACTCTACTTTACCTTACTGACCTGCTTGGGCTCCACTTACATTCATGAGTTTTATATTGTAACTGTATATTTTTAAATCATGTTTTGTCGTTTTTCTATGAGTTTACAGATTCTAGGAACACTTTCCTTTGCGTTTGTGCTTCAGATACACGTGTCATCATACTTAGACAAGACTTTATCAGGTGATCATGCCAAAGTGTGTCAAGTTACGCTGCTCGAAGAAGGTTGACTAAAATAAAATAAAATCCCAAACTCTGCACTGAATCTTTTCAGTTGTGGTTTTGATTTGAGCTGCTTTCAACATGTCTGAAAGTGCCAGGCACCAGCACCCAACACATGCAGAGTGCGTAAAAGCAATGCAAAAAGAGAATGAAAACAATGACAGGGCTGGAGGGATGTTTGACAGACATTTTCAGGTCAACAGTGGACACAGAGCAATGTTGTCTCCGGGCATCATTCCAAAACACATTTAATAAATCATACAGAAAGGACATGTGAAGCCATGGGTATATTCCCTCTGTGTATGAGCCAATTCAATCATTAAACACCTCAAAAGCATTTTCATCAGAATACTCTTAAATCAGACCATATGAAATTAAACAAAGTCAATTCTATAGAGGCCCAGAGACCTTGCAGATTTGACTCTTACCACAGCATTACAGTAACACCTGTTGTTGGTGCAAGCATGAATCTATGAGCGGAGCTACTGTATTTCCTCCTACTCAAAGCTACTACTACTACTCAATATATGTAAATTGTTATTATTTTGTTGAATGTGTGATTTGACACTAGGGTAAGTGACTAGTACAAACATGTCTGTATAACTGATTTAACCCCATCAAACAATGTAGCATTTGAACATGCAAATGCATGTCAGATAATTGATTCCAGCCTATACCAATGAATATTCAGGACATGGTGTTAAAACAAAAAGACAGAGTGGGCACAATTCACTGTATAATACCTATATAGATAATAATGCATTGGGTAACCACAGAATACAGTAAAACTATTTTTAGATTTTCAATCATCTTAGACACTTACAGACTATAGATTGTTATACAGAATTGTACAATTTTCCTCTCCCTGAGGTGGGGGAGACAAATAAAGCAGTACAAAACACTAATAATTGCAGGCATTTATGTCGCTTTAATATAGGCTATTGTATTAATTAGTGATTATTATTAATGATATGACCACTGACAGTGGTCGTAATTTAGGTAAAATTTCTTTGCTTTGTAGGCCTACTCTAATGTTAAAAAAAATATAGGCTATATATAATGAATGTGTCTGGTGCACAAGCCTGATATTATTTATTCAGCAGCTAAAAATATGAGACCCTTTACACAAAGGTTAGATTACTCAGCACAACTTTCATCAAAGACGCTTCCAAAAAAAAATGCAAAGCTCCCGCGCCTCCTCCACACTCAGAGTGCTGACAGACAACCACAGCGTAAAAGCCAGGTAATATCTATTGTTTTTGTTTTGTTTTTAGCTCACCATCAATAGCTAACAAGCGAGATGATTCAGGGTAGCTTCACAAACAGCGTCCTCGAGTGAAGCCTCGGTGTTGTGGTGGTGTCTATACAACCTTAGCACACCTGTTGGGCCGCGATTCGGTCACACAGCAATCCTTACGCAAGCACAAGTGAGGCTAGTCATTTTTTCATTAACTTGAATTACTAATAAGGTTTTCACAGATATGCCAAAAACCACAAGAAATCTCTGATTGTTTTCACTTCCGATATTTCCAGTGCGTGTTGATATAGCCTATATATTATAGGTTATTGATAGGTTAGGTCCAGGTTAATATTCAGGGGGCAGTGATTAATGAATTCATCTATTAATGGATACAGACCGCAGCTGGATCAAGGTACGAAACAATAGACTTTGTCCCCCTGTAGTGTTAATAAGAAATGCTATTCACCTGAATTACAGAGTTCTGCGTCACAACAACTGGGCTGCGCCACAGTGGATGCACACATTAAAACGATAAAAGAAAGTTTAGAAAGGCAACAAGTCGAGCTGGAGCTCTTAAAACTGTGTGAGGAAGTGTAACAGACACGAGAATAATAACCGTAATACAGTTGTGTTTGTAGGCTATATTCAATTCTAACTATTGTAAAATAAAAATAAAAATAAATAGAATTGTCTTTTATGAATTTGAAATGCTTTGGTTAATAATTTGAATTGTTAGTTTACATTGATGATGTGATGTTGTCATAAACAACAAAACCAACACAACATGTAAAGCCTAATAATAATTTAAATGCTGTGAAACCAAGAACATGAGGCCTATAGTCTCAGTCCACCATGCAAAAAAAAGACCTATCATGAACTATCAAACGTATATAGCACATTTAAGCATGACACAATTCAAACACTAAAAGTTAATGCAACTTCTCATTGAGGGACTGATTTTCTCACACTCTCAAATCACTGTAGCAAAACAGATATCTGTTCCTTAGCAACATCACAGACAAGTAGAAAGTGTAACATGCAGATGTTTTCAGTGTGAGGAAATATTGTTAATTACTTCGTACTACTTTCTCATTTTTGTTTTGTTTGTTCCCCCAGGTAGGCTGGTGGGAGAACGGTGTGCTGAGACTTCGGTACCCAGCCTGGTCCCGCTATGGGCCATTCCTTAAACCACCTGATGATGCCCAGCACCTGCGAGTTGTCACCCTGGAGGAAAGGCCGTTTGTCATTGTAGAGCTGGCAGACCCTGCATCTGGGACCTGCATCCGTGACTCAGTGCCCTGCCGACGACCCCTTAATGCCAGGTTTGATTTATTTTGGATTTAAGTAAAACCCATAAATGAGAACACATTATTACCTAATTTGAAATGATAATGGTTCATCCAGAAATACTATTTAACAAGTGATAATCAAGAAGATATCGTTTTTAAAATCTAATGAAAAAGGAAAAGCTCTCTCTCTGTCGTGAATGGAGTTCATGAGTTCTCATGATGCCATCCAATTGAGGAGACATCAATCACCTATCAAAACTGTGGTCTTTTCACTCCCCGACCATAATCGATAAGAGACTGCTCTCCAGAGGATCAGCGGAATGACTCAGGGGTCTGGAATCAGATACGGCCACAGTAGAGCTTTATGGTTCATCAGCTTCTGAAGGGATGACAGCAACTATCCAACATTGGTCGATCAGACCTGTCACCAAGGGCTTCGCCACAATATTCCGTCGTGTGACCATTTTCTCCTTTTTTGCTACCTTTCATTTCTTTCCTCTTGAAATCCATTCAATATTAAGAAGGCACACTTAGATACCTGTCAGTGTGCAATATTTGCTTTTTTTTTATGGACTCCTTCAAATGTATTAAAATTGTTTTAACTTCTCTTCAATTCTTCCACAGTGCCATTCATGAGGGCGTGGCTCCCATGAAGCAGTGCTGCAAGGGCTTCTGTATTGACATCCTCAAAAGATTGGCCAAGATTGTTGGCTTCACCTATGACCTTTACTTAGTGACCAATGGAAAACATGGGAAGAAAATTGACGGGGTTTGGAACGGCATGATCGGAGAGGTAAGTCATTGTTAAAGTCTGTGTGTGGGGTGGGGTGGGGTGGGGGGGTGGGGGTGTTGTTGACTGTGGTTCCGCCTGTCTTCATTTGTGAGCAATGTGTACTCGATATTGGTCCCGTGTCACTTGCCTATGTGTGAAATGTGTTTTTGTGTGTGTTTTTATTTTGTGCCTCTTCATACTTGTGTTGCATTTTCAGTCAACAAGCTGCAATGTAGCATTCCCCAGCCTGTGCTCCAGTGTCCTGGGTGACCAGTTAAACGCTGTGTGTCACATCAATCGCTGTGAGAGTTATGGCCACTTAAGCACTGCCAGCAATCGGGCAGCTGTCATTTATTACCCACATACTGAAACGAATGCATACACACACAAATCTGCAGGTAAACATTATAAAAGTGAGCAGAAAATGTGGAGTTAAACTCATTAAATGGTCTTATTTACCCATTTGTGTTGAATACAACATGCTCTTGCCAGAACCTTCACGCAATATGTGAATCTGTAGACGCATCCTCATTCAAATAAGATGACACACTTATACACATTGTCAGACACCCCCTGCCTAGTTGTGATTAGTCCTTGATATTCTCTTGGCATCACTCACTGAAGTTCATGATGCCATAGCAAGAGAGACACAGAAATGCTGGCACACACAAACGACAAGCATGCACACATGCCCACAGATATACTGAGATCGATACAGGGGCTGCTGTGTCACTGAAGCACCCTGCCGTTTCTGTCTTTGTCCCGGAGGGAACTTGCCAAATGCCAGTTGTCACAGGTTCCAAAACAGTTCCACAGAGCTCTTCTGCTTAATCATGTATAACTTGAGCCCGGGCCAGTGGTGTCTGTTGAATCTGTTTTCACATGCAAAAGGCCAAGTGAATTTTGTTTTCTCAAACTAATGTCTGTCTTTGATCAGATGTTCCAAGCCTGCCATTCTTTGATCAGGTAATCCAGAGACTTGGCAGAGTTGAGGGGAGGGTTGCTTTGCTTTCCGCTTCACTTCATTTTTCTGCTGATTTGCTCTGAAGAGCGGATGTGCCATGTCTAATGTAGATTAACATTTCACTTGTACAATCAGCAGACACAGCAGTTTTCAGGTTTTCTAGATTGTGGCAGGGAGGAGATGTGCCGTAGCTCATTTGGTATGCTAAAGAGATGCACAAGAGACAAGTGTTCAGTATTTGTACCAGATTGAATCCTTGGCCTTTCTCACATTTCCACGTGCGAGCGTACAAAGGGTCAGGGGACACAAATGGCACTTTCTCACTGTGAAACTAATCTATGCAGACTGTAAAACAATGCCTCTGTTCATTTAAAACACTACAGGAATCACTCATAATGATATTCCTACTTATTCTCGCCCCCTTTAGGTGGTGTACAAGCGAGCGGACATGGCCATTGGCTCGCTGACTATCAATGAGGAGAGATCAGAGGTCGTGGATTTCTCTGTCCCTTTTGTGGAGACGGGGATCAGTGTAATGGTCTCCCGTAGCAACGGAACTGTCTCACCATCCGCTTTCTTAGGTAAGAAGCTCTGTTTATGCGCCGGCTCCTAGCTGATGTACAGAATCTAATCTAATTGTAAAGTGTTGAGTTTGCATAAAATGCCCCAGTCTTTGGCTGCCGGTCCTTACATCTAGATTAGCTGTTACTTTTTCTAAGCTGCTAGTGTCTTCCCAACTCATAGTTTTACTCTGTCAGCAGACTCAGGCTCCAGGGAGAGATCACTGTTATTGGCTTATAGAGTGCATTGAGATGATTGTAAAAAAAATGGAAGAAGTTTATGGACTTCTTGAGAATATGTGTGCTCTTGTGGTCTCTTTTTCCACTGCGCACAAGGCTTATCTCTGTTTATATAGAATATTATAAGCCAGGAAACGTCCCTTTTGTATTGATAATAATGATAATACAGCTATTAATAATTGTTTAATAATGCTATTTCAATATTTTTCACAGTTCCTTATGCTATGTGTCAGTTTAAATCTTATTTTTTGTCTCTACATAGAGCCCTACAGTCCAGCCGTATGGGTGATGATGTTCGTCATGTGCCTGACCGTGGTTGCTGTGACGGTCTTCATTTTTGAGTTCTTCAGCCCTGTGGGCTACAATCGCAGTCTCCAGAATGGCAAGAGTGAGTGATGGGTCTAAGCTGTCTTTCTTTCTCAGCCTGATCGATGGCTGCGCGTGCAGTCCATCACTGTTGCTGCACAGGTCAAATGGAACAACTCTGAACTCACTCCTGGACGATGTATAAAAAATATCAAAATTAGTTTTTTTATGTATTGAGTAATAATTTATTTTCTTCTTGTCTGATTGGTCATATTTCACATCAAACGTGCTTGTGGACATTTTTACTTTTGTACATTATGAATGTGCCGTCCTGAATCCTTAACTGTGGGTTCAGGGAAGAGGAAATTATACCTCCAGTGTGTTGTACTGCATCCAAATATCCTCGATATTGAAGCAGCCATTTATTATTCAACAGCATAGTTTGTACCCCTGTGATATTCAGTATGCCTGATGCCTTGGTCCAATACCCTGTCTGACTCGCCTCTTTTACTGCATGATTGCTGCGCTCTACATAATTTTACCTCTCTGTCATCCTCCCATATATCCCTCTCATTCACTCTCATCTCTCTCCTTCCTTTCTCCTTAACTCCGGTTGCATAAAGGTGTTTGAGCCGTCTGAATGGTGATTTGCACCATGCGGTTTAATTATTTGTGAGATCACGTAGCAGCTGAATTGAGAGCTGTCAGCCTGTCAAAAAGCCTGCTAGGTATATTCATATGTAGCAAAGCCATTTTACAGATCAGCCAGTGAAGTTTCATTTGAACCTGTTGCTTCATCTGCACTCAGACAATGTTGATATGAAAACCCTTCTTCTTGTTCTCTCTCTCTTTTCCCTTTGTCATGTTTTGGCCAGAGTCTGGAGGGTCTACTTTTACTATAGGGAAGTCTGTATGGCTTTTGTGGGCCATTGTCTTCAACAACTCAGTGCCAGTGGAGAACCCCAGAGGAACCACCAGCAAGATCATGGTGCTGATCTGGGCCTTCTTTGCTGTCATCTTTCTTGCCTCTTACACTGCTAACCTGGCTGCCTTCATGATCCAGGAGGAGTACATTGACACAGTGTCAGGCCTCTCGGACAAAAAGGTACCTCACTGCTTGAATACTGATTAAGTGGGGAAAGCAGGAGGGGAATTAAAGTCTTAGAGTGAGCCAAATCCTGTGCATTTGAATGTTTAAATTGATTCAAGCACAGGAAGTTAGAAATGAATAAAATCTCATTTAGCGTTGCTCAATTACCACAGTTCTCAAATACTTGAATAAGGCAGTTAAGTCCACAGACTGTACTCTTTTAAAGATTTGACTGTGCACACAGTGTTTTAAGTTAGTCTGAAATGTGGACAGAAATAGGTCAGACAGCTCGGTGCACAGCCTGGTGTGTCTCATGCCCCCTTCTGTCTCCCTCTCTCGCAAACCATTGCTCCGCTAGTTTCAACATCCCGAGGAGCAGTACCCACCTCTGAAGTTTGGCACAGTGCCCAACGGGAGCACCGAAAAAAACATCCGCTCCAACTATCCAGATATGCACCAGTACATGGGCAAATACAACCAGAGAGGGGTGGAAGATGCAATACTGAACCTCAAGACCGGGTATGTGTGCTATAGAGGAAGTGTGTGTTCATTCCCTGACTTTTACATTTATCTTTGTCTTTCTTCATGTCTTTTTATTTTCCAGTGGCTGATTTTCCATTAAGGCAGGCTTGCAAATTATTGTTTGATAAATTAAGGAAGTTGTTAAAGTCACTTAAACTTTCCTCTGGCAATATAAAATGATATCACTGAATAACATAATCAAAATGCTCATGTGACAAATTATGAAGAACAGATTTATCAGTTAAAAATACATTTGACAAGACTCAATTTAGCAAACAGAAATGCCCTGGCATGAAGAATATGTTGGTACTTGGTCTTAGTTTATTGTTTTATGAACAGACAGACAGAACAATCTGCTTCTAAAATGTGTTAAATGAATTCATTGCCTTTTAACTACCTCGACAAATCAGGACTCTTCAGATTATGTTTGTTGATAAGTGTGTCCCTAAGAAACGAAAAAGGATAAGCTTGTCATGATCAGAGTTAACAATTTAAATAAGATTTTTATTAAATGACAATAGATTCATAAATCTTTTAAATCAAAGTATCCATCCACACCCATGAAGTTCAAGAACATGCAGTGCCATTAAAATGGTGGAGATTTTTTCTGTGTTGTCTTCTGATGAAATATGATGAAACTAAAAACTCCGACCACAGGCCATAATATAATCTGATTTGACATTGGTTTGCAGTGCAATATCACCACAAAGTCATTCTATAAATGTGTGGGAGGGATTGTATCACACAAACTGCTTAAAGACGATAAAGTTGCCGAGCTGTAGATGTTTAAATTTCCTTCTGTTTATGCAAGAGAAGGATTTTCTCCCTACATTAGGTTTGCTTAAAAACTGTCCTTATGTAAAAGGAAATACAATCAAGAGTGGCGATACCGAAACCAATTCACTGCTTTTTCATCAATGCATCTAACAAAAAAATATGTCAGGGTATGGTATATATGCAGGGTTAATATATTATTTGGTTTTGGTGGAGACATATTTATGATTTTTTTTCTTTGTGTTCTCGCTCTGTCACTAGCAGGCCGTCACACGCACCGGCATTCTTTTCAACTCTGAATAACATTTCACATCTTCTGTCACACTTTCTGCTTTTCCTGCACTGATTCTCCCCACCTTTACTCTCGCTCTGCACCTTCACTGCTATCCCCCCCCCCCCCCCCCACCCCACCCCACCCACTCACTGCAAGAAGCATTTCCCTCTTCAGTTTTGTAGTGGAATCTCTATCACCCGTCATGTGTTGGATAATCCCAGTTTATTTCATCCTAAGCTTCTGTCATGATGTATCCCTCCCCTGTGCCTCGACACCACAATTATTACTCAGTGTTAGCATGCACAAAAATGAGAAACTTTTTCTTTTCTCCTGCTGTCTTTTTTTTCTTTTTAGTGAGAATCTTATTCTCTCTGTCAGTCCTCATCTGCCCTCTTATCATACCATTTCTTTTGTCCTCCCCTTTCTTGGTCCATTCTTTCCTCCTCTCAGTGTGTCTCCTCGGTGTGTCTGTATTTAAACTTTATAATCCTCATCACTCTCTGGCTCTATCCCATGTCTTTCCCCCCTGAAGTGTGTAAATCTGCCCCCCCCCCCTCCCCCTATCCCTGTCACTGCACTCTCTGCACAGTATAAATTCCCACCCCCCCCACTCCTCCGCTTCCACCACCACCTTCCCGCTCCCTCTTACTCACACATCTTTCCCTGATATCTGCCTTATTTTATTCTCCTTGTGTCTTCACTCTTTCCGCAAAGCCTGCTTTACTATTCCACCCTTCCTCCCTTCTCTTGTTATGATTTAACTTTTCATGCCCTTTCTATCATTCTCTGTGCCTGTCAGCCATATATTTCTGCACCCCAATTCTTTTCCCAGGTACATCACAGAGAACCACCTTCATACCTCCTTCCCTGTCTCTCCATCCCTCTGCTCCCTCTCTCCTATTAAATGATGAATGAACTCTCTCTTGATCCCTTTACAGGAAACTGGATGCTTTTATTTATGATGCTGCAGTATTGAACTATATGGCCAGGAAGGACGAAGGTTGTAAGGTAAGGACTTACTCACACAGGCACTTGTGCTTACACACTGAGATCAATACATGTTTGCATCTCGATCAGCTTTTTTTTTTCTTTTTTTTTTTACATCTGCACGTTGTCCTTTTTCCAAGGTGATGACCATAGGCTCGGGGAAGGTTTTTGCCACCACAGGCTACGGTATCGCCCTGCACAAAAACTCACGTTGGAAACGTCCTCTTGACCTGGCCCTGCTGCAGCTGGTGGGAGATGGTGAGTACTGTGGGAAGGGGTTGTGAGAAGGGAAAATAATTAGGACAGTGGAGGGGCAAAGAGAAGGTTATGGGTAATATGGCAGGAGAAGAAAGCGACAAAGAGGCACAACACTGAGGGGTGAATGGAGGACACAGGGTTGATGAATAAGAGGATCTTGAGCAGTGGATGGGGGGATTTAAGGTGAACAGAGGGATGGCCGTAAGTTGGTTTGATTGTGACAGAGAGAATAATGGTGTGTAGGAAGGCGCTGGTGTCAAGATGAATATCATCTGTTTGTCTCAAGCATTGCAGATATGATTCTGTTGATGAATGTGCACATGCCCCCCCCCCCGCCCTGTTCTCAGTCTTCACAATCTATCTTTTCACTCTCTTTCCTTCTATCCTGCTCTGGCTGTTAAAAGAAAAAAAAAAAAAGGATTTCGTTTTGTGAGTCAACGTCATAAAAAGGATCATCTCAACTTGTGCTGTGACAGATTTACACTCATTGCAGATTAGCTGAGACCGGCACAGAGAGTGAGGAAGTGTGAAAAAAACAACAGAAGAGAAACACCTAAAATACTCTGAATATAAGATGTGGAAAGGGTGCACTGAAAAAGAAAAGGAGATACTGGAAACACGTGAGATAATTGAATAATTTTTGTGAACGTTATAAATGTGCTATTTTTTGTCCTCAAACAATTGTGTTTAGGATTAATCAACGGGGAGATGGTTCTGGAGAAAATCTGTTTTTAGCACTAGTTGTCAGTACACTAATTCTTGATTGTCATTTTACACAGTCCGCCACACACATATTATTGTCTCAACCGGATGCTGCTTGTTTGGCTTTTCCTCCTGTTTTAAATAAGCTTTGCTTATGGCGTGGCGGACAAAGCCCTTTAGCTGCTTCTGGC